>NC_042997.1:177500173-177517673 GCF_006345805.1 Octopus sinensis
ATAGTTCTCCTTTTGTTGACCACGTTAAATTTGATCTTCGTGGGACTTGAAAGCAAAACTTAAGTGGGTAACTGCATTGTGAATAACTTGGTTTGAAGTTTTACTGATTCTCTCTCTCTCTCTCTCTCTCTCTCTCTCTCTCTCTCACTCTCTATCCTCACCATTGCTCTGGTGAATTGCTAACGTGATATGACTTAGAAAAACAGGTATAGAAAAAGAAACTAAAATGTCCTTAACACTGTTAATAATAAATATTGAAGTAAGTTAGTAAAAAATAGAAGGAAGAATAGAAAAAATGTAACGAAGATAGGTTTTGAAGAAAGACAGAGAGAATGAGGAAAATGTTTTAAAAAATAGGAGAGACAGAAATTCATAAAAACTTTTTTTTTTTTTTCAGTTTCTGAGGAGAGACTGAAAAAAAATACAGAACAAATAAGAAATGAGAGGAGTCAATTGAGAGAAATATAAAAATTAAAGGGGTGAAGGAGGGAAGGAAAAGGGTAAGTGAAAAGAAAAAAGGAAGAAAGAAACGAATAATGAAAAAGTATAATTGAAAAGAGAGGATAGAAAGAAAATCGAAAAAGAGAATTACGGTGCGATGCATAAAAACGGAACGCTTTGAAAGAAAACTAAAAAAAATGCATTGAATATAAAAGATAACATTTTATAAATGACTATTCAAAACAGATTGAGTAGCAAGGAAAAATAAAATCGTAATTTTTCGTTTTATATGAAAAGAAAATATTATAGTGGAAAAGCGCAAGGAAGCAAACTGAAAAGAATTAAAGATCTGTGGTAAAAGGAATTAATCGAAGAGAGTGAGGAAGAAAAAAATATAAAGCGAAAACTAAGGCAATAATAATAATGATGATGATGATGATGATAATACTAATAATATAACTAATAGATATGTCAGATGTTTGTTCTTTTGGTGCCTTGATTAATATAGTCTTTGGCAACTACTCGGCTTCCTTGTTATCTTTGCAAATTTTTTAACCACCCACGTCGCCGACAGTTAAGGGAAAATTAATTTAGGGTTTCCAATCAAATGTACACAATGTGTTATCGTCGATCCAATTTTCTACTATATTTCTACAAGCCATCACACATACTCACACACACACACACACAGAGGCACACACACACACACACACACACACACACACACACACACACACACACACGCACGCACACACCTATTGTCTCAATGTGTTTTTGTTTTCCATCTCCTTTTGTCCGATCCTTTGCCGAATTGTTAAGAAAGACCATAACGATGTAAAAATTTTGTGATAACTCTATTACGTACGAGTTGCTGTAAAAACAATATCTTCAATAATGTCAGTATTACGAGTGACAGACATCGAACAGAATTTGAGTGAATGTTTTGCCATTTACTCTTTTACTCTTTTACTTGTTTCAGTCATTTGACAGTGGCCATGCTGTAGAACCGCATTTAGTCGAGCAAATCGACCCAAGACTTATTCTTTGTAAGCCTAGTACTTATTCTATCGGTCTCTTTTGCCGAACCGCTAAGTTACGGGGACGTAAACACAGCAGCATCGGTTGTCAAGCGATGTTGGGGAGACAAACGCAGACACACATACACACACACATACATACACATACATACATATATACGACGGGCTTCTTTCAGTTTCCGTCTACCAAATCCACTCACAAGGCTTTGGTCGGTCCGAGGCCATAGTAGAAGACACTTGCCCAATGTGCCATGCAGTGGGACTGAACCCAGAACCATTTGGTTCCTAAGCAAGCTACTTACCACACAGCCACTCCTACTCCTATTTTAGTTGACATTTCCTTACGGTTTTGTCCGGGACTCGGGGAAAACTGTGGAGTTTTCTCTGGATCGGAAATCGTAACTTTGTTAGTTGATCTCCTAAATTTGGATCTTAAATTGTTGTTCGTTAATAATTGCTGAGAATAGACAAATTTGTAGAATCAGTAGGGTGTCGAAAGAATGCTTAGTGATAGTTACACATATGCATACATATATTCATACACGCATGCATACATATATACATACATACGTACCTACGTATGTATGTATAACTTTCACATGACACTTTCAAAACATTGATCAACTCGAGACTATAGTAGAAGTCAATTGCCCAAGAGACCAGGCAAAGAGATCGAATCCAAAAATATGTTGTGCGGTGGCGACTGGAACTTCTTAACCACAAACCCCTATTTGCGCCTATGTAACTATTTTCACAAAGGATGCAGATCTAAGTCTGTCGATCATATGATGTGTGATGAGTAATCAAAGTTTCTAATGGAAACTTTACTATAAACCCTAACGGAAATAGTAACCAAATGATTCTTTGATTATGGGTCATGCCCTATAGTCTTAAAAAGAGAGTGACACAAACGGATGTCTCCTCACGACAGGAATACCTTCGATTTCGCTCTGCTAGAGATCCTATACTCTTTACTCTTTTACTTGTTTCAGTCATTTGACTGCGGCCATGCTGGAGCACCGCCTTTAGTCGAGCAAATCGACCCCAGGACTTATTCTTTGTAAGCCTAGTACTTATTCTATCGGTCTCTTTTGCCGAACCGCTAGGTGACGGGGCCGTAAACACACCAGCATCGGATGTCAAGCAATGCTAGGGAGACAAACACAGACACACAAACACACACAAACACATACATACATATATATATATATATATACATACGACAGGCTTCTTTTCAGTTTCCGTCTACCAAATACACTCACAAGGCATTGGTCGGCCCGAGGCTATAGTAGAAAACATTTGCCCAAGGTGCCACGCAGTGGGACTGAACCTGGAACCATGTGGTTGGTTAGCAAGCTATTTACCACACAGCCACTCCTGCGCCTATGGTCAGAAAATGAACTGAAGTTTCTACGAAATAATGCATTGGCCAAGAAGTTTTTCGGGCTAAAATCTCATTATTCATTAATTTCCGACAAATTATATGGAGGTGTAACATCGAGTGTAAATCTAACGTAAATCTGTACATCGATTTGTAGGTGTCTCAGATGAACCAACTTCGCGGCAGGTGGTGCAGATTAGGGCAGCTGCATCAAACTCTCTCATGCACCAAATGTCAATTGCTAAAAAGCATTCGTGAAGTAAAACTATGTAGCAAAACCAAATGGCGATGCCCCAGCATGGTCACAGCTCGTGAGCTTAAACTAGATGAAATAAAAGAAAAATTTAAATAATAGCGCATAAGATACATATATTCAAATAGACCTTAATCCTTTAGCATTGAGATCACTTTGTCAGGTGTAATTTTTACTTATTCACATTGTTTTGAATTAAATATTTATTACCTCGTAGTTTCGAGATTTCGATGATGTGATTGGTTATTTTTAGAATGATATTGTACGGTAGCCGTGAGAGGCCGGATCTGGCCAATTTAGAAGTAAAACAGATGGGATTTTGCAGCCGGATCTGGCCGTTTTAAATGCTAAAGGGTTAAACTATCAGTGCATAGTCCTGTAATATCAGGCATAGTTCAGGATTTGAGTATTTTCAATCATAGTTCAGTAACCTGGATTATAACTTCGTGCATATATATTTAAAAACCAGACTTCATATGTAACAATAGGTATATAGATAAATATTGATTATTTGCAAATCTAAACTCCATTAGCGTTCAACATATGGAAAAAAATTGAAACCGAGAGCATTCATGCTTTTAACAGTGATGTAAGAGTCTGCGGAGAATTGAAATACATACGAACAAATGTAGAAAGCGTGTGCAGAATAAGGTCAATACTTAAAATAAGTAAAGGGGTCGATTTGATCGCCTAAACCATTTAAGTCGGCGTGCCTGCATGGTCATAGTTAAAGGATTGAAGCAATAATACGAATAAAATAATAATAAATGAAAAAATTTAATCGATTCTCAATAATAGATAAATTTAAACAATTTAGAAATCCAAAGTATTCCGTAATATTCTGATTTAAACATCAAGGAAAATACATATGAGATACATTTTTATTTCACAATGTTTCCAAACCGTAAAGGAACTCAACCAATACAAGCTGCTTAATTAATTTTACAAGGTGCTATCATTTTACACTATTTGAAACTTAACAAGTTTCTAATGAGAGATTCGGTCTCTTGATGAGGTGCAAAGTTTTAATTTGATTCTTGACGCTCCACTGAATTTATTCAATTAATTGTATTCATTCAGAAGCAAAGTGGCAACTTCTAAAACGAGACTTAAAACTTCAAGAGATGCCGAGTTAAACAATTATATTTATCAATTGCCATTCCTGCAATAATATGAAATGCGAAAACTTTATCGCATCTGGAGTATCATTATGAGAATAACAAATGTTCTAACGCAAGAATCATCAATTTCTTTTGTTTGTTTTAATATTTAATAATAACTTCACAATATTATATCATATGATGATATCCTTGCGTCTCTGCCCATTTGCAACAATAGTAATGATTATGTAAGCAAAAAGTTTTAACAAATCGTGACACGGATATCTATCTAAGAGCCATCAACAGATAAAGGCCCACAAATACATTGAAAGTGAAAAGTTTTTTCCTCTTTTAGAAAAGATTAGAAACCCACAGAAAACGTTTCAAGTGTTCATTTGTCAGCCGCAGCTAACCCGTTGCGAACACCAATCTAGTATATAGGGTGCTGAGCTATCAAACAAAGGACGGCGACTTGTAAAGTATCATCAATCACACTACACGTTGGAAGCAAAGTTTCTTAATCCTGTTATGTCTCCAATAATTTTGCTGTTAATAAGTTCCGGGAGCAAGTGCCAGAATTCACCATTTGTAAGCAGTGCCAACACTATAACAATCACAAGTCTTTCATTAGCATATAGTGCTGTGAACACAGCTTGGAGAGATGCAGATTACACCAAACTGATTTACTCTAGATATATTAAAAGAATACGAAGTCTTCAATGTACCCTTACCAACTAGGACTAAATCACCTGAAAATATCACCTGAAATATCACACAGAATTTCTTATATTTAAACTTATAAAAGCTCTATGATGCATATAAAATTGTTTCTTACAATAGAATTCCGACTTTAAGATGAGGGTGTGTGAAAATAGATTACGTATCAAGGTTATCCATACAAGGGCATTGCAGTGTTGCATATCACTTAACCTTGCCAATTAGCAAATGATTTCTTACATATGCGTGTGTTTTTCAATCTCTTAGAATAGAAATATGAGAAGCTGTAATGTTCAAGTCTTCTCCAAGAGAATGACGTAAGTGAAATAGCTACATCCAGGAACCAAAACTGATTTGTATATTCGGCCCAGGAAAAGAGCATCAGTACTCTTGGCAGAAGCCAAGAAAATGGTATCGATATATTACCACCACCACCACCACCACTACTACTACTACTACTGCTACTACTACTGCTGCTGCTGCTGCTACTGCTGCTGCTACTGCTGCTGCTGCTGCTACTACTACTACTACTACTACTACTACTACTACTACTACTACTACTACTACTACTACTGCTGCTGCTGCTGCTGCTGCTGCTGCTGCTGCTACTATTATTATTTTGGATCGGTACATAACCAGTTTTGTTGGTGAGATATATTGCCAACGAAATCAATTCTACTATTTTGTTTGCATTCGTTATCTAAACCCAAAGAAGGTGAATGCAACATGAACATGAGCAAAATTTGAATTAACATTCGAAGCAGGATGACATCAGATACGAGGGTGGAAAAATGCATTTATTCCAGTGATCTAATGTTTCTGCCAAATTATTGCCCTCGCCAAGAAAAAAATCAGCAGACACAAATGCTAGTTTTATCATTTCCAGAATGTTCTAAGTACTGCGGCCAGTATACTTACTCATTGCATATCACATAATGCATGCAATATTTGTGTGGTTAAGAAACTTAATTGCCAACCACATGGTTTTGGGTTCAGTCTCATTACGCGGCACCTTCGTCAATTGTCTTCAACTATAGTGTCTAGCAGACCAATGCCTTATGAGTGAATTTGGTAGACGAAAGCTACGTGGTAGCCCGCCGTACACACATATAAGTTAAAATTAAAACATAAATTTAAAATTTAAAATTTATGTGTTGAGTATGTCCCTGGTTGCATGCCGATAAAGCACGTTCACTGCCTATGGCTGGCTAGCGTCATCCACATTAATTGCACGATTGTCGCTGGATCTACACTAGGAATCCCTCTGGGTATGTTGAGTATTGTTTCTATCATATATATACTCTTTACTCTTTTACTCTTTTACTTGTTTCAGTCATTTGACTGCGGCCATGCTGGAGCACCACTTTTAGTCGAGCAAATCGATCCCGGGACTTATTTTTTGTAAGCCCAGTACTTATTCTATCGGTCTCTTTTGCCGAACCGCTAAGTGACGGGGATGTAAACACACCAGCATCGGTTGTCAAGCAATGCTAGGGGGACAAACACAAACACACACACACACATATATATATACATATATACGACAGGCTTCTTTCAGTTTCCGTCTACCAAATCCACTCACAAGGCATTGGTCGGCCCGGGGCTATAGTAGATGACACTTGCCCAAGATGCCACGCAGTGGGACTGAACCCGGAACCATGTGGTTGGTTAGCAAGCTACTTACCACACAGCCACTCCTGCGCCTATATATATATATATATATATATATATGCGTGTGTGTGTGGGTATGTGTGTGAGAGAGAGTATACGCGTCTTTGCGTTTGTACCCCACCATCGTTTGACAACTGAGTCTGGTTTTTATTTAAATTTATTTAGAGATTCGGTGAAATGTGATAGAAAAAGTACCAGTCTTCAAAATAAGTACTGGGGTCAACAAGTTCGACGAACCTTTCAAGGAAGTGCCGAGGCATGTGTGCAATCCAATGGTTTAAGCAAGTAAAAGATAAAAGATGATGTACACATATATATCTGTACTCATACACATAATTATGTACTCATACACATATTTATGCATACAGACATATATAGACAGAGTCAACAGATGTGATCCAGAGATGTTCAATATAGAAAACACATTGTAGATATCAAACGATTTGAACTTACATTCCGAAATCTTTAATGAGGACTAAGTCCGTTGGGTATACAGTTGGGTGAGGGGAATCCAGGTAACCAGCTATGGGGATAATCAAGCAAGTAAACAAATACACCGCTCGGGCTTGATATTTAAAATATACGTGCATACATACATACATACATACATACATACATACATACATACATACATACATACATACATTCATACACACGCACACACATAAAGAGAAACAAAGATTATTCAGATGATGAACATTTATGTAGAAATATATATAACTACCTATATATAAATATATAGGTAGCTATATATTAACAGAGCAAATTTTCAAAAAGAACAAAGACGCAAAAGAACTAAGGGGAGAAGGTATGGTATGGTAGATCCGACATTATTACGCAAGTCCGAGCCCCCAGAAACAGCTGTTGGGCCTATAATACCATACCTTCTTTCCTTCGTGTTTTTTCTATCTTTGTACTCTATGAAAGTTTTTTCTGTTAATAAATTAATATTAATATATTTATATATATTTATATATTTACACATGAATATTCATCGTCTGAATATTTTCAGTCTTTGCTTCATCTATATTTGTTTACATCTATATTTTTATGAATATTTTAAATATCTATCGCAAGCAGTTTATTTCAATAATCGACTAATTATCTCTCTCTCTCCCGCCCACACACACATACACACTTGTATATATATATTTATACACACTCATATATATGTACTCTTAAGTTCGACGTTGAGCGTCTACTTGCTCGATCTGCTTATTGAATTAACGTGCAAAGTAACAGAGTATTCCACATACAAGTGTATCTGTCCCTTTGTCTGACATAGAAGCAAATAATAATAATAATAATAATAATAATAATAATAATAATAGTAATAGTAATAATAATAATAATAATAATAATAATAATAATAATAATAATAATAATAATAATAATAATAAATGCCCTAATGCAGTATCAGACAGTTGCTCTCATGGCTTCAGATCTTAACTGATTGGAAGTGTTATCATGTACATTGTTATGTTTTGGTATAAAAGATGGGCTACAGCAAATATTCTGCTCAATACCACAAATTTGCTTGTCATTTGTTTGACCATAACTAGTTGAGCATGTCCCTTAGTGACTGGCGATATGTGCATTTCTGATCATGTGCAGGAGTAGTGGGGGAGCTTCATAGCCGTGTGTTGAAAGGAATTCTTAGAGGTTTGGATAATTCACCTTCGGAAACATGGGTTCGTTCCACATCTTTAAACAACCTTTATTCAGGGACCTTTTGAGCAGGATGGGCTACTCGATCAGAAGAAAATTCCAACTGGGCTCCACCTGCAAGGTCATGCGCTGTTAATCTTGATATGAGATCAACATGTCACGCACATATGGTTGTGATGCATGTGCCTTGTGTACCCTTATAAGACTGGTAGTCACGATGGGTATACTGGGCTTCGTATATTTTACCCCAGTGTCACTTTGATGGCATGCACTGCTCTCTCATTCAATAATAATAATAATAATAATAATAATAATAATAATAATAATAATAATAATAATAATAATCCACAAACATCGAAAACAAGGACATCTTATGGAGCCAAAGTTTTACTAACAAAGAATCGGACTGTATCCGAGTAAGTAATACAAATTGAAATTTATTACTATTTTCGAAACGAAATGATGTATTTTGACTCGATATCATCTCCACCTCTAACGCAACACATGTAAACATGCGTGAAACATCACGATCATCTCCGACCCCAAACACCATGTACAAAGGAACTACGAAGAAATTAAATGCCACCGATACTATTCAACCCAAGAATAACAATCGAGCGGTACGTACATTAAACCTACAACAAAAAATGTACGAAAAACTACACGTGCGAAATAATGTGACAACAGAAATAAACGGACCGGTACCCTACGAAAATGACGACCGTCAAAATAATGGGCCGGACGTTGTACCTCATGTCCCGCAAATAAAACCCAAAAGACGTAAATGGACACGTGAGGAATACATTTCTATCTTACACGCATACTTCACAGCAGTACTCTACCCAAAAAATGAAAATACAACAACACATACATATAAAATATGGAAGGAAAATAATAGAGATTTAGACTTGGATACAGCAATGAACCCTAATAAATTAGCTAACGGACGAAGATACATTCTCAACACAAAAAAATTATCAGAAATAGAAATAGAACACCTAAAAGAAAACATACACCAGGAAAATGTAGATAGAAGCCACACAACAATGCCCAATAATATAAACACTGAAACTGTAAAACACGAAGACAAACGCAACATTCCCAACAAACACGATGTAAACAACGAAGGGGAGCCTAATGATTATGATAATATAAAAAATAAAATAACCAAAGAACTGAAAACCACAGAGCTCAAAATGGACCACCGACCATACCTCCCAAGAATCAAAATAAACGAAATAACAACACCTATTATAAACAGCATAAACCTAGCCGTCACTGAACTGATAGCCACTGAATAAAAAAAAAAAGTGATATCACTGAGCTAAATAACCTAATATACGCAGCAGCCACTGCAGCCACAAAAGAAGCTGGATACTCACCCAAACCCGCCCAAACAGGAGTACCACCACCCAAACAAACCCTGTGGATAAATAACATCCAAAGCAAAATAAAAAAAAATAGAAAAGACCTGTCGATTCTTAATGAAATCAGCAAAGAATCAACGCTACTGAGCAACAAAAAGAGAACAAAAATACTCCGCAAATATAACATCACAGAAAAAGATTTGCCTGAAATAAAAGAAAAGCTGAAGCAAGATATCCTTGCCAAAGCACAAAGGATCCGCCGGTACAAGAAACGCCAACGCTTCTTTGAAGAAAACAAAAAGTTCAACTCCAACCCCAAAAAGTTCTACCAAGAACTGGGCAAAAATAAAATAGAAGTCACTGCAGCACCAACGGCAGAAGAATTGGAAGAATTCTGGGGAGAAATATGGTCGGCGAACGAACAGCCAAAAAAAAGGAGTATCAAAATAACAAACTCGGCATCTGAACAAATTTGGACCCCCATAACAACTGAAGAGGTCACCCAGGCACTGCAAAGACTAAGCAACTGGAAGGCACCTGGGCATGACAAGATCCCCAACTTCTGGTTGAAATATCTAACAGGAATGCACAAAAAGCTGGCTGAAAACTTTAACAACGTACTAGCAGAGCCAGAGGCAATGCCTGAATGGCTCACGAAGGGGAAAACCATCTTAATTCCCAAATCAAATGAAACAGAAAAACCAGAAAACTACAGACCAATAACCTGCCTCCCTGCTATGTTCAAGGCATTTACTGCAGTGATATCACAAAGGCTGAACAAGCACCTGGACGAAAACAAACTGTTCCCAGAAGAGCAGAAAGGATGCCGCAAAGGTTCATATGGCTGTAAAGATCAACTAATGATTAATAAAGCCATAACTGAAGACAGCCACAGAAAGAAGAAAGGCCTCAGTATGGCCTGGATTGACTACAAAAAGGCGTTTGATAGCATCCCCCACACATGGATCCTCGAAACACTAGCCATTAACAAAGTAGCACCAACAATCATAAAATTCATAGAGCACTCTATGAATAAATGGCAAACAGTCCTACACCTCCAAACAAAAGAGGGACTCATGAAAAGCAAAGACATCCCCATTAGAAGAGGAATATTCCAGGGAGATACGCTCTCTCCACTCCTTTTCTGCTTGGCACTGTCACCTCTATCTGATATGCTAAATAGAACTGGATGCGGATATAAATGTTACGGCAAAACGATCAGCCACCTTTTATATATGGATGACCTAAAACTATACGCTGCAAATGACAAACAGCTGGAAACACTATTAAAGACAGTTCATGGATTTACCAAAGAAATAGATATGAAATTTGGATTAGAAAAATGCGCCAAAGTAACCATGAAAAGAGGAAAACTAGTTAAGAGTAACAACATCACACTAGATGAAGCAAATGAAATAAAAGAATTAGACCAAAGCCAAACTTACAAATACTTAGGAATCCATGAACTAGATAAGACACAACACACACAAATGAAAGAGAAAATAAAAAAGAATATTATAGACGAGTTAGATCAATACTAAACACAGAGCTCAATGCTAAAAACAAGATAATAGGTATCAACACTTTAGCTGTCCCAGTTATAAGTTACAGCTACAATATCCTTAACTGGACACGAAATGAACTGACCAAAATAGACAGGAAAACAAGAAAAATAATGACAGGATCTAGGATGCATCACCCAAAATCTGACATAGAAAGACTATATATACAACGTATAGAAGGTGGTAGAGGCCTTATACAGCTGGAAAACTACTATAAAATAACCACCATAGGACTGCAAAAATATCTACTTCAGAAGGAAGGAAAACTGATCCAGATAGCGGCAAAACACGAGCAAAACAAAAAACTGTTCTCAGTATTTAAGGAAGCTGACAAATACAAACAAGAAATCATACCACCTAATAAACATGAAGAAGAAGAAGAAGATGAAGAAACAACAAAAGCTATAAAAAAATGAAATCCAAACTAAAAATAGAACAGCAACGAACCATGATAAAACGATGGCAAGAAAAGCCCCTTCATGGTAAATACTGGACTAAACTAAACGCAAAAGAAATAGACAAAGAAAAATCCCAGCAATGGTTAAGAAGCTCAGGACTCAAAGCAGAAACAGAGGGATTTTTAATTGCAGCACAAGACCAAAGCCTCCCCACCAGAAATTACCAAAGACATGTAATGAAAAGAAATATTACAAGTAACTGCAGAATATGTGGAGATGGACAAGAAACAATAAATCATATTATCTCTAGCTGCCCAGTCCTGGCTAAGAAGGAATATATTCACAGACATGACAGAGTTGGAACTTACATACATTGGAAGCTATGCCAACATTATGGAATAACAACAGAAAAAAGATGGTATAGGCACACACCAGAAAAGGTCACAGAAAACGAGAAAGCAACCATACTCTGGGATATGCCGATACACACAGATAGAGAAATTAAGGCCAACAGACCAGATATAGTTGTCAGAGATCATGAAGAAAAAAAATGCTTTCTAATTGATGTATCAGTACCGGCAGATGACAACGTGTCTCTAAAAGAAATGGAGAAACTCTCAAAATACAAAGACCTGGAAATAGAGGTAACTAGAATGTGGAATCTGAAAACAGAAACAATTCCTATCATAGTAGGTGCATTAGGCATGATAAAAAAATATTCAGACAAATACATAACAAAATACCAGGACTTACAAACACATATAACATACAGAAAATTGCACTACTAGGCACTGCACACATCCTACGCAGAACAATTTCCATACAATAACCATCAGAGCATCACAACAAATCACAGCACATACCCAAGGCACACAGAGCTGCGCTCGGTAGTGAACTGAAAGCACGCTATAAAAATAAAAATAAAACTACTGAATAATAATAATAATAATAATAATAATAATAATAATAATAATAATAATAATAATAATAATAGTAATAAATGCCCTGATGCACACCAGGCGCTGACTCTCATGGCTTAACTGATTGGAAGTGTTATCATGTACATATTTTGTCTTGGTGTAAAACATGGGCTACAGCAAATATTCTGCTCAATACCACATATTTTCTTGTCAGTTGTTTGACCTTAACCTGTTGAGTATCTCCCTTGCGTCTCTGATCACGAGCAGAAGTAGTGGATGAGTACCATAGTCATGTGTTGACAGAGATTCTTTGGGGTTTGAATAACACACCTCTGGAAAGATGGGTGTTTCGTTCAACACCCTTAAGCAACCCTTATTCAGGAACCTTTTGAGCGGTATAAGCTACTCGACCTGAAGAAAATTCTAACTGAGCCCCATTTGCAAGGTCATGCGCTATTTAACTTGATATTAAATCTCTTATCAGACGAGTAGTCATGATGAGTAAATTGGGCTTCATATATTTGTACCCCAGTATCACTGTGATGGTATGCGCTGTTCTCTCATTCAATAATAATAATAATGAATAGATGAAGGAGCAGGCCTGCAACTTCAGATTCTTCAACCACTCACGAACTTATACGATTTCATCCGATCTCATCCAGAAGCACCAACTCCAGTATAGAAAATATAAATATAGACTGTAATGTCTAATAAACTTAGTTTTGGTTATCAGATATTTTAAAGGTTGGATTTGTTTATAACTGAAACTACTTTGCAAGTGTAACGCGTAAGAACATGTTAACTACCATGCAGTCAATAATGGTACCTTGGCCAACTATGAATATCAACCAAATCTCCGAAATCACACCGACTTAAAAAAAGGAAGGATTCGGGGGATAATGTGATCTGTAATACACTAAATGTAAAAACAATGATTCTTGATCATAGATCTGTTTAATTAAGGATAGCCTAACATTTGACACCAACAACAATTATTACCGTATATGATTTTCCTCAAAAACATGTTTGAAAAAATCACCTTGTGTCGTATATGTAAATTTGGACTCCCCAAATGCTAATTTGCCGCCGATGCTCTCCTTTTCTCTGAGTATGCGCTGCTGATACTGAATGTCTGAATGTTTATTATACGCCTGTACCATTTATACCATCAAATACGGTAGTACTAGCTAAGAAAATAGCTTTTATTTGGTCACTCAACCTGCTAAAAATGGTAACTAAATTTAGCTCAAATCCTTATCTATTGTCTTAAAAAACAAAACGTATACATTAGTTAAAAGTGATCCTAGATAAAATGTAAGAAAAAGAAGAAACGACTGGAGGGACAGGGTTACGTGCATGTTGATCATTGGCTTACAGGCTGAGGCTGACCCGAGGTTAAACAACACAACTAACAATAAAGGAATTTTTAATTACCAACTGAAGCCAATTTTAATTGCCTCACATAACAAACTTAATCTATGTATCACTAAACACTATGGAAACACCACAGGCAATATAACGCTTATGTTTATTTTCTGTATATAGTTTCTTCATAAGATTTATGTTCATATAACAAAGATATAAAGTTTTTTTCGACAGTCGTGTAAGGGACAAGCGAGATTAAATCAATACTGAAATCGTTTGATTGTCTTGATTAGTAGATAAAAATAAGAAAGGGGGAAAAAATTATATATTTTCTCTCTTTCAGTCTTTTGTTTTGCTAAAACTCAAGAATTAAGGTTAATTAGAATATTCGAACATCTGTTTTGCCAGTTTTTGTTCTGTGTTTTTACAAAGGGATCTAAAATAAAAGGCTTCTGAAACAAACTGTCCGCAAAAATTGAATTCACCTTCTATCAGCTAATTAACCTCTCTATTTTTCTGTCTGTTTGTCTGTCTGTTCCTTGCCTTCTTCTCTGTCGGTTTGTCTATCACTCCCTCTTTCTTTTGTCTACTCGTATCTACCTATCTATCTATCTATCTATCTATCTATCTATCTATCTATCTATCTATCTATCTATCTATCTATCTATCTATCTATCTATCTATCTATCTATCTATCTATCTATCTATCTATCTATCTATCTATCTATCTTTCTCTCTCACACACACACACTCTCTCTCTCTGTATTGAAGGCATGGCTGCTCTCGATTATTGGGATCGCCTTAAAACCTTGAAACTTTACTCCCTCCAGCGTCGCCGTGAGCGGTACATCATTTGTACGATGTGGAAAATATACCGCCAACTTTGCCCAAACGACCTAAACATTAGCTTCAAGGTCCATCCAAGATTTGGACCACGGGCTATACGTCCCCTGCCAAATTCAAGATCACAACATACATGTACACTGCAACATAATTTCTTTTCCTCAACAGGCCCTGCCCTATTTAACATTGTCCCGAGGGAGATCAAAGAGGAAAAGGATCCCATCAACTTTAAACAGAGTCTGGATAGATTCCTTCAAAGAATACCAGATAAGCCACCCATAATTGGATACAACTCACCCAACAAGAACTCACTACTTGAACAAAACTGGATACAACTCACCCAACAAGAACTCACTACTTGAACAAAACTTGACTTAAACAAGATTCGAATAATCCTATCAGGTGGTGCTATTAAGTTAGACATGGCCTGGACCAATCTCTGGTCGAAACATATCAAAGTTTTATATATATATATAATATATATATATATTATATATATATATATAATATCTATATATATATATATATATATATATATATATATATATAATATAATATATATATAATATATATATATATATATATATAATATATATATATATATATATATTATATATATATAATATATAATATAATATATAATATATATATATTATATATATATATATATATATATATATATTATATATATATATATATATTATATTATATATTATATATGTTATATATATATATATATATATATTATATATATATATAGCGTTTCCCAGAAGTCACTGATGGGTTTCAATTTTTAATTACAGATGCAGGAAATTTTATTACAATATACAGAACATAATGGAAGTTAATATGCTCAAGTCAAATTTTGCAACACTACTATATCACAAATGAAAACATGACATCGCCTAAATGGTAGCCATTTTCGGCTTCACATGCCTCTGCTCTTTCCAAAACTTGCACCATAACACCCTCAAGAGTTTCAGACCTCACTTCTTTCAGTTGCATTAGGGTCTCCGGTTTGTTGACGTAAATCCTGTCTTTCAGGTATCCCCACAAGAAAAATCTGGGCTAGTCGAGTCTGGGGGGATGTGAATGTCATTCAAAGTAGACCTCACACATGGTTCCATGAAGGTCGAACAACTTCTTATACCGCAAGAGAAACAATACAGTTGTTACGGCAGTGCTTTGGCAAGAGAATAATCTCCCGCTATGGCAATGTCAACTGGCCTTCCCGTTCCCAGGCTTGACTAAGCCGAATTTTTTTCTTGTGGGAACACCTTAAAGAGAGTTTATGTCAACAAACTGGAGACCCTGGTGCGACTGAAGGAGAACATCAATCGAGAAATCAGAGAAGTGGGGTCTGAAATTCTTGTGGGTGTTATGGTGTAAGTTCTGGAAAGAGCATGGGCGTGAGAAACAGAAAATGGCTGCCATTTAAACGATGTCGTTTTTCATATGTGTTGTAGTGGTGTTACAAAATGTTACTTGTGCGTATTAACTTCCATTATGTCCCTTATATTGTTTCAAAATTTCATGCATTTATTTGTAAAGTTGAAGAAATTAATAAAAATTGAAACCCATCAGTGACATTTGGAACGCCCTGTATTTGATGGTTGTAAATTCGTGTTCGAATTTTACCATCGCCTGATCGAAAGTCCCACACATGCGAAGGCAAAGATAACCCATTTTTCTGATAGGTTTTACTCTTGTCAAGCGATGCCTGCGCATGATGATTTTTTTTTATAGGGGAGAAAGGAATTGCACTAATATACACTCATAAGTGAGTGGACAAACGAAAGAAAGGATCAACACATTTGGTAGGACTACATATATTATTATTTAACAACAGTTTGATATTTGATTCAGCTCCATATAACTTAGACTTTCGGAGGATCATCACACAAACATAGCTCAACAGGCTTACAACAGCTAGGTTCGAGCATGGAGATTAATCACACTGGTTATTAAATTCTAAGATGTCTATATATACATATATATATTATATTTGTGTGTTAATATCGATGAAACATCCATTATATAACTAAGATTATGAAACAGCATTAAACGTATGGAATAAGTATCTACTCTCTCACATCACTTCTCTTATTGGTTCTGTATTCTTATACACACACACGCACGCACGCACACTCACGCGCGCATACACACACAGACAGATGATAGATATATAGATATACACAAATATATTGCATGTTATACATTATTTATATGCGTGTGAGTGCGTTAGTGAGTATGTGTGTAATTTGGTGATTATAGAAATAAATACATCGGAAATTTCATTGCTTTTGTGCAAAGTAGCTGTCGGAGGGCTCAACGGGTATAGTAGTGGTAATGGTGGTGGTGGTGATGATGATAGTGATTGTGGTGGTGGTGGTAGTGGCGGTGGTGGTTGTGGTGGTAGTGGTGGTGCTTGTAAGAATTAGGCTTAGAGCAAGATCCATATAATCATATATATAAGCACATTTAAAAGGAAAGGCATCTACATGTAAAATCGATCCTACATAAAAACATACTTGCATACAAACATACAGACATACAAACATACATATATGCATACATATATATATACATAAGATGTCAATATAAAGGTAAAAATTGGCGTAGAAGAAAACAAGTACGCTGAGCTATTGAGAAATTTGCGGCTACTGCACCGGTACACAAGTTCAGATTTATACCCGTAATTATTGGAGCACAGAGATATGTAACAAATTGCTTCAGCATAAATCTTGAGAAATTAGGGTTCTCAAAACAAAAAAAAA
>NC_042997.1:177522673-177535173 GCF_006345805.1 Octopus sinensis
GTAGGATGTTGTAGATCGCCATCGAGAGGAGAAAGGTTGAAGTGTTTGATGAGGACAGGAACCAAAGACTTTAACTTTTCTCTCTCGACGTCGGGCTGATGCGACTGGAAAGTTTCTGAAACTTTTGACAATTTTTTTTTCTTCCTGTTGGGTGATGTAGCTTCTTGTCTTAGCTGATTTAAGATACTAGAGAGAAGGTCGTCAAAGAATGTTGCATTGAGGTTATATTTGTTGCAGCACGCCTTGATTAATCAATGGTTGGACGACTGTACGAGGGCAGAGAATGTGATAACAGGTCGGTTTAGAAAACTAAAAATACCAAGACGGTTTGGTGAATCTGCTACTGATTTCTAAAATATAAGTGGATTAGCTGGTGCAAAGAGAAAAATGTTGTAAATAATTCGGCCACACGGACATCAGCGTCCGTGGGAAATCTAAAGGAATTGTGTATATTGAAGTCACTGTGAACAAAGCAGACAGCGAAACGTGAGGTGAGTTTCCGCTTTGTCTTTTGTTTCTTAATTTAATAGAAGACGAATACGGTCGATCACCTGTTAACGGATGGGCAGAATTCGAGTTCAGTATAGACAGGACTGATGATCATAAAGAAATGAGAAAGAGTTGCATCCAAAATTACTATGAAAACTAATTATTGTAAACGTCTAGTTTAGAGAAAGTGGAGGAGAGGATGTATACCTCGCATGCGCAGACACAATCTTTTTGAATACTGAATACTAGAAATAGAGAGTAAACCTGGACAAGAGATACAGATCAGAGACAAAAGATGAGAAATTTGTGTTAGAAAGGAATAAAGGATACGGATTTTGCACAATTAAAGGGAGTTTGAACTGAAATGCATGGATTTGATACAGAAGGTGAATTATGAGGCGGATGACCTCTCAATCACTTTTCTTAGAGATGGCTGTTGTCGTATCTGTTTATACCCCAGGTTGTTTTTGACTGAGTAACCTATGATGAAAGCCATTCCAGCCGAGATTATTAAGTCTTATTACAGGTATGTATGACTTTATTACCTATTGTTTCCTTCCATTTTTGAAGGCTGTAGAGTGTAATTTGAGGAATGTTTGCCTCCAATTTTCACGTGTGTATCGCTCACCCGAATTAGATATTACAAGACAAATCAATGTTTGATGGAGAGAAAATCATGACAGAAGGTTTTTCTTTAAACCTTTCGGGATTCTGCGTGCATATTCATGTTTGTTTTGTCTGTTCCTTCTCGAGCCATTCCTGGCTCATAAGGGCCGGCTTCCCGGTTTTGTGGAATATAGGTTCCCCACCTGGACGGGACGCCAGTCTGTCGCAGGTGAGCTGCAAGATGCAGGAGGAAAGAGTGAGAGAAAGTTGTGGCGAAGGAGTCAGTAGAAATTCGCCATTACTTTCTGTCAGAGTGGCGTGGAGTTTAGGTGTTTCGCTCATGAACACACACATCGCCCGGTCTGAGATTCGAACCCGCGATCCCCCGACCGCGAATCCGCTGCTCTAACCATTAGGTCATGTGCTTAATGAATGAACCTAGTGAATTGTGCGGCATGGTTGTTGTATTTGCGAGACCCTATGTCTGTGAATTTGGTGAATATGAACATGTGTAACTATTAATGCATATATATTTACTCGTAGTTTTCATATTGTGACGTAAAATAAAATAATTTCAGGAGACCTAACTTCTGTAAAAGAAAGGTGTCGAGAGGAATTAAAAGACATTACGAAGAATGTGGTATAATCAAAACATATGACGACGAAAATGACAAAAATTTCCAAAATAGATGCAAGGTCACACATTTCACGAAAGTGTATAGTCTATTACATCGGCTCTAGTACATGCGTGACTCTGTTTTATCGAGTACGGAAGAGTAAATAGGGAAGTTGACAAGAGCGATTTATTAACTCGGTATGCAGAGGCTGCAAAATAAATACTAACCTGTTTCCAGTATTGCTCTACTCTCCCCAACCACATTTAGCTCTTTTTACTCTTTTACTGTTTTACTTGTTTCAGTCATTTGACTGCGGCCATGATGGAGCATCGCCTTTAGTCGAGCAAATCGACCCCAGGACTTATTCTTTGTAAGCCTAGTACTTATTCTATCGGTCTCTTTTGCCGAACCGCTAAGTAACGGGGACGTAAACACACCAGCGTCGGTTGTCAAGCGATGTTGGTGGGACAAACACAGACATACACACGAACACACACATACTCTCTCACACACACACACACACACACACACAAACACACACATATATACATATATATGTGTGTGTGTGTGTGTATGTATGCATGTATGTATATATATATATACGACGGGCTTCTTTCAGTTTCCGTCTACCAAATGCACTCATAAGGCCTTGGTCGGACCAAGGGTATAGTAGAAGACACTTGCCCAAAGTGCCGCGCAGTGGGACTGAACCCGGAACCATGTGGTTGGTAAGCAAGCTACTTACCACACAGCCACTCCTATTTATTTTTTTTTCTCAAGGTACAACGTTAACAATTTGTAGGAGAGAAGAGAGAGAGAGAGAGAGAGAGGAGAGAGAGAGAGAGAGAGAGAGAGAGAGAGAGAATGTACTTTCATATCATTTATGTCTTTCTCGATTCCATTTACAACACAGATAAAGTGAAGTGGCTTAAATCAGAAAGTGAAGTGAACCAATTTCATCACGCGTTTTGCCATGCGTATTGCATAAGTGATCAAACCACGTTATTTCTTATTAATATAAATAATATTTGTATAACAAAAGTACCAAAATCTCATTGGTATTACGGGAGTTTGATCCGAGTGCAGTTTTGTTATCCATTGCATTTCCATAAAGATATACGAGTTTGCCTGAATGCAACGTCACGTTCATTCGTTATTTCAGATACACCAACTATTACAGTTGTAGAATCTCATAAACCACATATGCATCAGACTGTATTTGAACAAACTACAACTTAGAGAGAAGATTAACTAGACGCAATCAACATGCACAGCTGGCCTAACCATTTCTGATTGCTTTGAAAGAAGTAATATTCAAATAATGTATATATATATATATTTCGTGTGGAGGCGCAATGGCCCAGTAGTTAGGGCAGTGGACTCTCGGTCGTGGGATCGCGGTTTTGATTCCCAGACCAGCTGTTGTGAGTGTTTGTTGAGCGAAAACACCTAAAGTTCCACGAGGCTCCGGCAGTGGACGGTGGCGAACCTTGCTCTACTCTTTTACCACAACTTTCTCTCACTCTTTCTTCCTATTTCTCTTGTACCCGTATTTCAAACGGCCAACCTTGTCACACTCTGTGTCAAACTGAATCTCCCCGAGAGCTACGTTAAGAAGGGAACACGTGTCTGTGGAGTGCTCAGCCACTTGCACGTTAATTTTACGAGCAGGCTGTTCCGTCGATCGGATCAACTGGAACCCTCGTCGTCGTAACCGACGGAGTGCCACGATATATTTCGCATTCTGTGTAGTTAGTTTTCTATCATCGTGAAATTTCCTTTCAAAAATCTATGCTGCCAGATATATTTAGCGACCAGACTCTCGCTTTTAAGACTATACAACTTGGCAATTCTAACTATACAAACAACACTGGAACGTGTTTAAACTATATTTCATGTCTGTTTGAATAAGTTCTTCAGTGAGGATCAAAGGTAGCAAGTGCTTGGTTGATCTCTTTAATGTGATAATCTAAGCAGGAAAGAATGATTTTATTAAACTACTTAGTTCCATTGAGTAACGATTGAATAATAATTTGCCAGCAGCGAAAGAGGCTTAACAACAATAAAAAGAAATCATGACATGTATGAACGAAATTAAATGCCACGGAAATTATAACCATGATTATATTTTAACTTGAATTATCTTTTAAAGAGTTTCATTTAATCCGAAAGATAGGAGCATCTTTTACAATTTAATACAATATTTCTTGAAGCTAAACGATAGAAGCGTCTTTAACATTTAATAATATGAATTCTTGGATTAGAATCCTATGATGCTTATAAACACGGATAAAGTAATTAAAAATGAAATAAGATGAAATCGCTAAATAAAATTTTGCCCACAACTCTGAGGGGAAAACTTTGGAGTTTTCTGAACGTCAAATTAAATTTGAATTATTGGCAATACATGAGAATTGTATTAAGAATGCTTGGGAATCATATTAGTTCAGAGACTTTAAAATCTGTACACGTTAAATGTAAAATGACGTTGACAATCAATAAAAATTAGTAGTCATCGAAGTGCATAAAAGAAAATTTAAATGAAAGACGTTGTTACAAAGACCAAGTAAAAGAAAAACTTAAGAGGAATAAATACTTTTCTGTAAATTCTCTTTACAGTAGAACAAGTAGAAAGATATATGTTTTCAACAAGTAAATACTAAACAGTATATATAAAGGATTTTATCCTTTATATATATATTGTTCAGTATTTACGTGTTGAAACGATATATCTTTCTACTTGTTCTACAATACATTTCAATGCTTCAAAAACAAACTTATGTTTGTTTACATATAATGTAATCTCTTTACAGTGTTTAGTGAAGATTTATATATCCATTTGTTGCATTCACCTTCTTTAAAAGTTTCGACATATACGTAAGAAATACATTAGACAAACAAAACTGAAACCTACTGAATGTCTTTTGTCTTTTTGCTTCTTTATATATTAGAGATGGCTGTTGAATCTATCATTTATTTAGTTATTTATGTGCGAATATTGTACGTTCCTTAGGAAAACTCTGGCAGCTACTCGGAAAGTATCTCATCGTGTTACCATTAGTGTATAGTTGTTTTTCTGTACTCATAAAATCGGAGAGAGAACACTAAGAATCATTAATCACAATCTCTTTGGCATTACCTTGGATATTAATTTCCTAAAATAAAGTGAAATCTTTTGATTAATGATTCTAAATGAAGATACATTTACACCTCCAATGGGTTTCGAAACACACAGACTCCCATATCAATAAATTCGTAGCCTTTTCCCACAAATATAAAAAATAAGACGATGAGGCGCAGGAGTGGCTGTGTGGTAAGTAGCTTGCTAACCAACCACATGGTTCCGGGTTCAGTCCCACTGCGTGGCATCTTGGGCAAGTGTCTTGCTATAGCCCCGGGCTGACCAATGCTTGTGAGTGGATTTGGTAGACGGAAACTGAAAGAAGCCTGTCGTATATATGTATATATATAATAAGTGAAATAGAAAGAGAGAATAAATCTTGTAGTAGATTAATCAAAGTTTAACCGATACCTTAGTAGCAAAAATCACAGCAGTAAACAGTACGGTTGGAGGTACAACATCTGGCGTTTAACCGTGCGGCGTTGGTGCGGATAATTGAAATTAAAACATTATTGGTGAATTGAAGAAATGGAGCTGAACGCAGATTGAACAGAAATCGTTTTATTTCATTCTACACGTGTTTCAAAGGCACAAATTACCAAAATCCGATTGAATAATGGGACCATATTGTGTCTTTCTCTTCAGGAAGAAAAAAGGAAATCCGTTGAAAAAAAAAAACAGAACAGAGGCGGAGCAAAAACAAATCGAACTATGCTCCTAAGAGCCATGGCGAAACTGGCTTATCTGGCTTTTAAATAGCGTTTATAAATAATCCGGCACCCATAGCCCTTGGTAACAAATCTGAAATAGCCTTTAAGATATCTACGATTAACCACTGCAAGGGGAATTACTCCTGTAAGACAAACGGGGCTTGGTTTTTTCACAGCGGGGGGTTTCCTTGACAAGGCAGGCTTAGATGAAACACAACACACATAAAACATAATATATATATATTTTTTTTCTTTCTGCCACCCAACGGTTATCACGGCAGTAGCCACTGACAGCCGAACGATCATCAAACGCACACACGTACACAAAAAATGTTTTCTACCCCTACGCAACACACACATATATAGAACAGTATACACACACACACGTCTCTAAGTAGATTTTTTTCTCGCCCTTATAAAACATCCAATATTCCTTAAATAGTCAGAACTTTATTCTCGGTCACAAAGAACATCTATACACCCTCACCCACATGATTGACCGATGCCTGACCCGTTGAATTCTTCAGCCACCGGTTCTCAACATACACTGATAAACAGTTTCGCCATGGGCTCTTAGGAGCATAGTTCGATTTTTTTTTTTGCTCCGCCTCTGTTCTGTTTTGTTTTCCAACGGATTTCCTTTTCTTCCTGAAGAGAAAGACACAATATGGTCCATTATTCAATCGGATTTTGGTAATTTGTGCCTTTCGAAACACGTGTAGAATGAAATAAAACGATTTCTGTTCAATCTGCGTTCAGCTCCATTTCTTCAATTCACCAATAATGTTTTATATAATATATATATGTTTGTGTGTCTGTGTTTGTCCCCCTAGCATTGCTTGACAACCAATGCTGTGTGTGTTTACGTCCCCGTCACTTAGCGGTTCGGGAAAAGAGACCGATAGATTAGAATAAGTTAGGGCTTACAAGAATAAGTCCCGGGGTCGATTTGCTCGACTAAAGGCGGTGCTCCAGCATGGCCGCAGTCAAATGACTGAAACAAGTAAACGAGTAAACGAGTACTTTAGTTACTGAAAGAAAGAGGGCAAATGCAAGCCTTTTACAAATAAAGCGGATGAGAAATTACAGTAAAGGAGATTAAAAACAAACGAGTGGTTCGTTAGTTGATATAAATGCTGGTTATTATAGTGGAAGTATATATTCTTCTTGTTTTGACGAGAATCAAATGCCCTGTGTCAGGTTGAGAGAATGCAATATGTTGATAAATTAGTGTGATATTCCCCAAATTACCACTGAAAAAGACTGTTTTAAAAACATGTACATATAGCACAATTTACTGCACAAGTTTTCCTGAAATATGGTGTCTTAGACTATATTCGAATCAGGAGCAAAAGATTTTCAGATTCTATAGAAGCTGATGATACTCGAATCCCCTGTGAATCTTTAAAAAATTGACCAAGTTACTAATTACTCAACAGAAAGATTGATCACTAAAAATTTACAGATCTTTTGGTGTTGTTATTCTCAACAGTTAGTCTATAATTTGTGTAATAATAATCATACACAGCATTCAGCAAAACACATTGCCATTGGTTGTTCAAACCCTGGTGAGAACCAATTCTTTGAACCGTTAGTTTCGCTCCTGGCATATCATCGCGCACAATTTAAGTTCATAACCGCAAAATCACTTTACATGAAGGCTAAAAATATTTTCATTTACTGACGTAATTAGTTCACTTACAGTGTGATGTTTCACGTACATATTTATGTATTTATTTTTATTATGTGTATTTCTAGAAGAATTAGTCTAATAACGGAAATTAGTGTCTGTTTTATTTAAATATGTGACTTAGAAAAACAATTTGTTCTGGCACAGAGAGAATATAAACTCTTTACTATAGTGGTGTACAAGAAAAAGAAATGGGGAACGGTTGAGCTAATTAAGAAATTTTCTTTGAGCCAGAAATGGTCCATTTTTGGAAAGGATGTGTACTGTCGATTACATAAACGTTAGTGTATAGTTACTTCTAAGATAGCCTTTACTTCTTTGCTCAACTTCCTAGAAACAGCAACCAAACCTCTCTCAAATCACGCCTACGGTCTTAAGAAAGGAAGAACACGTTAGATTATAAAGACGACATGATCATAGGTCTTCTCGATCAGAGCCCGCTTTAGAACAAGACAACAACAATAACAACTTTTTCTTATCTAATTGACATTGAAGGAAAGAGAAGAAAGACTTAGCTATGACGATGGAGGGACCAATTTCTGTATAATAGAGTACAATCGGAGCTGGAAATCACACTACAAACGTAGAGGAAAGCAGATAACTTTTTTTTGTTTGTTCCTTCTCGAGCCATGCCTGGCTCATAAGGGCCGGTTTCCCGGTTTCCTTGGCGTATAGGTTTCCCACCTGGACGGGATGCCGGTCCGTCGCAGGTGAGCTGCAAGATGCAGGAGGAAAGAGTGAGAGAAAGTTGTGGCAAAAGAGTCAGTAGAAGTTCGTCATTACCTTCTGCTGGAGCTGCGTGGAGCTTAAGTGTTTCGCTCATAAACACACACATCACCCGGTCTGAGATTCGAACCCGCGATCCCTCGACCGCGAGTCCGCTGCTCTAACTATTAGGCCATGTGCCTCCACAAAGCTGATAATGGGCATATGACAATGAGAAAGACACGTATTGACTGAGACATTCATTTATAGAGATTGCTGTTGTTATTGTTGTGTTACCCAAAGTCAACCATGATGGAATAGACCTATACTATGTTGATCTGTCTACCGGGTGGCAAGGTACAATTTACAATTCTAAATAAGGTCATATCTCCCCTAGCTGGATACTCTGTTGTGCAGTATGACTGTAAGTGCTTTGTCGTATACTTCAGAATGGCCCAAACTTGTTTCGTAAAGCAATCAGCGACAGATTAACAAGAGAAAATAGTATTTACACGGAGTACTACTTGTTGCTTTAATGGAAGTGGTACGGTTGTTGTTGGTAATGTTAGAGGTAATATTTATAGTAATGATAGTAGTTGTAGTGGTGACAGTGGGTGAGGGTGGTAGTTTTAGTATTGATATCAAAGCTGATTAATGATGATGATGATGATGGCCACGACGATGATGACGATAACAACGATGATAATGAAGGCGGTGATAATAATGTTGGTATGATGGTATTGGCGGTGATGGTGTTGGGTGATATTGGCGAAATTTTCCTCTTAGCCCAATAGAAACGATACTACAACGTTAAGCATATGAATATTAAGACATAAGTCTTCTAAAATATATAGATCCAACTAATACAAGTTGTTACCGCTTATATAAATACATACATACATACAAAAATACTCTGTTGTTGATGTTTAAATTCCAATGAAGGAGCCTTGGATCTAGGTTAGAAACCGCTTCTTTCTCTATTGGCAAGAAATCTTGAAATAAAGTGAATAATGACATACATACATATATACATACATACATACATACATACATTCATACATACATACATACATACATACATACATACATATATAGGCTGTCCTGGAATAAATAGAGAGAAAGTTCTTGTTATTGAATAAGTGCACAAATACCAACACAAATAATATTGGTGGAACATTCCCATCAAAATATCTGTGAAGTGTAAGCATAACAGGCCGGATATTGTTGTTTGAGATGACAACAAAAAGTATGTACCATCATAAAGGTCAGCTGTCCTGCTGATGTGAATAACTCTTTGAAAATCAGAGAGAAATAAGATAACTATGGACAACTGCTTCGAAACCTCCAGCTTCTATATAGGGTTACAAATTTGCATTTATGCCAATAATCATAGGAGGTGTTGGTCTTGTAAGGAAATGCCTAACTATCAATCTAGATAAGCTTGGATTTTCAGAAAAAGAAATTAACCGATTCGCACATTACAAATACAATCTGTAGGCGGAACAGTAAAAATGTGCAAGATATTTTTCAGGTTTAAAATGTAATATTGTTTTTGTTATTTACATTCCAAAAATGGAGCTTTGTATCTTGGTTAGAAACCAGCTTCTTCAGAGGAAGAATTTAAATGATTAAATACTTAAGAGACATACATACATACATACATACATACATACATACATACATACATACATACATACATACATACATACATACATACATACATACATACATACATACATACATACATACGTAATTTGGGATAGAGAACAGAACCTGCGCATCGTTGTGAAAATCAGCTTCCCAGCAGATGTTAACATAAAACTAAAGATCAGCGAAAAAGAAAATACCTACGCTGAACTATTGAGAAATTTGCAGTTACTCTATCCAGATTACAAGTTCAGGTTTATACCTGTGATTATTGGGGCGCTGGGATATGTAAGACATTACCTAAATACCAATCTTGAGAAATTAGGTTTCTCAATACGAGAAAGCTGATTCCAAGACTACAGAGCCAATCGATCACTGGAACTGTAAAAATTTAAAACTTTCGAGAAAGTTTATCATTTAAGTATATATGACTATGTATAGACGTGCAACTATGTGCATGAGAAAACATACATAAAACAAAACGTTAAAATCTAGGCAGTGAACTGACAGAAACGTTAGGACACCGGGCGAAATGCTTAGCAGTATTTCGTCTGTCTTTACGTTCTGAGTTCAAATTCCGCCGAGGTCGACTTTGCCTTTCATCCTTTCGGGGTCGATTAGATAAGTACCAGTTTCGCACTGGGGTCGATATAATCGACTTAATCCCTTTGTCTGTCCTTGTTTGTCCTCACTATATTTGGTCCTTTGTGGGCAATAAAGAAATAAAAAACATTAAAATCTGCACATATGCATACATCCATACATACAAAAATATCCTGTTGATGTTGAAATTCCAATGGAGGAGCTTTGCATCTAGGTTAGAAACTGGCTCTTTTTCTATTGACACGAATCTTGAAATAAAATTAAGTAGCATACATACATACATACATAGAGATTTTTATTATTTACTGCTGTCAGGCTGCCACGTCACAAAACTTGTGGAGTGTTGCATAAAATGCCTCACCACATTTGTCCTGGCTCTTACGTTCTGCGTTCAAAATCCACTGAGATCAGCTTTGCCTTTCATCTTTTCAGAGTCAATACATTGAAGCTAACCGTCAAGAACTCGGGTCGATTTAATCGCCAAACACACCCGCCCTGTTAGAATTTGTGTCCTTGTACTTCCGTTAAAAACAATTATTTTAATGGTCTTAGATTTGGCGTTATAGCCATACTGGAGCAACCTTCTAGATCATAGACAATTAAATGGGAACCGTCATATATATAATATATATATATATATGTAGGTCCCGGGTTGATTCGGGGTTAACCACAGTAAATAAGGTACTCAATACATAGTAGAGTAAAATTAATTTATTATATAGAAGGAGCTTCTACAGGACTAGAACTGTTTCATTCAAGAGAAATCTTCAGGAAGCTAGTTAACAAGAATTGTATTGGCATTTATACATTTAGGCAGGTTTAAAGGGGTGTTGGTGGGGGACTTTTTGGGGGTAGGCATAGCGCAAAATATCATACTTGGGGGAGTGGTCAAGGAGTCAGTGTTAAATTAGATAGAAGAATAAATAAAAAAATAAAAAAATATATAAAAAAATATATAAAAATATATATAAAAAAAGGGAATAGAGTTTTAGGTAAATAAGGAGATTCTCACTTATACCTATGCACATATGTATACATATATACACACACATACAAACATATATATATATATATATATATATATATATATATATATATATATTTCTTTCACTGTGGGTGTCTGAAATACAAAGTCAATTTTGTATGGATGATTAAACAGCACCGTGGTTCACATCCCCTTTCATCTTTTACATATATGCATATAGGGACACACACATGCATGTATATATACACACATACATACATGCATATATACATATATACATATATACATTTAGATATGTATGGTGTGTGTGAATATAGAGTTGTGTATACCTGTATGTGCATATATATGTGTATATATAGTATATATGTACATATATGTATATGTATATATATATATCTATATATATATATTATATATATATATATATATATATATTTATTTATATATATACATATATATTATATATATATATATTATATATTATATATATATATATATATATATATATATATATAAGGATGAAAGGCAAAGTCGATCTCGGCGAAATTTAAACTCAAAACGCAAAGACAGACGAAATACCTATTTCTTTACTACCCATAAGGGGCTAAACACAGAGGGGACAAATAAGGACAGACAAAGGGATTAAGTCGATTACATCGACCCCAGTGCGTAACTGGTACTTAGTTTATCAACTCCGAAAGGATGAAAGGCAAAGTCGACCTCGGCGTATATATATATATATATATGTGTGTGTGTGGTGTGTGTGTGTGTGTGTGTGTGTGTATTATATATATATAAATGTATAGTTTGTATGTATACACACATATACACACATACGTATACACACATATAAGTACTTCACTCTCTGTCTCTCCCCTCCTCTTCTCTCACTCTATGTGTGTGTGTGAGTCTGTGTGCATGTGTGTGTGTACGCGTGCCCGCGCGCGTAATTGGTTGAATATTATAATTGTCCTAACAAATTTGCTAAGAGATGTGACTAAGTAACCCGGGATAGCTGGAATTGACGGCCAAATGTCTGCTACAAATAAAGCAATAAGGACGCCAGCAAGACTCATTAAGAAAGAGAAGTTTACTTGTTAATGTTTCAGCCGGTTTGATTAGATAAGTCAATTTATGTCTGTCTGTAGGCGTAAAATGTCAATATTAGTTTAATTAGGTAACGCGACTATCGGCTAAGGCAACAGTTCGAATTTAAGAATGGCGAGAAACCGACGACCTACCTTTAAAGACACAAGCGCGTGCATGTGCACCAATGTGTGTGAATGTATACATACATACATACTTTTAGATATATATATAGTAAATG
>NC_042997.1:177537673-177544882 GCF_006345805.1 Octopus sinensis
TATCATCATCAGCAGCAGCAGCAGTAGCATCGTCGTCATAGCCACCGCTGCCACCGTCATCATGAAAGTCCACCTTTTGTAATAATAATAATAATAATAATAATAATAATAATAATAATAATATTAATAATAATAGCAAAATGTGGAACCTGAAGACTAAAACAATACCTGTTGTCATAGGTGCCCTGAGAATGATAGCGTAAGGGGCTGATTGCTACCTAGCTCAGATAACCAGGAAACCCCAAAATGGCAGATATTCAAAAGATAGTGCTCCTTGGAACAGCTCATATCCTACGCAAAATACTTATATGTAATCTCAAGTTTAAACACAACATAAATTTTCTTATGATTTCTTAAACATCTCTAGAACAAACACTATGTACAAAACCAAATATATGGCACCCTAGGCATAACACCAACATGAACTTTCAGCTTGTCTCTTGAGGTCTCTGGGTGAGACTTGGAGTCAACTTGTACAAATGTAAAGCAAAAGTCAAACATAAAAAAAAATAATAATAAATGCTTGTCAGTTGTTTGACCTTAACCAGTTGAGCATGACGATATGTGCATCTCTGATCACGAGCATCATTGCCGTGTGTTGAAAGGAATTCTTACAGATTTGGATAATTCACCTTTGGAAACATGGGTGGTTCGTTCAACATTCTTAAACAACCCTTATTCAGGGACCTTTTGAGCGGGATGGGCTACTCGACCAGAAGCAAATTCTAACTGGGTCCCATCTGCAAGGTCATGCGCTGTTTATTTTGACATGAGATCACCATGTCGCGCACATATGGTTGTGATGCATGTGCCTGGTGTACCCTTATCAGAAAGGAAATCATGATGGGTATACTGGGCTTCGTATATGTTACTCCTTTGATGGTATGCACTACTCTCTCAATCAATAATAATAATAATAATAATAATAATAATAATAATAATAATAATAATAATAAAAACAACAACAACAACAACAACAATAATAATAATAAAAATAAAAATAATAATAATAATAATAAAAAGAAGAAGTTCATTCTGCTATAGACACGAAGCCTGACATTTTGGGGGAAGAGAAAAATCTATTACATTGATCGCAGCCCCCCACCCCAGTGCTCAACTGGTACTTATTCCGTCGACTACGAAAAAAATGAAAGGTAAAGTCAACCTCGACGAAATTTGAAATCAGAACGTAAAGTCGTAAGAAATGCTGCAAAGTAGTTTTCCCACCGTGCTAACGATATTGCCAGCTAGCAGTCTAATAATGTTTCCTATTTAGACACAAGACTAATAGTTTTGAGAAGAAAGATCTTGTCGAGTACACCAAATCCAGTAGTGCACTACCGCTTTATTTTAGGCTGAAACATAATGCAAGATTTGAACTCAGAACGTAAAGAGTCGGTAGAAATATTGTAAGGTTTCTTGTCTTTCAGAACCTTAGCGACAACTTAATCGTTCCTTTTGAGATTCTTTTATTCTTTTATTTGATTCAGCCATTTGACTGCGGCCTTGCTGGAACACCACATTTAGTTTAGCAAATCGACCCCAGGACTTATTCTTTGTAAGCCTAGTACTTATTCTATCGGAATCTCTTGCCGAACCGCAAAGTGTCGGGGACACCAGCATCGGTTGTCAAGCGATGTTCGGGGGACAAACACAGACACATAAACATGTACACACACACACACACACACACACATATATATATAATATATATATATATACATACACGGTGGGCTTCTTTCAGCTTCCGTCCACCAAATCCACTCACAAGGCTCTGGTCGGCCCGAGGCTATAGTAGAAGACACTTACCCAAGGTTCCACAAAAGATTTTTACTGTCTTTGTTTGGAGAAACATTTACCAAACAAGACTGATTTTTTTGTGTGTGTGTCTTTTCTATCACTAACTAATGGAATCGGCTGGACGTTTCTTGACAAGTGTCTAGGAATCAATGCATGTCTAAAGTGATCTCTTTCTAACCATCACTTTTTCAGTATTGATATGTCTCAGCTTTCTGCCATTTCTCTTCTAGCATACATATATTTATGCAATAAACACATGCACGCGACTGATCGTTACCGCTCTCAAATGCCTTCCTTCATACCGAGATGACGCCACTGTGTAGTTCTTTGTCGACTGTACACTTTGTATTTCCTTACTTGTATTCAAGCCCTTTCGTTAACCAACAGATCCTTCCAACAAGACGTCAATACATCATCTTGCAAAGAAGACTTGTTGATTTAGTTTCTTTCATGATTACCTAAACGCAGACATGTGTATGTATATAAATTTATACATGTGTGTATATACACACACACACATATATATATATATATGCAGACAGGGAAAGAGATAGATAGATAGAGAGAGAGGAGAGGGAGAGAGAGAGAGAGGGAGAGAGAGGCAGGCAAGCTAAATGATAAGGAAAATACTATGTGCTGTAGTGAAACATCCATTAACTCTCTATAAATGTTGTTCAATAATCTATGTCTCTTCCGTCGGTGCTTTTCACTATGGCCTGTAATCTTCTGGTTAATTACAAGACTTTTCCGTGGTTAGAAATGGATGTCAAACAATATCAAAATAAATAATTCAGAGACACTATCCACTGGAAAACAATAGCTAAGCTAGTGTTAACGTTCAACTCGATATAAATATGTATTAAGGTAAAAATAAATGTTTGTCAACGAATAACATTATTTTCATTTTACGGCTGCATCAGCATGGCCGCAGTCTAATAACTGAAGTAAATAAATAAGTACTGCAGAAAATTACACATAGGCCTCCGATTTATTCTGATCACAATATTTTTTTGCCTTTACTCAGGCACAGTTATGTTTTGCTGATGAGTTCAGAATAAGATGAAAATATATATGGAGTTGTTTCCCGTGCTCACTAGAAAGAACAGGAAATACTATTATACTTTGACTAATATTTTTTCTCACCGCGTATTTCTATTTAGCTTCGTACCGCTGCCATTCATTAAATTGCTAATGCTAACACACCTAGTGTAAAATATAATTGAATATACATAATTTAGCTGCAGAACACTGTTATGTAGTGATTACAATTACTTTTCCTTGCTCTTGGGCGAACCAACACAATGTGATGATTTGTATGAAGCAACCACATATAGAGGTCGGCCAGATTGCCGAAGGAGGAAAATCTAACTATTCGCCGAATGAGGTTGAGTGTAATTACGGATGAGTTCAAAGAATTCCACTTGACTGACATCTCTTTCGCTAAATTCAGATATTCAGCCCTAAATTTTTATCAACGGTTGTGAATGTGTGTATATATATATATTATATATATATATATAATATATATATAAAAACCATATATGTGTTTACATACATACACATGCATACATACATGCATACATACATACATACATATATACATACATACATACATACATACATACATACATACATACATACATGCATACATACATACATATATACATAGGCACACACACACATATATATTTTCAAAAACTTGCAATATCTGCAGAGTAGTGGAAACGGTAGAGTGTCCATATTTAGTTTAGTACAGTTAACATTTTGAGTTCAAATCCTGGTTTTGATTAATATTCTATCTGTTATCTTTCGAGCGCTGTTAAAATGAACATTAGCGATGGAGTGGCGGATTTATCCTGTCTTTGTAAATGGTTCCCGCCATTAGGTTGTAATTATGCGTAAGAACCATCGCACATACACACAACGATTATATCATGATGAGCCGTTCTTGAGAGCATTTCAAATCACACAATTACTAATATAATCTGCTTTTGTTTATTTTCTAGATTGTATCAATATTTTCGTCTAACTTCTGTGAGCTGCCGTTTACGAAAAGGATTACACTGAAATTGGAATTCTTTCAGTGATCCGCTGGTCACTGTTGTAGAATTACGTCTCAACAGGTTGCAGAAAAGATCCGTAAATTTTGTCTCGTAAAGAAAATATACGAAGTGGATACGGATACGATGCGTGCATCGATAGCAAGAAGAGAAAGAAGCGGGTTCGTTTATGTTGTCTCTGAATTTCAACAAACATAATATCAAAGCGTTTGCTAATCAATTACAACTCCAATACGCACGCACATACATATACACAACCGCACTCGCAAAACACACGCACATACACATAAGCAAAACACACAAACACAAACACACACACACACACACACACACACGCACACATATGTATATATAGTGGAGGCGCAATGGCTCAGTGGTTAGGACAGCGGACTCGCGGTCATAGGATCGCAGTTTCGATTCCCAGACCGGGCGTTGGGAGTGTTTATTGAGCGAAAAGCCCTAAAGGTCCACGAGGCTCGGCAGGGGATGGTGGCGAACCCTGCTGTACTCTTTCACCATAACTTTCTCTCACTCTTCATGTTTCTGTTGTGCCTGTAATTCAAAGGGCCAGCCTTGTCACACTCTGTGTCACGCTGAATCTCCCCGAGAACTACGTTAAGGATGCACGTGTCTGTGGAGTGCTCAGCCACTTGCACGTTAATTTCACGAGCAGGCTGTTCTGTGGATCGGGTCAACTGGAACCCTCGTCGTCGTAAACGACGGAGTGCCAACATGTATATATATAATATATATATATATATATATATATGCACATACGTACATACACGTGTGTGTATGTGTGTGTGACAAAAGCAACGAGCGCAAAAAGGGAAGGACAAGTTCTGAAAAAATGTTGTATTGTATTAAGTTAATGCTTAAAAACGAAGCGAAAGAGTCTTGACCTTTCGGATGCAAGACCTTCATCAGAAAGATAGAAAAGAAAAAATGCAAGACTGAGAAAAAGTGGTTAGCTGATGAAATAAGTACCAGCTGAGCACTGGTGGCTCGCTGGAATCGATTATACCCCTTCTCCCAAATTTTCAGGCCTTACGAATATAGCAGAAAGGTTAACTAATCGGCAGAAGTTGTGAAGTAACTCAAGGGTCGAGAGTTTCGTGCACCGGCATCTAACAAACATAACTGTCAATGTACGAAACACTTAAACTTTGAGTCACTCTGTAACTTCTACCAATTAATAACAAGCAAAAAATATATACACTCATATTTTGTGCTTCTTGTTTGTTTGTTTGCATAACTACAGCTATATAAACATACATAATCTACATACACAAGTACACTGAAATAAACTAGCTTTTTCGCGACTAATGTACTCCCTGATCTATGTTTGGGTGTGATTTCTGTTTTGTTCTGCAGTTGAGCTACAAAATGTTAGTTTTCTAAACATAAATTCTTATTGGGTGCACTTAGTGGAATCATGTCAAATCGATCCATTATTACGTTTCAGTTGTTTTCTGCTATTGTTTCTATAATTAATATTATTTGCATTTGTATTACATGTAATGATTATTATTATTATTATTATTATTATATTATTATTATTTTATTATTATTATTATTATTATTATTATTATTATTATTATATTTGACTTTTGCTTTACATTTGCACAAGTTGGCTCCAAGTCTCACCCAGAGACCTCAAGAGACAACAAGTTGGAATTATTATTATTACTACTACTACTACTACTACTACTACTACTACTACTACTACTACTACATTCATGTCAATTTTAGATTTACTGATGGCCAAATAGCTGGGTTAAATGTATTTATAACTAAATAAAAGAATGTATGTATGCATGTATGTGTGTATGTTTGTATATCTCTTTATGCACGTATGGATGGAAGTTTGCACATATGTATGTATGCATGTAGAGGAATTTATTATAGTCGAGTATGTAAGCATATTTGTGAGCGTGCGTGCGTGTGTAGGTGTGTGCGTCTATGTACTTGAGAAAAAGAACGAGCAAACAGTTGCATAAAAGCTACAAAATATGTAGGAATGGTTATAGATTTTTCTCAAGACGTCTCGACAGGCAGAACTTAAACAAGACAAGGTAAAGGCGAGGCAGAGAAAAGCAAGACAAGGCAAAGTTTTAGCATTTGTATCAACACGCATGTAATCGAAATATTGTGACTAACAACAATAACAACGCAACCAATATAATAAGCCAATCTTGGGTAACACGACAAAGTACTTAATAGATCCACAAAACTGTTAATGGTAAAGTCTCTTGAAAAATAAATTTTTCCTTCATTCTGTTATATACGCCTTTAATTCTTTTTGTTTCCATCGCATTTCCTTAGGTAAGCAACGATTATGTTACTTAAAATCATTAGATATTCTACACATAGGAGCAGTACCTTGATGAAGGAGTGGCCTGAAAGCTTATGAATATGTCCTCAGTTGCTGTATATATGAACACATACACACATATATATTTATACACACACATACACATATATATACGCACACACGAGCTGGCAGAATCGTTAGCATACTGGACGAAATGTTTGGCGGTATTTCGTCTGCCGCTACGTTCTGAGTTCAAATTCCACCGAGGTCCACTGTGCCTTTCATCCTTCTGGAGTCGATAAATTAAGTACCAGCTACGCACTGGGGTCGATGTAATCGACTTACTCCCTTTGTCTGTCCTTGTTTGTCCCCACTATGTTTAGCCCCTTGTGGGCAATAAAGAAATAAGATAGGTATAGATATCTAAATAAGTAGGCTTTTTTAGACCCCTTTCGGTCATGAATGGAACAATCGAAACAAGGTTGTTTACGGAAGACCAGCGGTCGCCCATGCATACCAAACTTCCCTCTCCACGCCATTGATAAAAGGTAAAGGCCGATACAGCTTGGCACCAGTGACGTCGCAGTTTATTTCTAAAGATGAGTGGGTTGGAGCAACGTGAAATAAAGTGTCTTGCTCAAGAACACAACAAACATCTCGGTCCTGGAATCGAACTCACTACCTCATGATTGTTAGCCCGACCCTCTAACCACTGACTCAGACTGACTCAGATATATGACTCAGTGAAAAAATAAGTTCAAAAGAGAACAATTTAAACTTTTTGAGAGGTCCAACAAGAGAGAAAGAATGTTTTCTAATAAAGTTTCATCATATTCATAAAAAACAGCCAGGGCAAGTAATAAGAATATGAAAATAGTAGTTGAAAAATATCGTTATAGGTATAAAAATACTATAAAATATTATAGAAAAATGGAGGAGAAAAAGATGCTGAATCAAAATTAGATTTAACACAAAATAGGATTCAATACATACGCGTGTTTCAAAGGACAATACAAATATGCAAGAAAAATTATA
>NC_042997.1:177549982-177557482 GCF_006345805.1 Octopus sinensis
TGAGAGAAAAAAGAATTATCCAATATGCTCTTCTCATTTTTTAAAGGTAAGATGTATGAATGTAAATTGGGTGTTATCTCTAGCAGGATGAGCGATTAGCGAGATAGGATTTCTTTCGTTGATTAGTCAGTGAATCGGTAATTGTTATCGTTATTATTTGCCAACGCCGTAATCTAACCCCAGATCAAGTCTGACTGCCTAACATTGATCTAGGGCTTGAGGAACCAATGAAAAGCCTGGGAATATATGAGAGTCTTCTCTGCCAAAAAGCAAAATATAAAGAAAGGAAAGAAAAGAAAATACAGAGAAGCCTCTAATCTGTCTTCCGTGCTTTGAAATATTTCTCTAGGAGGGCATGACTGTATAATATATAGCTAAGGATTACACGTAGATCGAACCTCTACGTACAAAACTCAGATCCACTGAACCAGTGTGTTGTTAGTCAGATCACTTCTACTGTCTTAAAAATGGTAAATACTCACATTTCATCAGAATATAGTTGTAGATCACCAAAAGAGTACGAATAGATGGTCATGGCGGGAATGATTTTATTTATTTATCTGAGTGAACGGATTGACCTGAGGTCAAACAACAACAACAACAACAGAAATTAAGGGTCTAGATATTCCCTACCACACCTTCAGTAACTGGAAAAGAATAGTATGAACTATGACAAGTAGTAATTGTTAATGTTCTTCTTTTAACCCATGGTCTGATCTAACCATTCAGATATTATCAAAAGCGGGCTTTTCATGTCTTTGCTCCTTATTTTTTTTTTACAAACATGGAGGCGCGTGGCTCACTAGTTGGCGTGTTAGAATCATGATCGTAAGATTGGTTTCGATTCTTGGACCGGGCGACGAATTGTGCTCTTGAGAAAAACACTTCATTTCATGTTACTCCAGTCCACTCACCTGGCAAAAGTGAGTAATCCTGCGATGGACCGGCGTCCCGTCCAGGTGGGAAACATATACGTTATGAAATCGGGAAACCTGCCCTCATGCGTCGGTATTACTCGAGAAGGTAACTTTACTTTTTAACTTTTCTTATTAGCTCCTGGTTCAGTCTTTATGTATGGTCAATGCATCTCTAACACATCCTTTTAATTTCTAGCTTTAATTTTTAGAGTATGGTATGAGGGAGATTTGTTTGCTACTTCTAAGAGATCGAGATACCACATAAAGGCTTCCCTTGTTTTATATTTGCTTCCAATGCAAATTGTTTATTCATGCACCTCAGTTTAAACGTGTTGCACATTCGATAGTCATTTTCTTCTTAATTTTGTACGTGAAGGTCGATGATGAACAGCGTTCAAGCAGTGAAAAATCCAGTCTCTTTAAGGGACTATCTGGAACATCATTAACTGAGGTGGGATTTAAAAAACATATTAAGGTGTAACACAGAGGTTCTCGACTATTCTTTTCCTATGAAGCCCTTTGATTCCTGTTTCACTCGGATGAACCCTCAAAAATATTTAATGTTTCAAAAATCCTAGTATAGTTTTATAATTAAATATTATTAGAAATTGTATTAAAAAAACTTGTGAAAAAAATTTTTGTGTATTTTAGAAGTATGAGCAGTTTGTTGCACATAAATTTTAATGACAAAGTCCCAAGGGTCATGTGGACCCCGATTGAGAAACACTGGAAGCGTCTCAAGGGAGACGTTTTTACTATTTCTAGTATGTCGAGCGACTACATACATGTGCCCTCATAGTTTGAGTACTTCCTAGATGAATTCGCTGACTGACATCATATTTTATACGAGATACAAAGATAGATAGAGGGTTACAAAGATAGATAGATAGATTGATAGACAGACAGATTGACAGACAGACAGATTGACAGACAGACAGATAGATAGATAGATAGATAGATAGATAGATAGTAGATAGATAGATAGATAGATAGATAGATAGATAGACAGACAGATTGACAGATAGATAGACAGACAGATTGACAGATAGATAGATAGATAGATAGATAGATAGATAGATAGATAGATAGGTAGGTAGGTAGGTAGGTAGGTAGGTAGTGTCAGAGGAATTCTGGAGCGAGAGAAAGAGAGAGAGAGAGTGTGTGTGTGTAGGAAAGAGGGGAGAGTATGAGAAAGAAAGAAAAAGAAAGAGTATGAGAGAGTGAGAGATATATAGAGAGAAAGAGTGAAAGAATTAGGAAGAATAAGATAACCAAAAAGAAATCTAGTTACACGCGTGCACGTATCAGTATGTCATAGCAACATTGTAGAGCAAAGCGCTTTGACAGAGACGATAAACAGCGAATAGATAACAATTTAAAATATGGTGTACCAAATATACACAACAAGCACAATTAGAACATCCACAACAAGGGTATCAATAAGCAATATAAAGTATACAAGTAGAAAAAGCAGAAGACGCAGGTGTATAGGTGACAGACAAAATGAAAAAAGGCAATAATGGTAATATACAAGCTGTGTAAAATTAAATAAGAAGTAACTACTGTAATAGTATCAGTGAAGCAGGTGAGTGAGACGATGCGATTCGAACGTAAAGTGGGTTTTGTGAAAGAGCAAGTTTGTGCAATTATAATGGAGAGGAATGAACACAGCTGGATGAGATGGAGAGAAAGGAATTAGAAAAGAAAAAAAAAACTTCAACATATATAGTGTGTGTATGTGTGTATATGAAAATACAGGCAAACTCACACGTTTGTATAAATATGTGTGTGCTTGTGTGTATGTGTTGTTGTGGTTGTTGTTTTTGTTGTAGCTGTGTGGATGTGCGTGTGCACGTACGCTTGTGTGTGCGTGTGTGTTTCGGGTAAAAGTTGGTTATTTTTAAACCACATGTTTAGGGCTAAACATCACAGATCGACTCTGGCACGGATCTTGGATCGACAAGGATTAAAATCAAAGAAACAATCCAAAATACCGTGTCGGAAGCGAAATCTCAAATAATTCCATAAACGATTAAAGCGAAAACTAAGTAATTTTATTGTGTCTGGGGAGAGCCATTCTCTTTTAGTGCCTTATTATTTAACACACTCACCGGTAAAATTTCCACTTATTTCTTATTTTGATATTCTAAAATTTTCGTCAAAACTATTGAAAAGGTTGCGAAACGCAACGAAAATTTTAGAAAATAAAAATAAGAAATAAGTGGAAATTTTACCGGTGAGTGTGTTAAATTATAAGGCACTGAAAGAGAATGACTCTCCCCAGACACAACAGAATATACTTCAACACACGAACTCATATAAAGAATCTTGCAAACCAAATCCAAAAACGAAATAAGTAATTTTATTCCGGTACTAATGACTTCTAAAAATAAAATAGGCACAAGGTCTCAAATTTGTAATTGCGGAATGCATATAGTTGCGTACCTCAACCCAGGTACTTACCTGGTATTTTATTTCATCGATTTGTACATTAAAACATACACTCCACTAATTGGACGTGGCTTTAGCTATTTTGAATGGTTACATCTGCTGTTTTACTGATAGTTATCATAATTGATTACCGACTACCTTCGTTGAAGTTACAACTCATCTCAAGACTTTATGCCAGTGCTGAATCTTAATTTCTGATTGGGTAATTAATGTAAGTTAAAACTATAAAATATTAAAACGATTTATTTAACGACGAAGGAAAAATGAATTCTTAAGCTATATTTATGCAAACAAAATTGATATGGAAATTTGAAGCAGCGTTAAATTAAAATTACATGGTAAAATATTAAATATTACAACCATATGCGGTTTGCCGCAAATCCACGTTGTTTAATGGCTTTTGTACTGAATAAAAAATGATAGCATTGTATGACTCCTCTTCATTATGGCTTCAAATTTTAGCACAAGGCCAGCAATTTCGAGAGAGGGGTAAGCTGGTTACATCGACCCCGGTGTTCAACTGGTACTTATTTTATCGACCCTGAAAAGATGAAAGGTAAAGATGATCTCGGCAGAATTTTAACTCAAAAATTTAAGACGAGATGCTGCTAAGCATTTTGCCCGGCGTGCTAACAATTCTGCCAGCTCGCTGCCTTATGAACCCTCTTCATAATACCTATTTCTTTACTGCCCACAAGGGGCTACACACAGAGGGGATAAACAAGGACAGACAAACGTATTAAGTCAATTATATCGACCCCAGTGCGTAACTGGTACTTATTTTATCGACCCCGAAAGGATAAAAAGCAAAGTTGACCTCGGCAGAATTTGAACTCAAAACTTAAAGAACGAAATGCTGCTAAGCATTTTGCCCGGCGTGCTAACAATTCTGTCAGCTCGCCGCCTTATGACCCCTCTTCATAATACCTGTCCGTAATTATTAGGTTACACATCATTTGCTGCTCCTTCTTCATCATAATAGTCTCTACAGATATTCATCTTCTGTACCAACCGATGGATTTAATTCAATGATTTGGTAATATCACTTTCAATTTCTTCCCATGAATTAACGACCCGTTCACGGATCAGAGCCAGAGGACAGCTCAAGACTGAGTACTACTTTCTTTCTTGTATAGTGTCTTACCATTTCGTATGTAGTCACTTCAATCATATTCACCGGGTCCTTCAAGCTTAAAGGTCCATCGACGCCATTACGTGATGTCTGCAAAACTCTTATGTCAACCAAAAATTACCGCTGTGCCAGTAATTTGGGACTTTATCTATTTATAAGCTTATATCTTAATTTTAAGTAACAATCTATCCTTTAAGTGTTCTTTAAAATCGAACTCCGTCATATTTTCAAGCAATAAATTGTTCTTTCGAAGGCGGCGAGCTGGCAGAGACCTTAGCACGCCGGGCGAAATGCCTTGTGGTATTTCGTCCGCCGCTGCGTTCTGAGTTCAAATTCCGCCGAGGTCGACTTTGCCTTTCATAATTTCGGGGTCGATAAATTAAGTACCAGTTATGCACTGGGGTCGATGTAATAGACTTAATCCGTTTGTCTGTCCTTGTTTGTCCCCTCTATGTTTAGCCCCTTGTGGGCAATAAAGAAATAGGTATTTCGTCTGTCTTTACGTTCTGAGTTCAAATTCCACCGAGGTCGACTTTGCCTTTCATCATTCCGGGGTCGATAAATTAAGTACCAGTTACATACTGGAATCGATTTAATTGACTGGTCCCCACCCCCCAAAAGCAATTTCGGGCCTTGTGCCTAGAGTATAAAAAGAAAAGAATAAATTGTTCTTTTGGCGGCATTTCTTCCGACATATAACTATGTGTTCCAGCTTAGCTGTGGTCGACTTTACTTTTCATCCTTTCAGATTTGATAAAATAGGTACCAGATGAGCAATGGGAGCTAAATTTGCTGATCACGTACCCCAAAATATGAAACCATTATTTGGATGAAAAAATATATCAACAATATTTCTGTTCGACGCATCTCTTTCTCTATACATATATGCTTGTATGTTTACACACACACACACACACGCACACACACACACGCACACACACACACACACATACATGCACATACATGTATGCATACCTATATACTTACACGTAGATATATATCATATGTATTAGGTTGTCAAAAAAAGTTCTTGCGGTTTTTAACCTTTAAATTCAGATGCACATATCTCGGCTCAAACAAAACTTTATTAATCAAAATAAACACCATCAGAATCAACACACTTTTGTCAACGTGGAACAAGTTTATTTATGCCAGTAGCGTAAAAATCCTGCGTTCTGGTGGCGATGAAGTCGTTGAAGGCGTGTTTTGCATCGTCTTGGTTTCTGAAGCATATCTCACGCAGGAAGTTGTCGAGATGCTTGAAAAAGTGGTAGTCGGTAGGCAAGAGATCTGGTGAGTATGGCGGATGAGGCAGAGTTTCGTAGCCCAATTCGTTTATCTTCTGCAGAATCAGTTGTGCGACGTGCGGCCGAGCGTTGTCGTGGAGAAGAATTGGTCCTTTTCTATTGACTGACAATGCTGGCTGTTGTTGTCGGTGTTTCTTAAGTTTTTCATCCATTTGCTGATAGTAATTCTCTGCTGTAATGGTTTCGCCTGGATCTGAAGAGCTGTGATGGATGAGACCGGCAAACAGACCACCAAACAGTCACCATAGCCTACTTTTGGTGCAACTTTGGCTTCGGTAAGTTCCGTGGAGCTTCGTCGGCGTCCAATCACTGAGCTAAGCGTCGCCGGTTGTCGTAAAGAATCCACTTTTCATCGCAAGTCACAATCCGGTCGAGAAACGGGTCGTTCTTGTTGCGTAAATGAAGGGAAGACGACACTAAAACGACGTTTTTCTTTTCTTTGGTTGTCGTTCTATTTGTGCGACAACCATTTCTCAAGTATTTTTGTTTTTCCAATCTTTTCACGTGGCTGGAAATTGTCGTATACGTTACGTCTAATTCAGAAGCAAGCTTTCGAACAGTTGTGCGTGGATTGGCTTCGACTAAGGCTCTTGGTTGATCGTTGTCAACATCCGATGGCCGACCACTACGTTTATCAGCTTCAAGACTCGTCACCGCTACGAAATTTCTTGTATCACCATTATGCTGTACATTCATTAGTGGATCCTGGGCAAAACGCATCGTTGATTTCGCGAGGTGTTTCAGCAGCTTTTTGGCCTAGCTTGAACTGGAACAAGAAAATTGTGCGAATTTGCTTTTTGTCCATGTCGTATTCAACATTCTGGAAAGAATGGCCTAATTATTCAAAAAGAAAAAGAGTAACATAATTAGATAGAGCGAAAAACGGGTTTTAAAATGATATATAAAGTCAAAGTAATTTAATAAAAATTAATTTGAAAATACATAATTTAAAACCAAAATTAAAAATTCCGCACGAACTTTCTTGACAACCTAATATATGCGTATATGTTTGTAAACAGTAAAAAGAGGTACAACCCAAGCATAAGACAAACATACATAATAATTGATTTTCACACACACAAATCATTGAATGTGTGTGAGCCCACGTTTGTAGTGCGTGTGAGTGCGTGTAAATATTTATGTATTTATAAATTTGTCTTTTCGTATACGTGCACAAACGTTTATATGCGCACGAACGAACAAGCGCGCGCACCCCTCCCCCACTAACATACGCACACATCCCTCATACATATATACGCATAATACTATATCGTATTGTTATTGATATCATAACAGCGCTCGGAACCACAAGATTGATCTAATTAAAATGTTTCTCAATATACTGAAAAACAAAGACGTACACAGAAATTAACATGAACCTTCATGTAAAATTATACTCTCGAAGTTTCATATTGCACATTTTCAATCATCAGTGGAGGATGAGGACACTAATAAACGTTCTCAACTAATTTGTTATAGAATGATGTTTTGTGAAGCGACAAAAATGGTTATGAAATATGGTACAGCCATCCGTCACTCACAATGAAGTATATCGTGGCCGAACGTAGCATGCTTTTGCTAATTATTTTAGGAGCCTATGTACAGGGGGTCCCAAAAGTTACTGAAGGGTTTCAATTTTTAATAACTTCCTTAACTTTACAAATAAATACATAAAATTTGATACAATGTAAAG
>NC_042997.1:177562482-177572482 GCF_006345805.1 Octopus sinensis
GAGAATCATAGAACGGCCGGGACCTTACACTAACGGGAGCGGACGCTGAAATATTTCTATAGCTGAGCGATCAAGGATCTTCAAACACTCCCTGAAACCTAGATCACTGAACACTCGGTAGGAAATTTACAGTCCCTGCATCCATTTCAAACGCTATTTGCTGCGAGCATGGGGTTCCCAGTTCTCCGAATAGATCCGGAGAGGTCCTTATGAACTTAAAGCAGCCCAAAGGAAAAATTTCCTGTTCTCTTCTTTTGGCCCAGACGAGTAGATCTAAGGGAGATAATCCATCCTCGCCGACCCGGAATGTCTTTCTGGAATCCTGAAATAGAACCTGTGGTTGTACAGGCACCGCTTAAAGGCCGACATGGCTGACTCGATATATCTCAAGCTTTGAGTGTTGGTAGTATTCATATTTTCGGCGCATTTGTTTATTCTTTGGTGGATTACTGACCAACTGACTGTAACAGATTCCTGCCTCCTAGAGATGAAAGGTTATATTTATCTTCAGCTTTAGATTCTGAGGAGCCTTTGTTGATGCGAAACCATTTGTCACTCTATTGCCGGACATAGACTTAATTACATATGCTGGACCGCTGAAGCCTACAAGTTTTTTTCCTTCCCTCTTTGTGTTTATTTTCTCTTATTCCTTCCCGTTGAAGAGCGTAGGCTCGAAACGTAAAAGATTATTTTTCATTTTTCCCGAGTTTCAAACTAATACACTTGCTTCTTCATACACCTGTCTTCGTCTTTTATGTTTCTATAAATTTCAATTATATATATATATATATATATATATACTATATATACATCATATATATATATATATCCATATATATGTATATATATCTATCTATATATATATGTATATATATGTTATATATGTATATATATATATATATATATATATATATATATATATATATATATATATATATAATATATATATATATATATATCTAGATATATACATACATATCTACATATATATACATATAGATATACACAAACACACACACATATATATATCCACAGTGAATATATTCACTGCTCTTCAATATTTAGGGACTAGATATTAAATTCAAACTTACAATATATATATAAAGTGGTTAATCTTTATGCTGTATAGCTATTAATATCACAATAGTTCTCGATATTTTGTGTCAAAGCTATTAAAATATGTACACAGTGAAACATCTAGATATACTGGAAGCAATGTTATTTCTAAACATTTGCTTCAGCCTCCAGAGTTTGCGAACTCTAGATTTTATATTACACATAGAAACATCAGTGGAGGGAGAGGGGTCTTATAATCGTACATATGTAATTCAATATAGTGTTTAGCACTATCTTAGCAAAGGTGTGCACTTTTAATATGTTAATTCGTTTGTAGCTATTATGAAAGATATATGAATATTCATATATTACAAATATTTCTGGTCGTTCTGCTCTTTCCGAATCGTTTCGTTTCTTTTACGAAAATCATCCGTTGTATTTCTCTAATGAAGTATTATTAAAATTAAAACATTCCCGTGTTATTCCAAAGATTTGCTGGAAAAAACCCAAATAATAAAAATAATAATAATAATAATAATAATAATAATAATAATAATAATAATAATAATAATAATAATAATAACAATAATAATAGTCGTAGACTCAAATTCGTCTTCTTCACTGCATATTGATTTATAGCCAGATTTTTAATATTCCATGCATTATGTATGTCAACAGTAAATATTTTTTTATGTGGATGGTGTCTTCGAAATATTCAATTTTAGTTTTAGAGTATTCTACTTCCTACTACTACAAGAAATGTAAAAGACTGTTACATTTACTTTGTGTTTCGCTAAAATCTCCGCTTTAACATATCTTCAATTATATAATATATATATATTATATATATATATATTATATATATATATATATATATAATATACATATAAATATATATATATATATATATATATATATATATATTATATATATATATATATATATATATATATATAATATATATTCATATTTCAAGTAAGCTTTTTGCTACCATTAACTTACTTAATGCAAAGCTATGTTTACGAGACACGAAGTTTAGTTATTATGTAAGTTCTTACATTACATTATCCTATTCGGTTCTGCAGTGTACGATGATGAAGTTGCTATTACAGAAGACATTAGCCCCACCAGTCGGTTATCAACGTGTCTGCCTATGTCACCTTCACTCGAGAGAGCGATATGAATGACAATAATTTAATACTTATGTCAATCTTTGGAAGAGGGTAAAAATTATTTTGGCCGTTGTGATCGGCCTGGTCCTTAACTAGTAGGTTAGCTTGCTCTATCGTTAAAATGTCGGATAGAGTTTTGTGGCATCTTTCTGACTTTTTTTACAGTCTGAGTTCAAATCCTTCCGAAATCAGCTTTGCCTTCTATCCTTTCAAGGGTGATAAAGTACCAGTCGATTCTTCTCTTTTTGTCACTGTTTCAATTTCTAGAAGAAATTGACCGTTGTCAGGCCCGACGAAGGATAGGCCGCACTAGGTCTAAAAATACCCGTGCCGTTACGACGTATGTCATATTTCTATCAGGTGTTGAAGGTACAATGCAAGGTATTTGATTTCTTGACAAATCAGAAAAGCGAAAATTATGTTCGACTTCGGAAGGAAAGCAAATTCAGGACATTAGGGTGCGAATGGTAAAAGATAAAGAAAAAAAAATTCGTCATTCTAGGAGGATGGTTACGCCATAAATTTCAAAATTTTGACAATTTGTTTTTCTTTCAATTTTTTTCACTTTTCAAAGACATCAGATTTTGTCATTTACTTCACTTAATGATATTAAATTATTTTGTTTGTGTATCGAAACCAGCATATCAAAGAAAACAGCAGCAATAACTACAAGTTGCACACCATCATCTCTTATTATTCACTGATTTATCAGCTTTCAGTCATCCTCTGCGCGTACTTTCCAACCAACAACCATACATGGACACAGAAAAATCCGAATATCGCACAAAACCCTTAATACAAGTCTTCTTCCTAAGATCGCAATCCTTCAGGATTTTCTTCTCCGATAATGTTTTCACTAAATACACCATCGTGTAGAAAGTTAAAGGCAGTTATCAATCAACCACACCGACTTCACCACTTTGCAAAAGTCTGCAAAATCGTGAGCACAGTTCTCCCTCATTCGTCAAATACATACAAACATAATTAATTAATTAATTATCAAAGACAGCAACAATAAATCACTGTATAATTCATAGACAAACACTAACGGCAAAACCAATAACAGCAGCTAGAACAGTAACCCAAATATTTAGTCGCGTTTCCCTATTTTATTACTAGTATTCTGCTTATCATATACCCATTCAATCAGTATAGACCTGAGGGTAATCAATAATAACAACTACAACAATTAGAACTGGTACGAAGTGGGTCAATTCTTTAATGATGCCAACCCTTCTTTCTGACTAAAATATACATCACACAGCGGGGCGCAGTTCACTGTTGTAAGTATCAGGTGCAATATATTATTGGAGAGTTTTATTGGCTCACAATGATTACTTCAAGGTCTCCAGTTGGCAATGTCCTGGAAAGCAAGGAAGGAAAGAATAGACGTTACAGTAAAACCAGAAAGCACATTAACGCACCTTATTGATTGTATGAACAATAGTGGATGTTGTTTACGCTACAAGCCTGTTATCCAAACCATTACAGGCTTGGGGTTTTCAGCGTTGTTTCTAGATATGGTGCACCAAAGGATTCATTTGCTAATGAGGTCTGTTTGTTTTTAAGATGGTAGAGGGTAATTTAAAGAATATTCTAATGTTATATCTAGGCGCAGGAGTGGCTGTGTGGTAAGTAGCTTGCTAACCAACCACATGGTTCCGGGTTCAGTCCCACTGCGTGGCATCTTGGGCAAGTGTCAAGTGACTTCTGCTATAGCCCCGGGCCGACCAATGCCTTGTGAGTGGATTTGGTAGACGGAAACTGAAAGAAGCCTGTCGTATATATGTATATATATATGCGTGTGTGTGTTTGTGTGCCTGTGTTTGTCCCCGATGCTGGTGTGTTTACGTCCCCGTCACTTAGCGGTTCGGCAAAAAGAGACCGATAGAATAAGTACTGGGCTTACAAAGAATAAGTCCCGGGGTCGATTTGCTCGACTAAAGGCGCTGCTCCAGCATGGCCGCAGTCAAATGACTGAAACAAGTAAAAGAGTAAAGAGAGAGAGTAAAGCGATTATAAGATATTTAACGTAGGACTGCAAAATTACATAATGAAAAGCAAGAGACGCAAATAAGGAGAGCTACGAAACATGAGCAAAACGATAAAAAAAACTCCTTTTGGTTTTCGAGGACGTCAACAAATAATAAATAAGAGGTTACAGTTACAGAGAGCTAAGAAGAAGGGAACGGAGAAACAACTCCAAAAACTATTACAAATATAAACACTAAATTGACAACGGGGTTATAAAATTTTATTGTGTTACATTGGGAAGATCAATAACCGCTGGAAATGAGTGAAACAGAAGCGGGTAAAGTAAAAACGCAGTATCGGCTGAAAAGCACGAACATAAACGCTGAAAACAAAGGGTTTTGACTAATGCGGAAAGCATGCAATGAAAACCCTACTTTCAGTTCATGCTACATGATCTGAAATGAAATTAGGGAATGTGAAATAAAGGAAGAGTGCTTGACGTTCCTGGAAAAAGGAAGGAGGCCAAAATATCCTTAACATGAACTCCGTTGAAAGTTGGACTTGTCCTTCGTATGACGTCAGCTCTCTCTCTCTCTCTCTCTTTTACTCTCTTTTACTCTCTTTTACTTGTTTCAGTCATTTGACTGCGGCCATGCTGGAGTACCGCCTTTAGTCGTGCAAATCGACCCCAGAACTTACTCTTTGTATGTCTAGTACTTATTCTATGGGTCTCTTTTGCCGAACCGCTAAGTTACGGAGACGCAATCACACCAGCATCGGTTGTCAAGCGATGTTGGGGGGACAAACACAGACACACAAACACAACACACACACACACACACACACACACGCACACACACACACACACATATATATATATATATATATATATATATATATTATACATATATACGACGGGCTTCTTTCAGTTTCCGTCTACCAAATCCACTCACAAGGCCTTCGTCGGCCCGAGGCTATAGTAGAAGACACTTGCCCAAGGTACCACGCAGTGGGACTGAACGCAGAACCATGTGGCTGGTAAGCAAGCTACTCACCACACAGCCACTCCTGCGCCTAATATTTGTAACATTACTCTACAAGTTGGACTAATAAACACTGCAGTGGTGTGTCGATGTTGCGTTCCTCTAACACATCAACACAAGAACTATAAAGAAACATAAATTATGAAGAAAAGCATAGCAACAAAAAACTGAGTTATAATAATAAACAATGTTAAAACAAAATTTCAAATAGAAGAGAAAATTATCAACCGAAAATAAACAAAACATCCGACTACATATAACAAAAATAACTTACCACAATCCAACTGAATCCATCTGATATAAAACGCATAAGGTTCCACAACAGAATCCATTACATATAAAATGCATAAAAATTTACAACACACTTCACGTAAAAACTCCATGACTCTACAACAGACGCCTTTACACATAGAGCACTTAAGAATTTACAGTAGAATCCATTACATATAAAACACGCAAGTCTCTACAACAGAATCCACCTCATATAAACCACAAAAGCCTACAACAGAAATGAATTGATAGTGCAAGCGAGACGCAATAAAACATGCAATAAATGAACATTCAAAACGCAGTAGAAATATTACAAGACCAATCACACCATAAACAAGGCAATAAAGTAAATCGAAACGATTATGAAGTGCAATTCAAAACGTAACTACAGAGAATGCGTCGCATTGTTTTTGGTTGCATAGTCTAGGCCGAAAAGGAATGTCTCGTAAATGCAGACAAAAGAGAATTGTAGCTTTCATACACTGGAAACTTTGCAAACATTATGGAATACCCATAACAGTTGTAGACTCTGTTAAAGGTTTCACAAAATGTCAAAGTGACCATATTATAAATCACCATATTGATTTATATAGACATGAAAATTAAGGCAAATCGCACAGCAATTATATTGTCAAAGACACGAGGAAACGAAATGTCATCTAATCGATGTATCAGTTTCGACGGTGCAGTTTAAGAAGGTAGTTATTAATGCTTCTCGCTACACTTCCAAATCAGAACAAGGCTTGCTGCACACACTCTTCTTGACAATGATTGTACAAAAGGTGAACATGGCAAATTGATTATATTTGATTATATCGGCAGCAACGAAATCATCCACAAGAAAATTGGATTTGACTTCGAAAATCTAAAGTCTAAAATCTAAACCGAAAGCAGAGACGAAGTCCATACTGATGCATGTATATGTGAATATGTATGTGTATATATAACGCGAGTTAACACAGGATCCCTTGACGACAGTGTAACCTTCATTTGACTAAGGTATCTTTGCCCTGATGAGTAGCTAGCGGAGCACCCCCCGTTTGGGTAATTACTACTTTCGAGGTTCTACTAACTATGAAACATATGTAGTCCGGACTTTATGTACTCCGTTCCCTAAAATGGGATTTTTATTCGCATACACAGCAACCCCAGTTGCTAACTGTAAAATATAAAATAACTTTTTTCAGCTTATCGAACTTCGGTAAGGGAAAAAGATTTCTTCTTCTATTTCTTTTTCTTCTTAATCCTTTTTTTTTCCCTTGTGGAGCATAGAGCCTCAACAGTTGTTTTCCACTTTTTGAGGTCATTGGCGTGTTTCTTGGCTTCTTCCCATGTCAGGCCGGTGGTCCTGAGCTGCTCGAAAATGCTCCGCTTTCATGTCTGCTTCGGGCGTTCTCGCTTCCTATTCCCCTGCGGGTTCCAATCAAGTGCTTGTCGTGTCACATTTCAGGCTTCTTTCCGCAGTGTGTCCCCGATCCATCTCCATTTCCTTCGTCTGATCTGAACATGTATGGGCTCCTGGTTGGCCCTTTCCCACAGGTCGGTGTTTAGCACTCTGTTGAACCACTTCAGATGGAGTATCTGCCGGAGACATTTGTTGATGAAGGTCTGAAAAAAATTTACAACTTCCTAACGAAATGGCTTATTTTGTCTGCATTTACGAGACATTCATTTTCGGCCTAGACTATGCAATCAAAAAACCACTATTGCTCCTGAAAGTTGTTTTTTTATACCTTTTACGGACTGCTCGAAACTTATAAACCTTCTACACCTTGATCCTTGGATTTAAACTTTATATATCATATATATATATATATATATATATTATATATATATATATATTATATATATATATATATACACTACCTTGTATGTGGGTACATAAAACAATATGCATGTGTACGAAGAAGAATATCCCTATTAACTTTCTCCGGTATGGCTAAATTGGTGGCCTCTAAATTAAAATGCGTAACTTGGATCCGATGAAGATATTCATAAAAATAATTGTGACCGAACGGAAACAGTCTGTCTCATGCAGATAGCATACATAGATATTTCATTAGAAGCTGGAAATTCTAGTGATAATATTTTCATTATCCGGTATCAAATATTATATATCAATATTCGCTGGCCACAAAATCATATATGTGTGTATGTGAGCATGAAAGTGCGCGTGGGAGCGTGTGTATATGTGTAAGTATGGATATATATATATATATATATATCTGTGTGTGTGTGTGTGTATGTATGTGTATACATATGTATATGTATGTGTGTGTATGTGCGCGTGGAAAATTATTGCTTTAGCAATATAAAAATATATATCCACTGAATTTAAAAGCTCGAATGTTTCACATACTAAACTTCAATATATTATTGTTTCTACTCACTAATTCTACTCACAAAATATGTAGAAGAATAGAAATCAATGATCCGAATGATATTTCGAAATTTCGCTAGTATGTCCTACGGCCGTTTCGGGGCCAAAAATACAAGTATCATCAGCCACTAAACATTATGACTAATTAGTTTGTGATGAATAAACCATTTCGTTAGGAAGTTCCATGATGATTAATAGCTGATGATGTTTGTATTTACGGTCTGAAAACATCATCAACCTTCATTGGGTCATTCGCATCACTATTTTCTATTTACACATACACACGTGCACACCAACAGAATACTCGACGTTGCTCAAGCTGAAAAGTATTGGGTTGTCCGGAAAGTTCATGCCGATTTTTAAAGGAAAGAAAAAGGTCAATAAATACTTGCTATTACATTTTTAATCAACCAAATATGAACCATTGTGTTGCACAATGTGCCTCCAGCTTTCCTTTAATTTGAAAATATCCTCATCCCAGAATTGAGGTAGTTTCATGGTAAAGAATTCATTAAGGTATCTTTTTACGTCATCCAAGGAATTGAAATTTTTACCATTAAGACTATTCTGCAGAGACCTGAATAAGTGGAAAACCGAAGGAGCAATATCTGGTGAATATGGAGGGTAGGGTAACACATCCCAGCCGAGCTGCAGTAAGTTTTGTCTGGTTCCCAAATCATCAAGTGCCGAAAATGAACTTTCTTATCTTCCATTTTAAAGGGTTACAAAATTAACTCAAGTATTAGAAACATAAACCTTCTTCCACAAAAAGATAGCTTAAAGTGTGCTCTAAATGGAGGTATAGTCAAATCCTATTTCATGGACTCAACCATGTTCTAAAATAAGTCGAAAGATAAGCTACTATAAATCGGCACGAACTTTCCGGAAAACCCAATAAATTTACTTGACTCAAATTTGTTTTTAATAGAGATATATTCAGTTTTACTGAATAATAGAATACACTTTCTCTTGAATACAATTTCTCTTGAAAAGCTATCTATCATCTAAACAATAAAGCTGCTTTCTTGTTAAGATTTGCTGATGAGCTAAAGAAAAGTGTTATTTCATAGATAGGAAGACAGCGCATACATATTAATGCTACATAAGTGTAATCAAATCACTATCCATTCTCACGCTTGGTTTTACTTCATTGGCTAAAATCAAGAACACATTGATTGGACTGGGGAAGAAATACGGAAAAAAATAATAAAGGAATGAACAACTTCTGCAAATTGTTTTAGAAACACTTTTGCTTACCATATAAAGGACATCATTAATTGTAACTAAAACTATTTTTTAACAAACTTTATTATCTTTGTCGCTGTATTTCGGTAAGGTCATTTCGCCAATATTAAGCACACGCACTGGTTATATTTCACTTCTTCATTATTCGTCAATTGATTGTTTAGCCAATTAACCAATCGATTTGTTTGATTCGGTTAATCAATCACGCAGCTATGTTGATGAAAATCCTTGTATCGCTATTCGCGACCTCTTAAGTAACATTCTGGGTCAGCCTGGTTTGCGTCTCTCAAATTTTTTCAAGATCCATTATTTGAACAACCTGTGCAGATATGTGCTTCTCTCTCTCTCTCTCTCTCTCTCTCTCTCTCTCTCTATGTATATATATATATATACATATATATATATAATATTAATTCGAGACAAAACCACTATTTTGCAAAACAAACAAGGAAAGACTTAATCAATACATAAAAATTTTTATGTATTGATTAAGTCTTTCCTTGTTTGTTTTGCAAAATAGTGGTTTTGTCTCGAATTAATATTATATAATATTTTACTATAAAATTGGATTTAATCCTAAATCTGATTTTTTCCCTGTAAATTTGGATTTATTCCCTAATATTTATTAATATATATATATATATATATATATATATATAGTATTATTGGACGCTCAGGAAAGGAAAGAAAGAAGGATCATTTACGTTTCGAGCGGAGCTCTTCGTCAGAAACATAGAAAAAGGAAATATCCAAGGAAGGGAAACGGAGGAATATATATATATATATATATAATATATATATATATCTATTTATACATATCTGTCTGTCTATCTATTTTTACCGAGTGCACTTTTAAGCAA
>NC_042997.1:177577482-177599982 GCF_006345805.1 Octopus sinensis
AGGTTTTATAACACGCGCCGTTGTTGACCATAATTCTGTATTAATTATTTAATCACGCTACCGATGAAAGCAGAGTATACCAATTAGTATCGGCATTAGAGCAAAGTTCTGGTTTATATTTGATTTATATAGCGACTTGACATCGGTTCTCATTGTAAAGGTAAGTGTCTTAGATGAGCAATCATAGAACCGTGAATCACGTCAGGGCAATCGTCGTTATTTTTACTGGCTATAGTAAAATGATTATTAATAAGTGATAACATATATAACGAGATTAATAAGTGATAACATCGGTTTAAACTTGCATAGTACAAGGTTTAGAATACTGTATTTCAAGTAGTTGAAAATTGAACTTGGATTTTTAATAAATCCCATGCTGTGCATAAATATTTATTAACGCACACTTATATGCAGGCGCGTACACACACATGTATGTACGAGCGTGTGTGTGTGTGCGTGTGTGTGCGAGTGTTTGTGTATGTGTGTGTGTGTGTATGTCTATGTACGTGTCTGTATGTGTGCATCTAATGTAATAGCTTAGCAATTAGCTATTGTTTGAAGTTTCAACGTAAGTTTAATAGTCTTCGGAAGGCTTTCATAAAAGTCAGCAATAAAATTACGAATAAAACATGCAGAATACTGTGAGGAGAAGGAAAACACAATTAATTGGTTAAATGGGTGTCGCGTTACTGTGACATGAAGTCAGTTGATAAATCTAGCCGGCAGATATTTATAGTGTGAAAGAAGAATAACTCACAGAGTTCCATTAGAAAGGGAGGTAACAAAAAATCGATTCTAGTTAAAAGAAATAAATGGCTAACCAAAAATATATTTAAAATAATAATAATAATGATGAAATTATTGTATACAGTGCTCAGTACAAATGTCTGGAAAGTGAACAGTGTATGAGTCAGATACATGCTTGCGTGTGTATGGAGAGAAGAAAAGAATTTGTATCGATATACACACGTATATTTTACAACATCTATCTGTGTTCAGATTGTCCTCGTACAGGGGCCATCCGGACTACCGTCTTCGCCGTGAACAAGAGTTTATCTTCTCTCTTCGCTCCTTTGCACAACATGGGCTCAAAATCTCCTCCCATTTTCACCTAACCCCCTACTCTCTCCTCTCTTCCTCTCACACCCACTTCCCACCTTCACTCCCACCACTTCTCCTCTCTCGCTCTGACCTATTTACTCTCCTCACTCCTACCCACTTCCTCCATTCCACCCTCTCCCTTCAAAGTCACCCCTCCATCGTTACCCCAGCCCTTCACATTCCAACCCCACCATCCCTATACAACCCCACCCCATCATTCATACACCTACACATGCACACACGCACACGTCAAGGTCACCAGCCCCTGTCCACACACACATACACACTCTCACATACACACGCACGCGCACCTTCGTTTTGGGATCTCCCCGTCATCCTAGCTCTCCTGTCTCACCACTCAGTCCGGCATTCGCCATAATTGATCGTTAAACACAATTTTTTTTTCTCTCCCTGTTTATTTGTGTGTTCCTTTCTGTAAAAGATTTTTTCACTTCCCGAGCGTTAAACTTATTGCATCTGTTTGTTGGTTACACACCCGTCTTCGTCTTTTGTTTATTTTTTGTAAATTCCAACTATATATATATATATATATATATATATATATATACAGACAGGTCAACAGACAGACGGATAGAAAGACAGATAGATAGATAGATACATACATACATACATACATACATACATACATAGACAGATAGATAGACAGACAGACAAATAGATAAATAGACAAATATATATATCTGTCTATCTATCTATCAATTTATCTGTCTATGTAAGTATGTAAGTATGTATGTATGTATGTAGATAGATAGATAGATAGATAGATAGATAGATAGATAGATAGATAGATAGATAGATAGATAGATAGATAGATAGATAGACAGATAGAAAGATAGATAGCTAAACATCCACCAACATACATAATTACATAAATCCAAACATGCACCTACGCATTTGTTTATTCACCTATACAACACGCATACACACACACACACATGCACACACACATGCACACAGCTCATGCGTGTATGCACGCACGTTGCTACACATGCTATCGAATCATACAGAAAGTAGGATGAAGTGAATATAGATGAAGAAAGCGTGAGTTAATACATGGGAAATGTTTGAATGAAACACATGGTGACAGAGGTAGATGGGGATAAGTGAATAGGAAGGTGACAAGAGCTTAGCTTAATGTTACGTATTAGAGAATAATATCCAAGCGTCAATAATTCGTAGTATTTACTCATGAGAATCTGAATGTTCAGGGTATAAACTCTGACATGGATATCTAGGTGAAAATTAAGATCATAGCGATGAAAGCTCAGTGAAGCAGTTATATCACTAAACAAGTGAAGTGTATTAACCGAAAATTGGAGTGATAATGCGAGAGCTGAAATCTTTAAATCTTTGAATACATGCATATTTAAATCCGCATGATTTGTGAGATGGAGCCTTTATGGTTAAATAATACAGAAAACTTTGCCGGTTAGCTGCTGGTAGAATTTGCCAAACATCAAATCACCGTCTATCCAACCGTCCATTTTTGTCGCCTATTATTCCAAGGAGGGCCGTGGTGCAGAGTTTGCAGGCACATCCTCCACAGAAACAAACCGTCATTAATCATTCCTGATGGATTCCCAAGCATAACCAACCGAGACTGAATATTGTCCAACAATTTTGTTCTTGATCTACCTCAAGGTCTTCAGCAAGTTGTGTCTCTCAATGCGGAAAAGGCAACGGCTCCTGTCGAGTAACGTTACTTCAGAGAACCTCCTGAAGAACCTAATTTAGGCCGCGTGTATTGGTCGTCGTACTCTTGGTCATTATCCAACCTTTATGACCATAAGTGAGGACAGACACGAAAACTGAATTGATAATAAATATAAGATCAGTGGTAAGAAGTCTACACTCATTCAGACCAATGCATCCCATTCCACAAGATCGAGGCACTTTATGGAAATATAAAAGAGTATTTCAAAGAAAGGCAGGTTATGACAACCGATACGTGGGCATAATGGGTTTGGGGGATATATGGAAGTGAAGACCAAGTCCCGCTGTAGATTAGATATTGTTCTTGTCGAATGGGAGCGTATGAAGTAAAGTGAAGGTACATTATAGGTGTTAGTTGCACTTGCACTATCAGATTCTATGGAGGAAATAACTGGAACATAAGCTGGTTCACAAGTTCAATTCCTGCACTATTTTCTACTGTACCTCCTTTGTCAGAACTTGTGTTGTTAAATCATAAAGTAGGCGGGGAGTCTATCTCCACATTATTTTCATATAAGTGGTTCGCTCATACAAAATTGATTTTGCATGTAAAAGATCTGCTCTTGCATATTCTATCCACTTGATGGTTGTGAAGGAAAATACGAATATAGTTAAGAATAGAGCAGAAATAATAGAATAAGTGAAATGAAACGAGGTATGCTAAGGTGTATACAAAGGTTTACCGAATAAGCTTAACGATGGATATCGGGCGACCTGGTTGCAGGACCGGGATTTCGGGTCTTTAACCGATTTCGGGTATTTAAATTTAGTGTTCTATACAAACGAAAGTGCTTTTTCTTTTCAGTTTAGCATGGGAGCTAACAAAGTCACCTGCATAGAAACTGCAATAATTACCGCTCCTCTGATATGGTTTGAGCGGTCATGCTGAGCTTCATTGTCGGATTCTTTGTTCCGAGACCCTTAAATTGACAAAAGTACTTTGACAAAGATGTGACATTGCATTTATTCCTGTTTCTAAACGAGTGGATATGCTGTATGAGGAAAATTTAGTTAATTTTCGTTATGCCCAATATATATACTTTTTCCGTGCCATTTTAGAAACTAGCTCTCTACACCTGTTCTTTGAACAAATATTTATTGCTGAAGGAAAATTAGCTGCATTTCCATAGTGAAATTCGTGTTGCGGTAGTTGTATATTGATACTGGCTATTTTGTTGTGTTTTAAAACCCAAGTCGCTATATTATTCAAACAGCTATAGCTAACCTTAACATACTTTCTATAAAAGGTTTTATAGTATCTATATAACGTCAGGAGGTGTGTACATATCAAGGTTAAGAAGAACCTACATATACTTGTAGACAACCTTATATTATAATCTAAATAAAAAAATAATAAATGCGCCCTTTTAAAGCCTAGCCAGGCTCATGGGCCCGGTTTCCCGGTTTCAATGGCGTATGTGTTCCCCAGCTGGACGGGACGCCAGTCCATCGCAGCGTTACTCAGTTGTGCCAGCTGAGTAGACTGGAGCATCGTGAAATGAAGTGTTTTGCTCAAGAACACAACTCGTCGCCCGGTCCAGGAATCGAAACCACAATCTTACGATCATGATGCTGACACCCTAACCACTAAGCCACGCGCCTCCACATTATAATCTAAACTGAACCAATACATTTTCCTCTCGTTGTTTAGTTGACCTTGTTCGTGTGTATCGACTGTCGTGGTGATAGTGGTGGTGGTGGTAGTGATGTATACTTTAGTTGCCTCTTCGAAATTTCCGGTTATAATAAAAGGCAGCTTTAATAAATATAAATTAGTTTGATAATAGGTTAAGAAATAAGTATGTTGATATTGTTGATGATACGCATTGTATCTGTACTTGGGTATTTAGAACGCTCGTTAATCTATATAGTTTTTCAGTTCAGCTTACATTATGAGTATACGTTATTTGTGTTTCGTTTTCAAGTTATGTCTAGAAAAACAACTATTTTTAGGTTTCTGTTTATTATAAATTTTAAATGAAATTGTCTGAATATGCCAATGAACATTTTTTTAAACTTGTCTATCACTCACTTTCTCTTACTCTCCTCTTTCTCTCTTACTCTCCTCTTTCTCTCACACTCGTTCCTCTTTCTCTTAAAGACACACATACATACACACAAACACACACACACATTTCATATTGGTTCTTGTGTATGCGTGTATGTATGTGTATTATTTTGATATATATGTTTACACATATGCATTGATTTACATTTATCTATTTATTTATTATATATAAGTATATATAAACTTGTGTGTATGTAGTTTATATGCGCGCGCGCGTGTGTGTATGTATGTATGTATGTATGTATGTATATGTATGTATGTGTGTGTGTGTGTGTATGTATGTATGTATGTATGTATGTATGTATGTATGTATGTATGTGAAGGCGCATGGCTCAGTGGTTAGAGCGTCAGGCTTACGATCGTGAGGTTGTGAGTTCCAATCCCGGACCGGGTTGCGTGTTGTGTTATTTCACGTTGCTCCAGTTCACTCAGCTGATGAAATGAGTTGTGATGTCACAGGTGCCAAGCTGTATCGGCATTGCCTTTCCCTTGGATAACACTGGTGGCGTGGAGAAGGGAGCCCCGTATGCATGGGCGACTGCTGGTCAGTCAAGCGGCGTCCTGTTTGACCGATGTATAGCGAAGGACAGAGAGAGCAGGAGATGCAGTAGATGACGTTGCTACAAGTGCAGGTGAAGGAGTCAGTGATATGATAGGGTCTATGATGTGCGGCAGCGTGGACGGCAGCAAGGTAACGGGCCGAGTTGGGAGGTTGAGTTAGGGAAGAATCTGTGGACCAAGAGATTTTGTAGGTTGTTGGCTCATTTGAAGGAGGCAGGGGTTGGTTAGGGAAGATGTGCGAAGTGGAGGGGTCAGGTTAGAGTCGCCGGAAGGCTCGGAGAATGGTGCGTTGGAAATGTAGGGAGGTGGGGTGGTAGGTGAGGGGAAACCGGAGACGGGTGACGGCGGGGCGGGTGCGAGGCGGGTGCGGGGCGAGACGGCAGATGCACAGTCCATATATATATCAGTCTTGTGGCTAAGATCAAGGTCTATTATATATTCTTATCAGTTTCATATATATATATATATATATATATATATGATATGATATATATATATATAGGAAAAATTGAGAATGGAGACAAACGCTTAGGATGTTATTAAAACATTTATATCTTCATATCTTCTACATATGTTTCGATGGATGCATTCAAAATACGCCCGACAGGAAAAATTATGGTCAGCTATGCATCAATCTCATCAGGAAAGTTATGAACAGCACTCATCAAATAGACATTTTTAAAGATATGAGTCTCCTTTTTCAATTTTTTCCTATTTTCTGCTAAATACGACTTACTTTATCTCGGAATCAAATCACACACAAGTGTGATCATATTTTCCCAGGACACTTAAGCAACATTTAACTTCCTTGTAATTATTCCCCTGGATCTTTGGTATAAATTGTACACTCATATATATATATATATGTATATACATATATATACACACACACACACACATATATATATATATACATATATACATATATATATATACATATATATACATGCACACACATGTATATACACATACACACACACACACAGACACAAATACGCGTATGTGTGTAAGTGTGCGTTTGTGTGTAAGTGTATGTGTGTCTGTGTGTGTGTAGACATATATGTGTGTATACCTTTTTTGTCTGCGTTCTTCAACCAACACCAGTTGACAACTGGTGTTGGTTTGTTTACGTCTTCGTAACTTAACGATTCGGAAAAAGAAACCAACAAGCTCAAACCCACCACCACCCCAAAAGAATACAAGAAAAAAACCCAAGCAAAATAAGTGCAGCGGTCGATTTGGTCGACTAAACCTTCAAGCCGGTGCCCCAACATGGCCGCATTACAATGACTGGAACAAGTACAGTAAAAAATATATTTGTTTATACGCGCATGTGTAATCTTTTTTTTTTTTTTGAAACATATCAAAAAAAGAAAACAAAGATGTTTTAGATTATCAATTATGAATGACATAAAATACCCCTTTAAAATATTTTTTATATTTTCAATGATTCTTTATTTAAGCAAATTTTTCTTCAGATATTGTGACTGAATTTAGAGATTTCATTAAGAAATGTTTCTTAAATTTATGTACGAGTATGTACGCTTGTGTCTATAAATACGCGTAACACATACATGCACTCGCATATACACACACTCACAGATATATATGTATATATATATATTATATATATATATATATATATTATATATATATATATATTCTTTTATCTTTAGCTTTTACTTGGCTGCGACCATGCTGGAGCACCGCTTTGAAGAGCTTTTAGTTGAACAAATCGACCCCAGGAACTATTTTTTGTAAACCTAGTACTTATGTTATCGGTCTCTTTTGCTGAACCACTAGGCTGCAGACACACACACACACACACACACATACACACACACATATTACAGTATCGTTTGTTTGAACCCCGTAAATCCTCGAGTATAATCCGCATTTTCCCCCCATAATTTAAAGGTCAAAATCCCTAGTGCGTACTATATACGAGGTTAGAAATGAAAATTATTTTCTAAGCAATGTCCGTGTCTCTATTTGCTGTCCGGCAATATTTGTTCAGACGCATTTTCTGATGTCGGGCGCGAAAATAATTTAAGCTAAGCCTGCACAAAAAAGCTACACGTTTGCATTATGTTATATGTACAATAATAATAAAGGACGTTACCGTATACATTTTTACAAACCAAGGACGTTATATAGACCTCCTTGACTCAAGTTAGAGAAGGGGTGCGTATTATACACAAGGTTTAGGCTTTTCAGAGGTACAGCCCCCAAAAAATCCCCTGCGTATTATACTCAAGGGCAGACTATACTCGAGGATTTACGGTATGTTATTCTTTCAACACGTTTCTCTGAATTGCGTAGAGAAAAATAGTCAAGCCTGTGAACTTGCCTCTCTCTCTCTTTCTATCTATCTATCCATCCATCTATCTGTCTATCTATCTATCTATCTATCATCTATCTATCTATCTATCTATCTATCTATCTATCTATCTATCTATCTATCTATCTATCTACCTGTCTGTCGTTACGTTCCGAGTTCAAATTCCGCCGAGGTCGACTTTGCCTTTCATCCTTTCGGGGTCGATAAATTAAGTACCAGTTACGCATTGGGGTCGATATAATCGACTTAATCCGTTTGTCTGTCCTTGTTTGTCCCCTCTGTGTTTAGCCCCTTGTGGGTAGTAAAGAAATATATCTATCTCCCTGTCTATGTGTACGAATATTTTTGTGTATATAGAATAAGTATATGTACGTACACACGCCTGCGCGCGCTTACGTATATGTAGCCATGTGCGTTTCCTGAACAAAATATCCGTCTTCTTGTGTAATAGCTAGTAATAAATATTTTACCATTGGTGAATAAAGCCAATTTTATGGGAGTTTACTGTGATTTCAAGTCTCACATGTATGGCTTCTCCGGATACTTGCGTAAGTGCGTATTTGTGTGTTTGAGTGTGTGTGTGTATGCGCATTTGGTGTAAAATCTTTTCGTATTCGTTGCGAGACAACTCTACGGCACAAAACGCTCTCGCAGTGGCGTCATTTCACTTAATGTAATTGCTGCAGCAAAGATTTTCAGACTGCAATCTGTTAGTCTGTACTAAAACCGTCGAACAACCGGAAAACAACTTATATACGCAGGACATTTGAGAGAGTGTGTGTTATAACATACATACATACATATATATATATATATATATATATATATATATATATATATATATATATATATATAACTTTCATCTCTTATCTTTTACTTGTTTCAGTTTCAAACTGCGACCATGCTGGAGTACACACACACACACATATATATATATATATAATATATATATATATATATATATAACTTACTTGGAAAAGGATGCGTGGCGTTCGATCATATAATAATATAAATAATATAAACATATATGCATATATACATACATATATGTACATACCTACATATATATGTATATATACATGCATATATGGGCACAGGACACATAAAAAAAACGTTGGTTTTTTTGGTTTTCCGAAAAAAAGTTCGTTTTCGATGTTTTGGTTTTTATGTTTTCATTTCTCATTGTGTTCAACGTTTTTCTGATTTCCTGTACCTGTATATGCATGTATATATACAAATATATGTAGGTATGTACATATATATATATGTATATATGCATATATTTATATATTATTTATATTATATTTCGCTATAGGGTCACTGTTATATACAGGGTAAAAATACATATACACAGATGCATACAAACACGTCCTTGCAGTTACATACACATACGCATAATTTGTGTGTGTGTGTGTGTGTGTAAGAAATTAAAATGACGAAGGAATAAAAAAATTGTTATGATGTTCATTAGCTTACAGCTGTTTCTAGTATAAGATGCAATGCAATCATAGTTGAATGCTTGAGCATTACTCTATACCCTTATCGGAGCTTCAAACATGAATACACACACACACACACACACACAACACACACAGACATACATATATATATAGATATATATATATATATATATATATTGATAATTATACTTAAATCTCTGCGTGTAAGGTTATGTGTAAGTACGTGAATTTGCATAACACACACACACATATATATAAAGCATGCATATATATATATATATATATATATATATATATATATATAATAAATATATAAAATCTTCATAAGAATTTATCAAGTAGCTAGCGTATTTTCTAACATATATATATATATATATATATATATATATATATATATATTATATATATTATATATATATATATAACATATACACATACATACAAACATACATGTGTGTGTTTGTGTGTATGCATGAATATGAATATCTATGTATAATCTAAATCACACACATACACACACACACACACACGCAGCACACACACATATACATGTATCCTTTTGCTGTCACAGAGCCGCTCAGCTGTTTTTCTACCTATAATATTTGTTCACTTTTATGCGTCTTCTGTTATATTTGCATTCACACATTGTTATTGACGTTGTCGGTGCTGTGATTGATGTTAGTGTTTACTGATGACAAAGCACTTTGTTTAACCCTAGGTTAGTCCTGGATCAAGTAAACCAATTAAGAAAGCACTACTAGTCGTGATCACCATATAACTGCAACAGTAGCGTGTGAGTTTGAGAGATATGTAGCAGTTACTTTCAGCATTTCAAACAACCACTTAGATATACCCTCGTTGGTTCACTCTCGCTAAGATATAATTTAATTACTAAGTATTGATCCCGCCAATTATTGAGGGTGTATACATCACAAAGGTATGAGTAGTACCTATAATTCAAAGGGCCAGCCTTATCACATTCTGAATTTTCCTGAAAGATACGATAAGGGCACACGTGTTTGTGGAGTGCTCAACCGCTTGCACGTTAACTTCACGAGCAGGCTGTTCTGTTGATCGGACCACCTGGAATACTTATCGTCATAATTGACAGTAGTAGTAGTAGTAGTAGTAGTAGTAGTAGTAGTAGTAGTAGTAGTAGCAGCAGTAGTAGTTGTAGTCCATATATGCGTGTATATACACGCACACACACGCATACATACATACATACATACATACATACATACATACACACACACACACATATATATGTGTGTGTATGTGTGTGGAGGCGCAATGGCCCATCGGTTCGTGCAGCGGACTCGCGGTCGGAGGATCGCGGTTTCGATTCCCAGACCGGGCGTTGTGTGTGTTTATTGAGCGAAAACACCTAAAGCTCCACGAGGCTCCAGCAGGGGCTGGTGGTGACCCCTGTTGTACTCTTTCGTCCCAACTTTCTCTCACTCTTTCTTCTTGTTTCTTGAGTAACGCTGCGATGGACTGGCGTCCCGTCCAGCTGGGGTGGGGGAACACATACGCCATAGAAAGGTCTATTCGTAAGGTCTATTCTTGCGTGCACTGTGTATTTGAGTAAATTACTTCGTTTCACACTACTCGAGTTCTCTCAGCTGTAATGAGTATTAGCCGGACGTTGGTGCAGCTCTCGGCTCCCTCTGGCCGTCACATCCCGGGTATTGTGCAACGTCAAGGATAGAAAGGCCGAGCCTCGACTACATACGACACATAAAACAATTAGCAAAAGCTTGGTATCTGTTACCAAGCAATACTTATTTGCGATTAACAGCTGACTGTATGTACTTTTATACAGTTAATTATACGAGCTAACGAGGCACAATCCCTACAGTCACACCTTAATGCAGTGATTCCCAACCTATTTTCCATCCAAGCCCCACTATAACTTTCCAGAAAAATATATGCCCCTACCGGTGGTTGGAAAAAACTTTTTTTTTTTTTTGTCTTTTATCACAATCATTTCGTCCGTCTTTACGTTCCGAGTTCAAATGCCGCCGGGGTTGACTTTGCCCGTCACCCTCTCTGGGTCGATGAAATAAGGACTACTCAAGCAGTGGGGGTCGATGTAATCGACTTTATCCCTCCCCTGAAATTGCTGGCCTTGTACCAAAATTTGAAACCAATATTTTATCACAATGTTTTAATGCAAAAAAAAAAAAATTACCGGTAACTCTTTTAAGTACAGAGTACAAAAAAGAAAGTACATTATTGACTAAGAATAAAAACTGTGAATGATTTTAATGAGAACTTTGTACTTGGCGACTAGGGCACCACACCCCACCACAATTTTCCCAGGCTCCACCAGTGGAGCGTATGCCCCACGTTGGTAATCACTACCCTAGTCTTAAAATCAGTAAAGGCACTGTGAACAATATAATTCTTAATATACGGAAAAAGGAAAAAAAAAAACAGTTGAGGGAGGGTAACGAGATGGCCATGACTTTATAGTCTCTGATCATCGACCAGCATAGGGCTGACCTGGGCTAACGCCACTTTATACAAATAGGGTGTCTGAAAGACTGTACAATGTATAAATTTATTTGAAACAACGTGCAAAGGTGATTTTGTCGGTTGCTGTTTCGGACTTCAGTCCTGATAACGCAGGCCTATGATCAAAAGACTTTCCAGCCATGACCATCCCACTTTTTTTCTATGTGCAGGTCATTCAGGACTATATTATCTACCGAGTTCTTTATTTCTTTGTTCTTTTTCTTTTGTTTTCCCCCGTCTTTTCTGTCTCTGTTTTTTGGGGGGTTTTTTCTGAAGATGGAAGGGTATGAGTCAAGGGGGATTTTGATGACATTTTTGGCTGAGTGTGCGTCAATATTTCATGTACGAGAAAGGGTCAGTAGGAGATAGGCATAGAGAAAGAGAGAAAGAAAGACAAAGAAAGGGGGAGAGAGAAGGAATGTAAGAAAAAGTGAGATTTAATTGTACTAGTTCAGTGGTTCTCAGCCGGCGTCCATATGGCCCCTGGGGGGGTTCATATAAGATTTTGGGGGTCCACGCAGCAAAATAGGGATTTGGAGGGTTCCCAATAGTATTTTAAGGGCCTCTGAAAAAATTTTGTTTTAGATAGTATGTATTGGTATGTATTGAAAGAAACGATAAGGTTTCTCGCTCCAGCATTTTGCATAGTTTAACTTAGACAAGTTAGTGTGTGAAAAACAAATTAGAAATTTTGAAAGAAGTATCTATATGACTATTGGGTATCGAATGGCTATAGGGGTCCACCAGAATAAAATAGTAAACAAAGGGGCCCATAAGTAAAAAAAATTGTTGAGAACCCCCGTTCTAGTTGTTGAGATATCCGATATCGAGTCAACCTATGATCAAAAAAGTTCCAGCCGTGGCTGTCCTGTTTGCTTGCTTGTTTGACTGATTGTTTCACTGCTAGTGTGTAATAGAATTACATTGTTCAATGTGTCCTTGGCTTGTTCATTTTTTCTCCCCTTTCCTTTTCAAGACGATAGTGTGATTTGAGTGAGATTTAGCTGCTATTTCTAGCACACTGAACGACAATGGCGTAGAGAAGTTCCCTCCTCGATTGGCTTGAGTAAGATTTAGAGTTAAGATTAAGTGTATCAGTGTGTGTGTGTGTGTGCGCGCGCGTGTTTGTGTGTGTGAATGAGTGTGTGTGTGTGTGTGTGTGTGAGTGACAGACAGACAGACAGACAGGCAGAGGGTGAAAAGAAGAGAAGTTCATTAAAGAAACAGTGAAGGGAGTGTGTGCATGTTTGTGTGCATGATTTCGTGTCTGTGCGCTTGCGCACCTGGGACGTTTCTAGTGCATGTGTGTACATGCGTGCGTGCGTGCGTATGCTTGAGTATCCGCGTGTACATGTATATATGCGTGCGTGTCTGTGTGTGTGTGTGCGTTTACCTCTGTTGCGTGTGTGTATGTTTGTGTGTGTGTGTGTGTGTGTGATTACATGTACGGATTTTTATTATGTATGTTTATAAGCGCACATGCATGCATGTATGTGTGTGTGTGTGTGTGTGTATGTGTACTTGTGCATCTGAATTTGAGTGTGCATGTGTTTATAAGTAAGGTTTTTATATGTACGCTTATGTATTTCTGCATATGCGTGTGTGAAACGCGTGTGTTTGTTTATGAAATTGAAATTGCTTTTGTAAATAAATAATATATACACGCGTGAAGTAAACAAACCGCTACATGGATGCAAATACACCAGCACTTAAACACACACAACAACACACACACACACACACACACACACATACACACACACACAAACAGATTACAGAAACAAAGTCATCACACCTGCACACATACACACTAAACAACACACACAAACAGATTACAGAAACAAAGTCATCACACCTGCAGACATACACACACACACACACACACACAAACAGATTACAGAAACAAAGTCATCATACCTGCACACATACACACTAAACAACACACATACACACACACAAACAGATTACAGAAACAAAGTCATCACACCTGCACACATACACACTAAACAACACCACACACACACACAAACAGATTACAGAAATCATCACATCTTGCACACATACACACTAAACAACACACACTAAACAACACACAACACACACAAACAGATTACAGAAACAATGCATCAACCTGCACACATACACACACACCACACACACCACACACACACACACACAAACAGATTACAGAAACAAAATCATCACACCTGCACACATACACACACACCAAACAGATTACAGATCAAAGTCATCACACCTGCACATATACACACTAAACAACACACACACACAAACAGATTTACAGAAACAAAGTCATCACACCTGCACACATACACACACACACACACAAACAGATTACAGAAACAAAGTCATCACACCTGCACCCACAACACACACAACTAAACAACACACACACACACAAACAGATTACAGAAACAAAGTCATCACACACCTGCACACATCACACTAAACAACACACAACACACACTAAACACACCACACACACAAACAGATTACAGAAACAATGTCATCACACCTGCACACATAACACACACACCACACAAACAGATTACAGAAACAAAATCATCACACCTGCACACATCACACACACACACAAACAGATTACAGATACAAAGTCATCACACCTGCACACATACACACTAAACAACACACACACACAAACAGATTTACAGAAACAAAGTCATCACACCTGCACACATACACACACACACACAAACAGATTACAGAAACAAAGTCATCACACCTGCACACATACACACACACTAAACAACACACACACACACAAACAGATTACAGAAACAAAGTCATCACACCTGCACACATACACACTAAACAACACACACTAAACAACACACACACACAAACAGATTACAGAAACAAAGTCATCACACCTGCACACATACACACACACACACACAAACAGATTTACAGAAACAAAGTCATCACACCTGCACACATACACACAAACAGATTACAGAAACAAAGTCATCACACCTGCACACACACACACACACACACACTGAAGTTTACAAGGAGAGACTCGCACACTCACACACTCACACAGGTAAAACACATTACACAAGCGCCCAAACGCACGCACACTAATAACCGATTGGATCTTAATAATAATTTTTAAAGCGATATATCATTATAGTATTTACTTTCGGTTTCAGTAATAAAACTGAAAGTCTCACCTCTTCTTCGCTCTCTTCTTCATCATCATCCTCCTCGTTGCAGTTCATCGTTAAATCCGAATCTTAAAGCAGGAGCCAGATTGAAGTATCTCCAATAATTTCATCACTGTGTTTACCTTCAGCCTTCCATCCTTCCTTCTTCCACCCTCCACGCACATACACACACACACACACACACATACACACGCGCACACACGCACACATACACACATACACACGCACCTTCCTTACTTTCTTTTTGTTTCTCTTTTACTTTCTCTTTCTCACTTTTCTTTTTCTCTCTTCTTTCTTCTTTTTTTTTTTTGCCTTTATTCCGCTAGCCGAGCGACATTCCGGACTCAATCATTTACCTCAACCGCTCCTTCTTTCTTTCTTTCCTTCCTTCACTTCTTCCTTTCTTTCTTTCTTTCTTTCTTTCTTTTTTTCTTATTAACAATCTGCCAACTCCTCTCTCTCCCCGCCACCTCCAGGTTGCGCATCATAACAAACACTTAACGCATTCTTTAGACGAATGACACCAAGGGACGTTGAGTCTCTACGTGGTAGATTAGAAAACATTGGCTTTTAGCGGTTAAATATCCCTGAATTCAAACCCTCCTCTCAACACACATATATATATGCACACAGTACATATATATATATATATATATATATATACACACACATATGCTTATATATATATGTGTGTGTTTGCACATATATGCATGTATATATGTATATATATATATATATATATAATATATATAATATATATGTATGTATATATGTATATGTATATAAAAATATATGTATATATATATATGTGTGTGTTTGCACATATATGCATGCATGTATGTATATATATATATATATATATATATATATATATATATATGTATATATGTATATAGATATATATAAATATATATTATAATATATAAAATATATATGTATATAGATATAGATAAATATATATTTATATATATATAATATATATATGTAATATATATATAATATATACATGTATATATATATATAAATATATATGTATATATATTAATATATATATATATACACACATGCATATAGACATATAATTGTATATATATAATATTTATATGTATGTATCCATGTTACATTATATATATATATATATATATATATATGTATATATATATATATGTATATATATATATATTATATATATATATTATATATAATTATATATAATATATATATTATATATATATTATATAACTATATATGTATGTATGTTTATATTTGATGATGTAGTATGTTAAATGATGATGACTTCAAAATCGATAATAAATGACTAGATAAATAAAATGACGGGATGGTCATGGCGAGATTTCTTTTGACCATATATATATATATATATATATATGCTCAATCAGGTTTGATCTGGGCTTACAAAACGACAACCGTAACAACAACACCAACAGTAACAACCTATTCTTGGACGTCTTGTTCAAATATATTTTCATTTTTCTCTCTTTCTTATCTCCCTTCTCTTTTCACTTTTACACATTTCTTTTTTTTTCTTTTTCTTTTAGTTTTCTCTGACGAACGCTCGTCCCGCCACTGTCGTTCACCATACATTTAAAAATTTTTAATTTTATTTCCCTTCTATATTGTTCCTTTGCAAATTCACTCTCCCTTTTTTTGCAACCCACCACCCTCATTTTCTCCTCTCCCAACACCCTATATGTTTCTATATCATCTCTTCTAATATTTCAATAAAACGCATTTATGAGAGCGTCGGACGAAATTCCCTGCGATAATATTTTCTTCCTTACACCTCTTTACGTCCTGCGTTCAAACCCCACTGAGACCGATTTTATCTTTCAACCTTCCGATACGATAAAGTGCCAGTCAAAATCTTTGGTGTCAGTTTAATTAATGAAACCCGTCCCCATACAAATTTCATGCCTTGTACGTAACTTCCAAACAAATATTATTTTACATTTCGTGCTGTGTATATTGTTTAAAACCGGCTCTTCCCAACATTTTTTTCCGGTTAAGATCTTATTGTTAAATTCTTATTTTTTCTTTGCGAACATGTTTCGTTTGTTCCTTCATTTTTCATTCATTTAATAAAGAAATCCCTTCAATTTTCATTCATTTACACACTAAATCACATAATCACCACACACTCAATTTCTTACTTTCTTCATTCGTTCAGTTTAAAATATTGATCTTCTGCCTTCTCTCTCTCTCTCTCTCTCTCTCTCTCTCTCTCTCTTCTCTTTCTGTCTGCCTGTCCTCTCTCTCTCTCTCTATTTCTATCTTTCACTCACTCTCACTTATTCACTCACTCACTCACTCACTCACTCATTCACTTACTCACTTACTCAATCACCTCACTCACTTTCTCTCTCTATCTCGACAAAATAAATAAATAAATAAATACATTTTTAAAAAAAGCACAATGTTCATTGCACTGGGTACTCACCAAAATTTTTTTCCTTTCCTGTAAAGGAATATTGTTAAAATTTTGCATTTGGTCCAGTACGGTAAAGCCAGCTTTAACTAAGACACCAACCATGTACTATATACAATATTCTGTTTACTATGTGTATAAATATATATCTCTATGTGTACTGTATACCGCTCCCACCTTACTCGGTGTCTTTAAAATTGCGGTCCGATACCAAGATGCGTTACTTTCTTTTGAGCTTTCGTTTCTCTTACATTTATAACATCCTTCGTGTGTATATACATACATATATGTATGTATACACACACACACACAAATAATACACACACATATATATACATAGATACATACACACACACACACACATATATATATATATTTATATATTTGTATATACGTATATATTATTTATTTATTTTGGTAAATTTCTTCTTTTTCCATGTTTTTGTCTTCCATTTTAAAACATACTAACTTTGATACATATATAGAAATTCATACGTACACACACACACACACACACACACACACACACATACACACACTCACTCACACACACTCACACACACACTTGTATTTATCTAAATAGCTAACACACTCTCCTCCTCCCCTCTCTATGTACCTTTTTCTCTCCCTATGTATATATTATATATATATATATATACACACACACGCACACACAGACATACACATATACAGAGAGAGAGAGAGAGGAGAGAGAGAGAGAGAGAGAGAAGAGAGATAGAGACCATCTATGTATCATGCATAACGTATACACACGCGCAAACACACACGCATCTATACACACATATTCGCGCACACACACGCGCTCACGCGCACACACGTCTGTATATCTCTCCTTTCCTTTATATATGCATATAGTTATGTGTGTGCGCGTGTGAGTGTGTGTGAGTGTGTGTGTGTGTGTATGTGCGTGTGTGTATGTGTGTGTATGGATAGATGGATGGTTCTTCGCCGGTTTCGACGATGGAAATTCATCTTTTTGCTTTACATGTTCATTGAATGACCATGTAAGCAGCGAAGTATTCCAAAGACACGTGTATTCTTAACGGAGTTCATAGGTAGAATCAAAATAATGCAATATGTAATAAGACTGTTATTTCAATCTTCGGGCATAAACCATGCGGGGGACTTCTGCATATTAGCTTCCATCTAATATATTTTACCTACGAATCATTAATCCACACGGGACTCTAGAAAATGACATCCATCCAAAAAGCCACTCCGGACCACATGGTTGCAAAGGGAACTTTCAACCGTATTCTTACATACATAGGGGGAGAATTCACAAAAAAAGACGAAGACAGGTGGTGTAGACAACAAACAGATGTATTAGTATAACGCTCGGGAAGTGAAAAAGTCTTTAACATTTCGAGCTTACGTCTTCCACAGAAAGGAATACAGAAAGAAACAAGGAGAGAAAATAAAGAATGTGTAGTGGCTAGCAATCTATCATGGCGAGCATACATACATACATACATACATACATACATACATGCAACACACGCGTGCACACGCCTATTGGTTTCAAATTTTGGTACAAGGCTAGGTATTTTGGCTCAATTGGCACTTATTTTGTCGACCTCGAAAAAAATGAAAGGCAAAGCCGACCTCGGCAGAATTTGAACTCAGAATGTAAAGACGGACCCAGCGTGCTAACGATTCTGCCAGCTCGCCGCCTTATACACATACATATATATTGTACACGCATACTTTGTTTGATAGATAGATAGATAGATAGATAGATAGATAGATAGATAGATAGATAGAAGATAGATAGATAGATAGATAGATAGATAGATAGATAGATATGAACATACATACTTATGCGTGTGTGTGTGTGTTTATGGTTGTGTGTCTTAGAAAGATAGGAACGGATAGACAGAGAAAAATAGGGTATGAGAGAGAGAGAGAGAGAGAGAGAGAGAGAGATAAATGGATAATCTAGAGCAGTGCGTGTTCGCTCTCCATCTAGCTATCGTAATCATAATCATCGTTATATTACATTTGCTCGTTTTCCATGCACACACACAACACACAACACACACATACATATACAGAGTGAAGCATCACACATGAAGCATCACCCATGTATACACACGCAACACACACACACACACACACACAAGATCACGTACGGACATGCACATCCATGCACATTCATAAACCCATGCTATTACACGTCCCTGATTTACGATTGGATGCTCATTAACTTCAATCTGTCCCACCTTGCTTTGCAACACGTTACTTATCCAACACATTCAATCACTTTTCAAGAAAGAAGCCGCATAGCATGCATTAGTTATATACATTCGTTCGCGCAGGTATACTTACATGCAAACGCGCTTGCGGTTACACGGGTGTATGGGTGTATGTATGTATGTAATATGTATATCTCAATCTACATTTCTGCCTATCAACCCATCCATCTATCTATCTATCTATCTATCTATCTATCTATCTATCTATCTATCTATCTATCTATCTTCTATCTATCTATCTACCTACCTACCTACCTACCTACCTACCTACCTACCTACCTACCTACCTACATACCTACCTACCTACCTACCACCTACCTACCTACCTACCTACCTATCTATCTCTATCTATCTATCTATCTATCTGTCTGTCCATCATCCATCCATGCATCTCTCTGTCCATCTATCCATCCATCTCTCTGTCCATCTATCTATCTATCTATCTATCTATCTATCTATCTATCTATCTATCTATCTATCTATCTATCTATCTGTCTGTCTGTCTGTCTGTCTATTTGTCTTTCTGTCTGTCTGTCTATCCATTCATCCATCCATTCATTCATCCATCCATCCATCCATCCATCCATCTCTCTCTCTCTCTCTATCTATCTATCTGTCTGACTGTCTGTCTGTCTGACTGTCTGTCTGTGTGTCTGTCTGTGTGTCTGTCTGTTTGTCTATCTGTAGATACATATAAGTTTAAGAAATGTCTCATAAAGTGCACCTTCTAATGCTTTCCTAACTTCCACATCCATAATCATGGATGCAAACATATACGCTTCCATCATATACTCTCTTCATACACACTGACATACACAGTCACATATACACACATACAAACACACACACACACACAAACTCACACATACGCTCACGGAGAAATAATAACCATATGTATATATGAATACGTATGAGTTAAATATTTGAGTAATATGTGTGAATATGTATGTGTATGCAGGTATACTCAACACACGCACGTATGCATACACACACATACACACATGTACACACACATACACACGCACTCACACACACACACACTCTCTCACACACACACAAGCGCAAACACAATTGTATATTCTCTGTCGATCTATAAACCTGTTTGTTCACTCATTGAGCATAGTCAGTCGATAACAGCAATAATATCAAAACAACAACAACAACAGCAACAACCACCACACTAAAATTAAGAACAACACTAGCAAGAAGACAACAGCAGCAGCAGCAGCAACAACAACAAAAACAACAGTAATAACGTGTGTCTAAACAAAGACCAATCGATGGACGTGTAATAAAAGTAATCTCGTCGCTCTGTTTTACACGTTTCTCTAAAGCGATAGAGTCAAAGTCTTGCCGATTTTTGCTTGTTTGACTAAACTATTAATTTAGACATATGAAATTCTGTTGGAGTATGGATTTACAATAATGCAGGTTGTTAGGTGTTACTTAATTTGCCGGACAAATTAAAGTGGGATACAGTAATGAATATATGCTGGACGACAAATCCGACATATATTAATTATATGCCACATTACACACACACACATACACACATACACACACACACACACGCACACACACACATGCACAGTTATATATAATATACACATACATAAGTATACATAGAGCAATGTGACTATACGTGTGCCGATGGCAATTTCTTCGTCTTTGGACGTTTTCCTTTCTCCTTTCCGACGAAGAGCTATGCTCGAAACCTCAAACTCTCTCCTCTCAAACCGAGAGTCAAAAATAATATATTTCTTGTGCACGTCCTCACGTTCGTTTCTTTCGCTTTTTTTATTTGAGTTGTTTATTTATTTGAATTGACTATATATATATATATGTGTGTGTGTGTGTGTGTGTGTGTGTGTGTGTGTGTATGTATGTATGTATGTATGCATGTATGTATGTATGCTTCTATGTGTATGCATGTGTGTATATATTATATATATATATTATATATATATATATGCATGTATGTATGTGTATATATATATATATTATATATATATATATATATATATATATATATATATATATATAGTGTTATACATACATATACACATCCATATGAACAAGAATTAAGCCACTTTGCTTTTATCCTTTTGGAGGTCGATAAAAGAAGTAGCAGTTGAGAAATTTGGTTGATGTAACCGACTAGCCTCTCCCCCAAAATTTCGTGCCTTGTGCGCATAAGATCACCATCACCATCATCACCATCATTCTCATCATCATCATCATTATTATTTTGCTGGGTATGGTGGAACGTGTCAGCTGCCCACAGCCAGCAGACTAATTTTTATCATCATCATCATCATCCTCATCGTCATCATCATCATCATCGACATCATCAAGGCGGTGAGCTGGCAGAATTTTTAGTACGCCGGACGAAACACTGAGCGGCATTTAGTCCATCTTCACCTCCTGGGTTCAAATTCCGCCGAGGTTGACTTTGCCCTTCATCCTTCGGGGGTCGATGAAATAAATACCAGTTGAGTACTGGTGTCGATGTAACTGACTAGTCCCCTTCCCCTAAGAATTTCAGGTCGTGTGCCTATAGTAGAAAGGATTATTATTATTAAACGTTTGCACGCCGGGCGAAATCCTTAGCAGTATGTCGTCTGTCTTTACGTTCTGAGTTCGAACTCCGCCGAGGTCGACTTTGCCTTTCAACCTTTCGGGTCGATAAATTAAGTACCAGTTGTACACTAGGGTCGATCTAATCGACTGGCCCCCTCCCCCCAAATTTCGGGCCTTGTGCCTAGAGTAGAAAAGATTATTATT
>NC_042997.1:177604982-177612482 GCF_006345805.1 Octopus sinensis
AACCACTATATGATGATGATGATGATTCTTTCTAATTTTGACACAAGGTCAGCAATTTTGGGGGAGTGGTAAGTCGGTTACATGGACCCCAGTGTTGAACTGGTTCCAATTTTATCAACCCTGAAAAGATAAATGACAAAGTCGACCTCAGTAGAATTTGATCTCAGAACATACAGACGGACGAAATATACCGCTAAGCATTTTGTCCGACGTGCTAACAATTTTACCGGCTCACCTTAATAATAATAATAATAATGATAATAACAATAACAAACCTTTCTTCTAAAAGCACAAGGGCTGTTTTTTTTTGTGGGCGGGGGGGGGAACTAGTTGATTAAATCAACCCCAGAACGCAACTAGTACTTAATTTAGCGACCCCGAAAGGATGAAAGGCAAAGTCGACCTCAGCGGAATTTGAACTCAGAACGTAGCGGCAGACGAAATATCAGACGAAATACCGCTAAGTATTTCATCCCGTTTGCTAACGATTCTACCAGCGGGCCTTAATAATAATAATAATAATAATAATAATAATAATAATAATAATAATAATAATAATAATAATAATAAAAATCCTTTCTATTATAGGCACAAATCCGGAAATTTAGTGGAAGGAGGCCAGTCGATTAGATCGATTCCAGTACACAACTGGTACTTAATTTATCGACCCCGAAAAAATGAAAGGCAAAGACGACCTCGGTGGAATTTGAACTCAGAACGTATCGATGGGCAACATACCGCTAAATTCTGCCGGTGTACTTTAATGATAATAATAATAATAATAATAATAATAATAATAATAATAATAATAATAATGGCTTCAAATTTTAGCACAAGGCCAGCAATTTCAGGGACCGGCGTAAGTCGATTACCCTGATCCCCGTGTTTAACTGGTACTTATATCATCGATCCTGTAAGGATGAAAAGCAAAGTCAATTCCAGCTGCATTTGAACGTGAAGACGGACGAAAGGCTGCTAAGCATTTCGCCCGGCGTGCTAACGACTCTACCAGCTCGTCACCCGTTTTATCGCCAACTACTTGATCGCCAATATATAAGCTAAAACAAGTAGCGAAAGCATGGTACATTCTACTGCGACCTATTCGATTGGAAGTGACGGCTATGGTTCTTTTAAATTCTTGGCATTACCAACTTTTGTTTTCTTCCTTACCAATTCACAACGCGGATATACCCCCACTACTCCTATAGGTCATACAACACCCCAACTCGACATGGAAAATGCATTAAAAAAAAGAGGCTTCTTATTTCTTATTTCTTTATTGCCCACAAGGGGCTAAACTTAGAGGGCACAAACAAGCACAGACAAAGGGATTAAGTCAATTATATCGACCCCAGTGTGTAACTGGTACTTAATTTATCGACCCCGAAAGGATGAAAGGCAAAGTCGACCTCGGCGGAATTTGAACTCAGAACGTAACAGCAGACGAAATACCTATTTCTTTACTACCCACAAGGGTCTAAACACAGAGAGGACAAACAAGGACAGACAAACGGATTAAGTCGATTATATCGACCCAGTGCGTAACTGGTATTTATTTAATCGACCCCGAAAGGATGAAAGGCAAAATCGATTTCGGCGGAATTTGAACTCAGCACGTAACCTCAGACGAACTATCGCTAAGCATTTCGCCCGGTGTGCTAACGTTTCTGCCAGCTCGAAATGGAAGATGAGTTAGGAGCAGACAACAGTAGACGCAACAAGAACAAACAGGAGGGCACTGAAATGCAAACGGTAGACAAGACACAACATAGATGTTGCTGCGGTCTGTTACTCCGAGGATGACCGAATAAAACCACGTAGAGTATTCTCGTTCTCTATTCGAATAGATCTGGGATTAAACAGCAAAAGCAAAGGCAACGACGACGACGACAGCGTCATCTATCTTCTTCGTATGCCAAGGATGCGTTTCGTTTTTGGCAATTTTCTTTCGTTGGGCAGGTAGACTGCGAATGTGATCTGCGGAAAGTCTATAATGATGCGAAGTTCGTTGTTTTATGTTCTTTTTACTTTGTTATGATAAGTTGCAAGGAGAATTGGCGCACAGTTAATTTTTCCAAGAGATTGCAAACCTTACAGTTAAATCCTTCAAATGTAAAAACCACCGCTCCAAACTACTACTACTAATACTAGTACAGTATCCTAATATTGCGCAAAGTCTAAAGATTCCGGCAGTGCCTATATTTACCATTAGCTTTGGTATTGCACAGAGATGCACTACATCATTATAAGTATTACAGGTCAGCCGCTGGTTCCTTTCTGATTGAATTCCTGCTTTGTGAATTGAATTCCTTCTTGTGATTGAATTCCTGCTTTCCTTCATTGTGAAATAAAACCACTAACATCTACGGACTTACGAGAGGGTACTGACAAGTTCCTGGCTTTAAGGGTTCGTGAAAGACCTGGTTGGAGGCCTAACATTCCGAGTTCTTTTGCAAGGCTTAGAAAACCTGAAGGACCACTGCAATAAGTGTGAGAATCTGAGAGGGACATATATTGAATAAAATCATAACTAATCCTCCTGTATTTTCTTTTACCCAAATCCAGGAACTTTTCAGCTCCCCTTCGTATAGAAACAGATTTGATAGTGGTAAGATTACCCATGGCATGTCCAGACTGCATAACTGTACCATCTACAGTAACCACTGCATGTTACAATGTGCTGTATGGTCCTCCAGTCCTCAGCTAGAAGAGGCATTGCGCATCCACACTAATCTTTGCCGACCACATCTAGTTGTTTAGTGATTACCGATATCTGCTCTGTTACGACCGACCTGGTGCTACACGGCAACAACAACGACAACAAAAACATTTTCGTCATCCTCATCACGCTCATCAACAATAACAACAAGAACAACAGCCATTGCTTGATGTATTAGGATTACAGCTATTTTTAAAGAAATAGGTCTGCATCACTGGAATGTTCACTCATGCAGTTCGTAACACAATCAAGTTGAAAACATCAAAGTAGATTACGTAAAACATCGATAATACATTAACGTTAGAGACAATAACAGCTTCTCAATACCAAAGTAAAACCTCACTTCACACCATAGGACTTAATAAAAAATTTAACGAATTTTAACAAAGTTCGCATGCCGTGGGAAAGATTAGATACTGACGGCTCTCCGGAGAGAATGAGAGTGATTGGGCCAGAGAGGAAGTGGGAGAAAGGGAGAGAGAGAGAGAGGGGGGAAGAGAGAGGGAGAGAGAGAGAGAGAGAAATTATAATTCTAAAATAATGACTTCTTTTTTTCGAAGAAAAGCTTAACTCGAAACGTCAATATTGTGCTATTTGCACTCATTTAAATGCGTGAACTTCACTAAATAAATTTCATTATCGACGCAGACTTCTATTAGTTTCTTCGTACTTTGGTTTTCATAAAGATATTGTATAATAATATATAATAATACGTTTTCTAATTTAAGCACAAATACAGCAATTTATGGAGTGGGGTATTTTCTTCGGTGCCATCGACACAAGTACTTGACTGGCACATTCTTTTAGATACCACGGAGAAATGAAATCCAAATTTTACCTCACCAGTAATTTGAACTGAGAAAGTAAAGTCATATGGACATTTTGTCCGACGCTAAGCCAAAGTAACCATGTGGTGCATCTTGGTGTAATATAACTGCACCTAGCAAGCCTACGTTTGTGCAAACCTTGCACTACCTAAAACGTTAGATATTTCTTTTCCGTCGGTGGAGATAGCGTAGAAAAGATGTTTATATTGTACGTAACATGGTAGCGAGATTTGATAAGTATGCAGTGACCAGTACCTCCCTCTAATGAGGTCCAATAGACCGAAGTCACCTGATGCGAGAATCTTGGCGCCCATGACAGACGAATTTCGTCTGCTATGATTTGTTAGTGCTGTACTTTTATGTACCAAATGCCTATATGAGAGGATATCTCAAATCTAATAACACAGTATTTGCTGTTTTATCAAGGCGTTCATGTTAAATTGGATATGAATATTATTATTTGACATTAATAATGCTATCGTCGCTAATAATTAATATTTAATAAGCCTGCTGGCTATTTGCGACATCAGCATCTGAAAAGATACTGATATTTATATATCGTAGCAGCAGGATTTGACTGGTATTCAATGACTTGACACCTCTCACTGATGTTTTCCAGTAGAATGAAATCACATGATATGGGAGTTCTGGCGCTCATGACAGATGATTCACATCTGCTAAGATCTATGTCTGTGCTTTTTATGCACCAATTGCCTATATGAGATGTTTCCTCAAGGCTAATAACACAGTATTCAGTGTTCTAACAAAGAGTTTATGCTAAGCTGGATATAAAGATTACCCTTTGGTATTAGTACTGCTTCTCTCAGTAACAAATGATTTTGGTCATATATCATATACCTTCCAGAAAGAAAAAAAAATGTAATGTAATTAAAGATAACTGCATGCACTTTGTGATAGATAAAAAGTTATCATCACCCTATTCACTACTACTACTACTACTACTACTGATACCTCAATCCCTATACTATCGTTAACGTTGTCGTCATCAGTATTTTGTGACCTGACATGACATGTTTCTGCATCACTCCTGTTTTTGGATTACAGTATTTTATCTAAAAGTTTCCATGTTTTCTGTGTGCGTACGCTCCTGTGTGTAGGTGTGTGTGTGTATATGTGTGTGTGTGTGTATCTACATGTTTGAGATATTGGGTTTGATTATTAACTATAAAGGTACAAAAATTATTATTTTCTTCCCAGTTTATTTAATTTACTTGTGTGTCGAGGAGGAGAGTTTGAGACAACAGTCTTGCAAAGAAACTCCAATGAAAACGAATAAATAATAATAAGAAAAAATCTCCAGGAATCCTTTGTGTGGCAATACATGCAACTGAAATGCAAGAAGTAATGACTGAGAACGATAATTCTAAGAATAGCTTCGGTGATTCGCTTAACAATAAATAAAAAATAAAAAATAAAAAGACAATGTTTTGCAGATATCACATTCGATAAATAAATTTTGTAAATGCCTGGCAGCCGTGTGTTACAAAAGGCTCTACCTCCTTGCCTGAGAAGTCTCTACAGAAGTATCCAAGGAGAAAAGTGATATGTCTCTGCCTAGTGTCTCTCCTAGCGTCTTTCCGGTATCGCTAAAATAAAATACCAGTCAAGTACTGGCGTACCGACCTCCTCTCAAAATTACTGGCCTTGTACCATAATTAGATACAATTGTACTACTACTACTACTACTACTACTACTACTACTACTACTACTACTAATAATAATAATAATAATAATAATAATAATAATAATAATAATAATAATAATAATACTCTCATGGCTTCTGATCTTAACTGATTGGAAGTGTTATCATGTACATTGTTTTGTCTTGGTATAAAAGATGGGCTACAGCAAATATTCTGCTCAATACCACAGATTTGCTTGTCAGTTGTTTGACCTTAACCAGTTGAGCATGTCCCTTAGTGGCTGATGATATGTGCATCTCTGATCACGAGCAGAAGTAGTGGGGGAGCATCATGGCCATGTGTTGAGAGGGATTCTTTGGAGTTTGAATGGTTCACCTCTGGAAACATAGGTGTTTCGTTCAACATCCTAAAGCAACCCTTATTCAGGGACCGTTTGAGCAGGATGGGCTACTCAACCTGAAGAAAATTCTAACTGGGCCCCACCTGCAAGGTCATGTGCTGTTTATCTTGATATGAGATCACCATGTCGCGCACATATGGTTGTGATGCATGTGCCTGGTGTACCTTTATCAGACGGGTAGTCATGATGGGTATATTGGGCTTCGTATATTTTACCCCAGTGTCACTTTGATGGCATGAACTGCTCTCTCACTCAATAATAATAATAATAATAATTAAAAAAATAATAATAATAATAATGATGATGATGATAATGATAATAATAATAATACCACCGCTATCCTTATACCACCACCATCCTTACACTACTGTTGCTTCTGTTGCTATAGAAGGTGGTCGGATTATCTGCTCAATCAGCATCGACGCAGGGACTAAACAACAATAAACATTAGCTTCATCCTAATTAATATTTGCTCATAAGATTATAGATCTCTGTATTGTAGTAGTAGTAGTAGTAGTAGTAGTAGTAGTAGTAGTAGTAGAAAATATGCTGATACTACATAACTCTCATTGTCTTACGAATCCTGATGAGGCCAAAGGCATATGTAACGCTAATGTGAGGGATTGTGTAACAACGCGAGTCATGAGATTTACAGTCTTCATCTTACGGAATGCGATAAACTACATCAACAGCATACATTCGCATATTTATTAACTTTGTTAATGATTCTAGGAGAAACACCGTCCCCCACCCCCACCAAGATGTTTTCTTCTAGTTTATGTAATATAAATATTATCGCGTGTGCTTGTATACATATAAGATTAAATTGTACATTGTGTGTTTTCGTAGTACGAGATGTTGGGGTGTGATCCGAGAAAAATTTGTCTTATAATTTTTGCATTTGAAGTGTGGAAGCACTCCGTCGGTTACGACGACGAGGGTTCCGGTTGATCCGAATCAACGGAACAGCCTGCTCATGAAATTAACGTGTAAGTGGCCGAGCACTCCACAGACACGTGTACCCTTAACGTAGTTCTCGGGGATATTCAGCGTGACACAGAGAGTGACAAGGCCGGCCCTTTGAAATACAGGTACAACAGAAGCAGGAAGTAAGAGTGAGAGAAAGTTGTGGTGAAAGAGTACAGCAGGGATCACCACCATCCCCTGCCGGAGCCTCGTGGAGCTTTAGGTGTTTTCGCTCAATAAACACTCACAACGCCCGGTCTGAGAATCGAAACCGCGATCCTATGACCGCGAGTCCGCTGCCCTAACCACTGGGCCATTGTGCCTCCACATTTGAAGTGTACCTCGATGTTGACTTGAAATATACTTGACTCAGGTTTTTTATTCCCACCTCAGCCCCCTCTCTCTCTCTCACTCACTCACTCACTCTCTCCCTCTTACACACATACAGTCACACACGCATACGCACTCACAAACTCTTTCCTTCAGGATGGTTGCTTGTGTAAGAGATGGAGCAAGGTAGGAGTTATTTAGAGAAAGTATGCGGACGATAAGGGGAAGGGCTGGGCAGTGCTTTAGTTACACATATAGATAGACTTATATAAGTTTCATTATAACAAAATGACAACCAAGTCCCACAAAACTGATAGGACAATCTCAGTAGAGTGGACAGTTTTAATCACAACACATAGTAAATACATGTAAGTCCGACTGATCTAAAGCTACTAACTGAAAAAAATTTTGTTGGTGTTGTATCGCCTCAGTCGAGTAGAGCGTTCTCCAAAGGATTTTCGACCCAAATCCACCGACACACTTTTATCTCTTCGTCTTGTATCCCTAAATTTCTGTGGTCATATTTCCATTAACCACTATACTAAATACTTCACACATCCCTTCCGTTCCAGCGTTGCAATTTTTTTCAAATA
>NC_042997.1:177619982-177639982 GCF_006345805.1 Octopus sinensis
TATATATCTTATTTCACTCTCTCACTCCCTCTCTCTCTTTCCCTCTGTCTTTCTCTCTCTCTCTCTATCTGTTTCTCTCTCTCTCTCTCTCCCTGGCTGCGTGATTAAGAAGTTCTCGTTGTAACCACCTGCATTCGAGTTCAGTCCTACTGCGTGGCACTTTGGGCAAGTGACTTCTACTATAGCCCTGGGGCAGCCATTACCTTGTGAGCGGATTTGGTACACGGAAAATGTGTGGAAACCAATCGTATATATATGTGTGTTTGCGTTTGTGTGTGTGTCTTTGCGTCTCTGTTTGTCCTCCTGCCCCCACTTGAAAACGGTATTGGTTTCTTTACCTCTACGTAACCCAGCGATTCGACAAAATATATCGATAGAATAAGCACCAGACTTGAAAATATAGTACTAGGGTTGATTTGTTCGACTATAATCCTTCAAAGTCAATGACTGAAACAAATATGAGATAAAGGATATACAGTAGCGGCCATAGTATAAGGGTTAGTAAGAACAAGTGTATTGAAATATTTATTATTAAAGATTAACAAAACATTGAGACTAGATATTTTACACATATTCAGATACATCTAATATCTATTTTTCGCGAAACTTTAAAGTGAATGGAATAAATATTTCATAAGTTATGAGGAAATAAACAAATAATCTTCCAAACTGCAACAGCCAAAAGTTAAGAGTCACTTAGAAAACATGAACTACTAACCGAGGTATTTCTTGCTTAGAAGACTGATTCTGGGCTAACAGTTACTTCTTATGATCTTACAATATTGGAACATTCAAATGTCAACATGGTGGCTTGTGAGAGACGACTGGTGTTCTGTGATGAAAAAGTATTGTGTGCTTCCACAATTGGGCAAGTCAAATTCTATGATAACAACTACTGTAGGAAAGTCTAGAAGTGTTATGCAACGAATTGTAGCTCGTTTTAAATTATAAGGATCGACAGATGCTAAACCCCAAACCGGTAGACCGTAAAATTTTACCAAGACAGGATCGTATTATGGTCAGAATGTCACTGAAGGATAGGTTTAAGAATGCTGCTGATATATCTCGGGAGTTTAGCTCTACTTCCGTTGTCAACGTATCGTGCAAAACAAATTCTTATACAGCATTCCCTTCCACATCTCTGATCTTCGTGCAGGACAACTCTCCCTGTCACACTGCGAAGAGAGTCAAAGATTTTTTGAATGATGAAGGGGTTGATCTCATGGACTGGTCACCTCAAAGTCCAGATCTCAACCCTATAGAAAACGCTTGGAAGATTATTGGATAAGGGACGCGTAGGAGAAGTCCAAAGAACCAAGATGAACTCGATATTATTCCATCATGTTGCAAGAAATTAATGCAGTCCTGTGATAACATATGTCAGGAGGTCGTTGATAGTAAAGGGACGTTCACAAAATATTAATAGTAAGGGTTTCTTTTTTGTTCATTTTTCTAAGTGACCCTTAACTTTGGCCGTTGCAGTTTGGAAGATTATTTGTTTATTTCCTTATGACCTACGAAATATTTATTCCATTCACTTGAAATTTTCACGAAAAATATATATTAGATATATCTAAAATATCTGTATGATATCTAGTCTCAACGTTTTGTTAATCTTCAATAATAAATATTTCAATACATTTGTTCTTACTGACCCTTATATTATGGCAGCTACTGTCTATGTGAGAGTGTATGTATATATATATATATATATATATATATATATATATATATATATATATATATATATGGCAGTTGTCAATTGTGCAACATGACAGTCACTACATAAACCGGATGATTGAGTAACGCATGAATATAAATAATACCACGTGAAAATCAGACTTGGTTGGAATTTCATTCATTAACATCTAAATATATGTATATATATATATATATATATATATATATGTATATGTATATGTATATGTATATGTATATGTATATGTATGTATACATACACAGATATCTATATGCATATATGTATATGAATAATGTATTATGTATATATGCAGCAGTGCATATATACATACTTGCAGTATCCTACCAAGAAATGATAACTAGTGGTTGTTTTACTATACTGTAAGCTCAATATTAAGTACCCAACCAGTCCTGGCGACCTACTTGTTGATGTGCCTAGATTCTAATGAATTCTATAACTAATCTCCCTCACTCACTCTTTCACTCACTCTCTCGTTCTCTCTTTATATATATATATATATATATATATATATATATACACAATCAAGTACAATATATAATCAAGTACAAACTATATTGAATAATTAACTTCAGGTGACTTTGTTTCTGGTATATTGATTTCGTTAAGCATTGATCTCGCCAGTAGTAGTAGTAGTAGTAGTAGTAGTAGTAGTAGTAGTAGTAGTAGTAGAGGTAGTGGTGATGATGGTGTTGTCGTTGGAGATATTAAAGGATTGCGTAACTAGGCATAAAATTGCCGAATTGATATGCTGGATTATAGAGAAGAGGCTGCTTGCGTGCGTGTATATTTGCGTGCACGTGTGAGTATGTGTGTGCTTGTATGTGTGTGTGTGTTTGTATGAATGCGTATGTGTGTGTTTGTGTGTGTGTGTGTGTGTGATTGTGTATGTGCTTGTGTGCGTGTCGAAAAACCAAGTCAATTAAACTTGCTAGATGAAGCACAAGTAGCCGTTAACTAAATCCAAAATTGTCAAAACCGGCTCCAGTTAAATTGGAATCCACAGCAGTAAAGTTCCGATTTAGCTACAGTAGTAACATATAATTTAGCATCGCAATGACAGATTGATGAAGTCGGCAAATTTTGATAAGGTCGTACGTCATGGGAAAACGAGAATATAGACGTTTTAAGAAAAGCTCTTCGTCGATGAGAATGCATTTTTGAAAGCTCGTAGTCACACTTAGTCTTGTGCATGTAAAATAATGTTACGAGGTTAATGTAACTGTTTTACTTGTTTCAGTCATTTGACTGCGGCCATGCTGGAGCACCGCCTTTAGTCGAGCAAATCGACCCCAGGACTTATTCTTTGTAAGCCTAGTACTTATTCTATCGGTCTCTTTTACCGAACCGCTAAGTGACGGGGACGTAAACACACCAGTAATGGTTGTCAAGCAATGTTGGGGGGGGGACAAACACAGATACACAAACATATATACACACACATATGTATATATATATATACATATATACGACGGGCTTCTTTCAATTTCCGTCTACCAAATCCACTCACAAGGCTTTGGTCGGCCCAGGCTATAGTGGAAGACACTTGCCCAAGGTGCCACGCAGTGGGACTGAACCCGGAACCATGCGGTTCATAAGGAAGCTACTTACCACACAGCCACTATAAGCAATAAACAATTAACATTACGAAAAAAAAAATGGTGTTACTCAAAGTAAACACATTCTCGTCTCTAATTCAAATCTATAAACTTTACAAGCGGTTATTACCGACATAGAGTATTACCTGTTTCTTCTGGATTTTAAGTTGTTATTATATAGACAGCTACACAGGGCAACGACCATTGCGCAATTCTACTAAAAGCATATATCACTTCCGTATGTATGCAGCTGTGTGTGATCTACGGCACCCCGAGAGACTTTTCAAATGTATTAAAACTGGGAATAGTTTTAAATTTATATAAATTGGATTACGCAAACTGTGATTCTCGTTAGAAAATATAACTTGAGAATCTTTGTTTAAAACGATGGTTTTAGCAAATAGCTGAACCTTCAGGCGCTGCTAGCTGAAGCTCACCTAAGTGACCCGAGGCCGGGTTATTATAAACAATTTATGCATTACACATTGTAAATGCATAAAGTATAAATTAATTGAAATATGAAATTTGGATATTTTATATATCAGTATTATTAAAAGAGTTTAAGTTTATATCATTTTGATGGTATGATAGTCATTATATACACGGCGTTGACAAACATTTCCAGTATAATAACGTTTCGAAAAAAATATTTGTATGCATGCATACATACATACATACATACATACATACATACATACATACATACATACATACATACATGGTTGGCATCCTTTCTGTCTCGGGAGACAATGGAGTTGCGCATAAAGTAGTCTAGTCCGGCTTTTATATTTCATGTCCTGATACATTTCCTGCTGTGGCTGTGTAGTCATACATACATACATACATGTACAGTCAAGTTTTCGGGGGGTTTGATACTATATCTCTAAAGGGTAAACGACAAGTAAATGACTAAGGGTCACATAAATCGAAACGCAGAACGCACAAATAGAAAGAATTAACCAAACCATAAAATTTAAATACTTAACAAAGCACTCTTGTTCCATATTCATTATTAACCTTTGGAGAAGTGATGTGCTGGTGTGACTTCATATGATTAAATAAAATTTACAGCTTTCGTATTTCGATTGAACGCTATATCGATATATTATTGATACAGAAATATTCACAGAAAGAATGGATACATTTTCACGTAGGTCATTAATGCATGTTCAACAAGATGGTGTCACAATGCATTTACTTAATATACCTTAATGCTGTTCTTGTAACGGTAACTGTTCAAATAATTACCACCGTTATATAATATTATGGAATATTATATATAATATCCCACTGAACAAACAATAATTAGCGACAAATTTTTATAATGATATTCCAATACTACCCAAGGCCAAAGAGTCAGAATCAATATATAGAGAATGCGTTAAAATTATCCATTTGCGACAATCTATTAATCGCCACAATCTTTACACCAAAGTGGAAGATAGTAATAATTGGAATGCATAAATACAAAACAAACTGCAACGATAATTCTTCGATGTGACATCCTGATAATGGGGTCATTTAACCTTGGAACGTCAATATGTTCTGTTATGTTATGGTATGTATGTATTATGTATTTACGTACGTACGTATGTACGTACGTACGTATGTACGTATGTATGTATGTATGTATGTATGTATGTACGTACGTACGTACGTATGTATTGTGTATGTATGTATGTATGTATGTATGTATGTATCTATCTATCTATCTATTTATCTATCTATCTATCTATCTATTTATCTATCTATCTATCTATCTATCTATCTATCTATCTATCTATCTATCTATCTATCTATCTATCTATCTATCTATCTATCTGTATGTATGTATGTATGTATGTATGTATGTAAGAATATTTACGCATTGAATATTAAATTATAATAATGTATCTAATATTTTCAATATCCTATACATCTAAATAATGAATATGTTTTTAAAGATGTTTTATATAATATTTCTAGCATCTGGCTTTCAGACGAAGGTTAAAAACAAAAAGAGTATGCTTTAAGAAATATCTTCATAATATTTTTTACAAAAAGAAAAGGGAATTCACTTATTATTCAAAATTATCAAATGCCAAACAGAATAAATTGGAATTCCATACGAAATAGGATAATTGGAGATTAAATATTGATTCTGCACAGGAAAGTATGAAAACCTTAGAAATGGATAATGGTCCACTTGTTCTTTCCGTGACTGTAGGATATTTTCTACAGCTGTTTAAAACAAATGAGAGAGTGGTAGTTATGTTAAAGGTAAAATTGGTAATTATTCTGAGAACAGTCGCTTGATTTCTGCGGATTAATTATAGTTAGGAGCTAGACAGAATGCAGCTGTTGACGTTGTTGCTGTTGTTGTTATTTTTGCTGTAGTTGTTGTTGTTGTTGTTGTTTATTGTTGTTGTTGCTTAACGCTGGTAATCTCTGACTAATTTGATCTACATTCAAAGGCGTTCGAGTCTTGAGCATTTAGTTTTTATTTCAAGCACAGTGTATCTAGGACTACGTCACCCAATATGTAGAATAGCACGTGATTTGAGAAAATATTGGTCGCTATTTCTAACAGGCCACTGCGTTGGCTCGTAATTATCGCGGTCTCATAAGAAAATATATCGCTCTCTTGGCTATAATATATGACATCTTAAGGCGGCGAGCTGGCAGAAATGCTTAGCGAAATGCTTAGCGATATTTCGTCTGCGTTACGTTGTGAGTTCAAATTCCGCCGAGGTCGACGTTGCCTTTCATCCTTTCGGGGGTCGATAAATTAAGTACCAGTTACGCACTGGGGTCGATGTAATCGACTTAATACCTATGTCTGTCCTTGTTTGTCCTCTCTGTGTTTAGCCCCTTGTGAGTAATAAAGAAATAGGTATTTCGTCTGCCGTTATATTGTTGTGAGTTCAAATTCCACCGAGGTCAACTTTGCCTTTCATCTTTTCGGGGTCGATAAATTAAGTACCAGTTACGCACTGGGGTCGATGTAATCGATTTAATCCCTTTGCCTGTCCTTGTTTGTCTACTCTATGTTTAGCACCTTGTGGGTAGTAAAGAAATATATAATATATGACATTTAGAGTTAAAAGTTCTCTAATGTATCGGAATTGTCAAAGACATTGAATGTATATAAGATTAGCTACACAAATGTGTCTCTGGGAAATCTAATATGACGGGTAGGTTTCTTATAACAATATTTGATATTTTCTGGCATGTGAATCTGATGACCAAAATGCCTACCTGTGACCGCCTTCCACATTTCGTTTCTCTTATCTTATACCAATGCAACTTAGTCTCTCTCCTGCCCTACCCCACCTCTCTCTCTCTCTCTCGCTCGCTCTGAAACACACTTTGCTGTGTCCCAAAGAACGGTTTTGTCCTCATTGTTTTCCTCCTGATGATCTCACATCTTCACCGGTAAAACCTGAATGGCAACATTTGAGATGTTAGTGTTACTACACATAAACATCCTAGACCGTATTCACCCAAACTCCACGTTGCTGATTCACAGCTGCTATGGTCTTCAAAGTGTTTTAATTAGCCATGGCCTTCAAACTACATACAAACAGTTTTCATGTTTTCCATTTTATCGTGGCTTCGTCAAGAGAAGGAAGAGCATGTCCAAATGCATTCGTAATCTCTCAAAACTGATGAAATCAATGTAATCTAGGTTCAGTAAAATGCGGATGGGAGAGAGTTCCAGTGGTAGGTGCCGTTGTAGTAACAACAAAAGATGCAGATAGATAGTTAGATGGATAGATAGATAGAGATAGATAGATAGATAGATAGATAGATAGATAAAATGATAGAGGGGAGAAGAAGGAGGAGGAGATAGAGAGAGAAGGAGGGAAAGGAAGAGAAGAAAAAGATAAACCGTCTACCCTCTCTGGGCAAGAAATTGAAGTGTGTTGGTATGAAGGTTTTTGTCAGTAAGTCAGATGTTCTACTAGAGGAGGTCTGTGATGTTTGAGCGTGTAGAAAAAACATTATACGAGATATATGAACTGTCGTCGTATGTGGATTCTATACAAAATTTGTAGAGAGTCTGCAAATAATTAGAACTGTACTTTATGGCCTTGAAGAGAGGCTAGTTTAAAGGACGCAGATATTTTGGCACAAGCCATTTATACGGAAGGACAGGCTACGAAGGATATAAAATGAGACAGTATATAAATATATTATTACAACTCTTCACGTTGACATAAAGTTGCTTATTTACCACCATCTGAGAATAATAAAGTTAAGTTACAAGTGACCCGTTTTGACAGAAAATTAACAGAGGTGAGCTGAAAATTTATTGAAAACAAAAAAAAAAATTCTTCCAAATTAGAAGTAGAAACTTGTTGAAGACTGATTAATAACTTTCGTAAATTTATATGAGAGATAAGTGTGAAAATAAACACCTTCTGCCTTCACATATTAATAACTTTTCTCGAAAACTATGGCAAGCACAGAGAAGTTTCACTCGACTGTTATGTTAATACAAGAAGGGAAAAATGCTTGTTTGAACATTAGAATGATGATTGTTAATGTTTGATGTTAGAAACCAAATGAATTTTACGAAATACAAACACAAAAATCAGAATCCCAAATATATCAAATCAAAAAGGAAATCTCTAATTACAACCGACTGCCTTAAAAAAAGGACACATTAGACATAATATCTCGGTAAATAAAAGAAAGATTGGTCATATCTAAAACATCTTTTATCATAGATCAAGGTTAGTCTGGGATTTACAATAATATTTATAAAGAAAAGAAAATATAGTTTTATTATCTCGTTTTCTTATTTCCTTATTTCTGTTCCAAATATATCTTTGATAAAGTTACGTTTCACAAAATTTGATGTTCTACTCAATCTTTCTCATACACTCTTTAACAAACAATCTTTTTCAGTCTTTGACAAAGAGGAGAGAAGTCAGAAATAATAACTATGAAACTATATATTTTTTATTACTAGCATTATTTTTCCCATCTTTGGTCTATCATATTTCAAATTTTGTTACATTGCTTCAAATTTTCACATAAAAAAATAAATAAGAATAACACTAAGTAAATGTTTATATGTATGATCAAATGATGTAAACCCTTCTGATGAGACACCAATAAGGGTCGAAAATTGATTAAGGTTGTTCATAATTTTTTCAGAGTACAGAGAAATAATTAAAATTGACATGTTTGTATATCTACAAAGTAGGTTCACTTATAATTTATCAAACCTTGATAATGTGAGGACTGGGTTTCCCTGTTGACAAGCCTCTGATAATAAATAAAGTGTTTATTACATAAGTGATTAGTTGTTCCAGTTCTCTGAAGCTACACGATTTGATGTTTATATAAACGGATTGGCCACTCGTTTCTCTGCGTTTGGTTAAGTGATGTAGACACCTCTGAACAAGTCCTAATACGTGTTGAAAATCTATTAAGTCTGTTCGTCATATTTTTTTCAGCTTAGAGAGAAATAGGTAAAGTCGACACATTTCTTTGTTTAGTTTGTAGGTGCTTGTGTGTATGTACGTATTATATTATATTATGTTATATATTATATATCATATATTACGTATTCACACACATATATACACATTTATATGTACGTTTATTCACATATACGCATTTATACATAGGTTTATTCACATAAATATACGTAGTGGTAATGAACGGTAAAATACTGGTCAACGTATATACGAAAATGTATTTAATGCATTAGGCTGAGCCGTTTGTTACTACTTGAAGTTTCTGTGCAGTGCAATATTAGGCGTCGTCAGACGACATCTCTCTATATATAATGCTGAAGTTGTCTGTGTATAGCAGGTTTGGTAGCCTTCACCTAACACTATCTCCTCTGAGACCCTGCGGCACAAGTTGCCCCAAATTGAAAGTATGATAGAAGAAAGCTTGCTCTTCCTTCCATAGAAGAAAAATTCAAATCAGACCATGTTAACACCAAAAATTATATACATTAAAAAGGTGCTTTTTTTCTATGAAAATCGCTATTTTTTACGACTTGTTAACTGCTGTGTCGCCATTTTTTGGTGTATTTCAACAAGAAAAATGTTCACTTAAAGAGAATAACAAGCTACATAAGGCAAAAGTTTTACTTTTCAAAAATTCTAATTCTAAAGGGTCGAAACAAACCCGAGCAACGCCGGGCGATACTGCTAGCTTATGATAAAAACAAGTCAATATTAATCACAAATGATAAATAAAATATGATGGAAGTAAACGTGCTCTCCATTGGCTAATCCAGCCATGCTCGACCAGCACGTAAATCAGCATATGAAATCATATTTAAGTTTTCAAGATACGGAAATATATAAACAAAATACACAGGGTGTCCCCAAAATTTGTACTCACTCTTTGACATCCCAGTACTTATGCATTTTGTGTTCAAATAGATGTTTATTGATATACATACAATCCTAAAAAGTTAAATTAAATTCAGGAAAATAAATTATTGTAGAAACGATTATTTATTGTCATTTAAGAATTATTTAATGTTCTCTCTCATTCCTACGTGTTCGCAAATGTTCAAACTGCCTTCATTTTCCAAACAAAGCTGATAACATCCAACAATGGATTCGACAGCATTGCCAAACATTTAATTTGGAAATGCAAGGCATTGTATTCGAATTTCATTTTTCAAATCATCAATTGTCACTGGTTTTGCAGCGTAAACCGTATCTTTGAGATGACCCCATAAAAAAAAAATCCATTAGCGTGAGGTCTGGGGAACGTGCAGGAAATTCAACGCTTCTTCTCCTCCCACTCCATTTGTTTGGATTTATTGCATCGAGGTAAGCCCGTACATTGTTTGTCAAAGAGCGAGTACATCTTTTGGGGACACCCTGTATTTGTGAATCAAAATATGCAAGGGCGCTCACCCAATACCCTCATACACACGCACATACATTCTCTGTATATAAATGTTTATATGTTTTCATAAGTGTATGTGTATGTAAGTATGTATGTGTATATTCGAATATGTATTTTGTAGGTTTAATTGTTACGGATAAACTACAGTTGTGGCCAAAAGTTTGGAACAGTTATTTAAAAAATTAAAATTGTTATGCCCAAGTTCAATCCGATTCAAATATAACTTTGGGCATTTCGTATAAAAATTCTAATTTTCAGACCTCTAGTCCAAAATTTTGGCCAAGTAATAATATATTGCAAATCAAATATTCGTCACTTTATATGAAAATTCTTATTTTCAGACCTATGTTACAAATTTTTGGCCAAGTAAAAATGAACTGCAAATTAGATTTAACTTTAGGCATTTAATATGAAATTATAATTTTCATACCTATGTTCCAAACTTTTGGCCATGATTGTATATTGCTACGCAGATTTTACACTTTCAATTCTGTATTCTGAGTTAGCAATCTTCCACGTTTCCTAGGAAATTCTCGACCGTTGAGTCACTCTGTTGCTTCTGCGATATATATATATATATATATATATATATATATATATATATATATATATATATAAACGAAGTTTGAAAACGCCACTCTATAATATAATTTTAATTTCCTGATAGATTTTACGTTTCGGTTGTTCTTGAAAAAACGAACCTTATCAAAAGTATTTTTAAAAGTTAAGTGTAATAAAAAAGTTCATAATTGTTTCTTACTAGTCTCAACAGAGTTCACGTGGTGGTGTTTTGTGTGTGTGTGTGGGGGGAGGGGATAATGGCTGTCTTGTGTGTTGACTAGAATCGTTGGCTATTTATGCATATATATATATATATATTGGTAAAAACGGTAAGATAACATATATATATATGCACTCATGTTTTGAGTTCGACTTTTCCTTTACATCGCGAATCCTATACGTGCACGCACACACACTCACAGACACATACATATATACATACATACATACACATACATATGCATATATACATATGTGCATATACATATACACATGTACACCTATATGCATACACACAAGCACACGTACGTACGTACACTAATGAATATGCAAATTATACCGTTAAAGAAACATTTTAAAAAATAAGACGAAAGAAAAGATAGAATAATTTAAACAATTATACAGTTGTATGACATAATGCCTTTTTATAAAGGATGGCATAAAGGAAAGGTGATTGAAATAATTTAATGAAACACGTGATGACCCGCAATGGGGAAAAGGCAAGAGAGTTATGAGAACAAGAGTTAAATTGTTACTAAAATAATGCCACATAATGCTTCCTGGTAGTAAATGTTACATATGATAATATAGAAAGAGAGGGATATTAATCAGATGTTAGTTATTCGCTGAAATAGCTCTCGGAAATCTAAATATTCGTGGCCTGATCGCAAGCTCAAGCACCCAGGTGGAGCCACTGGTAGAAGTTTCGCAGGCTAACTCACTACTGTATATGTGCAGTGGCTTGGAATTTTGAATAAATGAATACCTTTTCTGATTAGATGCAATATGTCAGGTTTTCTGTGATCTAGCTGATACTATTGTCTATTGATGAGTTCTTCACCTACTCCTAAGTTATCAATTTCCTCCTTTGTATACGTATGTGACATGCTCATTTCTCATTTTACTGTTTAACAAGTATTGTCTGTGAGATACTTTTTATCTGACCATATACCGCTGCCCCCTTCTCTATGCCAAGCATAGTTTCTGCTTGCCAGTGTTGAAGTTACCATTGGGGATTAATATCATCTAAGTCATGGTTTCTAAGTTGCAGATCTCTACAGGAAATCAAATTTTGATACTAACGGTGGCGTTGCAAAAGCCGTACGATATAAATCTTATTGAATGCGGACTTTCACACCTTCCAAAGTCTGCTGAAGTATTCTAGTTTTACTCTAACTTTTCTCACTCTAACTTTTCAGGTGTGTAGCATTTGTTACTGGAGAGAGGAGAAATAAGTGGGCCAATGATATCTAGATTCCTGGTCTGGTCAACAATCTTTTTTCAGTCAAGTACAGAAAAAAATGGACATTTATACTGACCAAACCCTATTTTTATGTTCTCTGTGAATATTTATTTGGTACCTGCGTGATACTATGCAACACCCAGAAGGCCGTTTCGACGAACCCTATGCTTTTGCCGCCAGTAATCTCACTAATTAACTTCTTGTTAATTAGTGCTGTTAAAGTTACCAATGGTAATTTAATATTTTCCTAGTATTTATCTCTAAGTTTCAGAGCACCAGCCGTGCGAAAACTTGGAGGAGGGCCTATGACGAGTGGCTAGTCTCACTATGAAACGGACTGAAAGGGAGATCACCCAGAGATGTTGCGCACTGTGACTGACAAACCTCAGAGACCATGGACAACGATAGCGGTGAACAGATATGACGGTAATCATGAGGAAGAGGTTACTAATTATAAAATAATGATGGTAATGATGATGATGATGATGATGATGATGGTGACGACCACGGTGATGATATCGATAATTAAAAGCACAAATTAGAGCCAAATAGTTTAGTACTCGCCACACTGGTAAAAATACGAGGTTGGTAACTGCTCCGCCGAACTGCAGCGAAAATACGTGCCTGTGGGAGAGAAAAATATATAAAGAATTGAGGTCGCCCTAGAAAATAATTTGTCATATAAAATAAATTAGGCAATTATCTGCTAACAGACGTTGGATCAACAAGGTGAAATTTCAAGTTTTAAAAGCTTAAATCTTTCACATTTAAATAAATTTAAAAAAATACATTTAAACACATAAAGCTGCACTGATGAGGAAGAAATTCAGAAATTTATTTGCAAATAAATTTTTGAATAAACTTTAAATAAAATTCAGTATCTTTAGCTGTAAATTTTAATTATAACTTTATCTCTTCCATTAAGAAAAAGAAAATGTATGCAAATGTGTGTGTATCTATCTACGTACAAATATATGTTTGTATCTAATAAAGCAATTTTATATGTATGTGTGCATGTGTATATGCACAATATACTAGAATATATATATTAAAATAAATATAGATATTAATATTGATATCTTAATAAAAACAGATATTAGTGTAGATATAACAAATGTAATTATTAACAGAGATATAATAACTACAGATTTCAATATAGATATATTAAATGTGTGCGTGTGTATATGTATGTATGTATATATATATATATATATATATATATATATATATATATATATATATATATATATATAATATAATATATATATATATAATATAATATATATATATATATATATATATATAATATATATATATATATATATATATATATATATATAGATAGATAGATAGATAGATATATATATATATATATCTATCTATCTATATATATATATATATATATATATATATATATATATATATACATATGCATATACATATACATACTTACAAGCATACACACACATGTGCATATACATATGATAAATGTAAATGCTAATATAGATATAATGAATATAGATATTTAATATAGATATTATACCTGATATAACGATGGACCACGTGCTATTAAAAAAGAAAGGGAAAAAAGCATAATGAATCAGGAAGAGAGAAAGAAAAAGAAAATAAGTGAGAATTGTAAGCTTTACAAAAAACCTTATTTGTCACCAGTAACTATTACTTTGTCGATACGAAAGGTTTCTAGTATCAGAAAGTTCCGGAAAAAATTAACTCGCAGATGCAAAGATATGGCTGTATGCCAAAACGATATATTGGTAATATAATGCTGAATTTTCAAGAAGTTCGCTTCGTATTCATGAGGTCTTAAGAAGCCCGCTTTGCAGCCACGACGTTTCGGGTTTAGTTCCACTACGTGGCACCTCGAACAAGTCTCTTCTACTATATCCTCGGGTTCACCGACGGCTTGTGATGGAAACTATAAACGATGTGGAAGCTCGCACCAAATTTGGCAGCCGGTGTTAGTTTCTTTACGTCCCTGTTACTTATCTGTTCGGAAAAAGAATAAGTACCTTACATAAAAAAAACATATAACTTTGTCCAGCTAAAACACTTTAAGTAAGAAAAAATAAGAGAGATAATGCAAACTGTGTAAGTATGTCGGAAAGATTAAAACAGTAATTGAAGCAACCATTCGACTGGTTACACGAATTTTTCCTGAAAATTACGCTATATCTGGAGAACTTTCACCCTCTTAAACTATAATTGCTTTTTATTTTGGTACAAAGGCAGCTATTTTAGGGGATGGGGTTAGTCGGTTACATTAACCCCAGTGCTCAACTGATACTTAGATTAGCGACCCCGAAAGAATGAAAGGTAAAGCTGATCTCGGTGGAACTTGAGCTCAGAACGTAAAAAGCCGGTAAAAATGCCGTTAAGCATTTTATCCGACGCGCTAAGGATTCTGCCAGCTTATCATCTCTGACTTACTCTACAATTCTTTCTACTTTAGGCAAAAGGTCTGAAATCCTGGAGAAAGAGGTTGGGTCGTGACAGTTGATTACATCAACCCCAGTGTTCGACCGATACCTAGTTTGTCAACCTTGAAAGGATAAAAGGCAAAGTTGACCTCGGCGGGAATTGTGCTCAGAACATAAGTGTATGTCAGTGGATGAAAGAGAATAGGAAATTGAAAGACTGAGAAATATATTTCGAAAGATAAAATCAGGTGCGTGCGCGCACACACACACAAAAACACGCGCGCTCACAAACACATGCGTACACGCACGCACACACACACGTATGCATGTATACATGCATACACGCACACTCACACAAACACATGTAGATACATAGAGAAAATGATACGGGGAGAGAGAGTGAAGAAAGCTAGCAAGCAGAAACATCGAAGTCGCTGTCAACCATTTCTTTGTGAAAGTTTAATTAGCATTTTGTCTTCTAAATAGTATTGAATAATCTTTTAGCAGAGAGAGAGAGAGAGAGGGGGAGGGAGAAAGAGAAGAAGAGGAGGAAAGAGGAGAGAGGGAAAGTGTTTGCGCATGCGCACGTATTTGTGTGCACGCGTGTGTGTATGTGAAAGCGATAAAAATAAAGCGAAGGAGAATATAAATGAAAGCATTATACAAAGAAAAGAAAGGAGAGAGAGATAGAAAACGAGTGAGAAACATCTGGAGAAGGAGAGAAACAATGAACAAAGGAAGAATGAGAGAAGGAAGAGACAAACTCCGAGTAAGCTTTTTCCAGATTCCAGATGGATAATCTTTCAGTGATGTTGTTGTTTAAACCACTAGTAAGCGCTGATGGAATGGAGCAAAATTGTTCAACGATATTACAGCTTCAACAGCTGGTTGAACATATCCTTTTTTAGGTCTTATGTAGCTTAGATTACATTATTCAATTTGTCTTCCCTTCTAATTTTAAGACGATAAAGTGTCATAAGAAAGCGGTTAGGCTGCTATTTCTAGCAACGACTCAGAGGTTTCCTTGTCTTGTAGTAGTTGATGTACTTCTTTGTGTTTAACCCCAAATCAATCCTATTCGAGCAGATTTATGATATATGATCAAAAGTATTTCAGTCGTAGACAAATATAGTGCAGTTAGGACTACATTATTCGAAGCCTTTCTCACATTTTTTTTGTGGCAGGATATGATATCATAGTAATTAGCTGCTATTTCTAGCAAGACGAGCAACAACATAGAGGTTTCCTTACTGGGTGATCGAGTTATTGTAGTTGCTGTTTAGCTCCATATTTGCTCTGACCAAACATACATACCTATGATCTGTGCAGATGTCTACAGTAGAAGGTTAAATACCAACAAGTAACTCAAAGGAACATACAATTTTGTAGACTAAGAGCTAAGCAGTAAAGTAGTTGGTGCTAGAGAACTAGATGTAATAATCCATGAAATATTAATTAACTAAAATTACAAGAGGGAATAAGATGGATTTTAAAGTGGAAATAACTAAATATTGGACTCTCAATAGAGAAGTGAAAAGGTGTTCAAGAAACGATAAAAGAAGACTCTCGGAAATGAAAGTTGATGAAGTTGATAAATTACTTAATGCAAGAGGCTGTATTGGAATCAGAAAATGTTATGAAATATTAAACAAGATTACTGGCAAAGTAAAGAGATCAAAAAATCCTACTTGTGTTTAATATTAATGGAGAACTAATAACGTCTGATATAAACATCCAAGAAAGACGGAAAGAACATTTTAATAGTCATGACCAAGGCGTTTAATTGGAGAAATGCTTTGGTAATTCCTGAACCTCAAGAGGAGCTGGGAGTGTCTGTACATGAAATAACTGTCGAGGAAATAGTTGGAGCTGTAGAGCAATTAAAAAGAAAAAGATTTGGAGATTAGATGGAATTGAAAGAGACATACTTAAAACCAGGAAGTACGTAACTGCAAGAGCATTATTGAAGCTGTTTCGTAATGTATGGAAGATCGAACGGATACCTAAATATTTGGAGGTCGGTAACGTGACAGTATATCGGAAAAGGGGACCCCACCTAGAGTATGTTGCATTTGTGGATATATAATATTGAATAGCAAAGTACTGAAGAGGGTATGCATTTCATTGGGCAATATACTAAGGGATGAACAAATCGGGTTCCGACGACTGTGAGATTTTAGTGACTAGATACTAGGAACATTATGCGTTGAATTCAGAGGGACTTTGGTTATGGCTTGTGTTGAAAATGTATTTGATGGTATGTATATGGTCATAGTTAAGAAAGTACTACATTGCTATGTTTTGAAGGAAAGGATGTAAATCTAATAGGTCAATACGCTAAAGAAATAACTCTTAAATGAATTAGGAGTGCTGCAATGAGGTGTTTTATTCCTTCTCCTGTTTACAGTTCTAATAAGCTGCATAATGAAGGAAATGGTTGAAGAAGAAAGAGGGAGAATTCATAGGACTTATGGACATGGTTTAGCAGATTTGAATTATGCTGATGGCATTGTTTAGCTTAGAATTAAAACACCAAATTACACATAAATACATACGACCTTGATGATATAGGGCTTACAATTAAATATCAGTAAAACTGAATCTATGAAGGCCAATCAAACAGATAACAGAAATGTGTCTCTGGATGAGTACATAGTAGAATAGTAAAATATGTTTAATTATGCTTGGTACTTTTGTAGAAAGTGATGTCTTTACAGTGTTAATGTAATGAAAAATCTGAAAATGTAAATCAAGCAATGAAAATACTTTCAAATGTGTGAACATCACATATACAAGCGATTCATAACAAAATTAACCCGATACGTCACTAGTCGAAAGTGATTTAGTATATGGAAGAGAATCATAGCATGTCATTCAAACTATAGCTAATCGTTTACAGGTTTTGAATATAAGTGATAATAAAGAATAGAAATATGTAATATAAACCAGTAAATTCTTCGAATATTTAATATCCCTTAGGTGTAAAATACACCTAGCTAAACTGATATATATATATATATATATATGGTTTGGCATCCTTTCTGTCTCGGGAGACAATGGAGTTGCGCATTTTTTTTTCTTTTTTTTTTTTTTTTCTTTTTTCTAGGTCTAGTCCGGCTGTTATATTTTATTTCCTGTTACATTTCTTGCTGTGGCTGTGTAGTCCTATCCTGGACAAACACTCCCTCTGGCAGGTACTGCAAATGTAGCGAAGACTGTTCCTGGCTGGTTGTAGTGTCATGGTCTCTTGTTTATGTCTCTTCCTTTCTTTCCATTTCTCCTCTCTCTTTCTGTCACTCCTCTGTATACCCTCTTTTACTGTACGTCGCCATTCTCCACGGTTGCCGGCGACTGCCTCCCAACCGCTAATGTTGTTGTTGCAGGCCTTCATATCCCCTTTGCAAACATCCTTGTAACGTAAGATCGGTCTACCCACAGACCTAGTACCCCTAGCAAGCTCTCCGTAGAGTATGTCCTTGGGGATTCTGCCATCTTTCATACGGCTAACATGCCCAAGCCATCTCATACGTCTTTGTGTGAGGAGTGCAAACATGCTTGGTATTCCTGCTTGCCTGAGGACATCTTTGTTGGGGATATGATTCTGCCATTTGATGTGGAGGATTTTTCGGAGGCAGCGCAGGTGAAAGATGTTTAGGCGACGCTCATATATATATATATATATATATATATATATATGTGTGTGTTGTGTGTGTGTGTGTATTTGTGTGTGTGTATGTATAAATATATATTTATATATATATATGTATATATATATATATGTGTGTGTATATGTATATATATATATGTGTATATATATATATATATATATATACATATATATATGTGTATATATGTGTGTGTGTGTGTGTGTGTGTGTGTGTTTGTGTTTGTTATGAGTGGGTTGGCAAGGACGTACTTTACAAGGACGTCTCGCCAAGTCTTTCTCGTACATCACTGATCAAAGATTTCTGTTAAGACAAGCGGGACAAATGGACGTGATATGACTCTTCAACTGAAGAGGGACGTTTGTCTTTTATGAAATACTAATACTAACCACCAAGAGGGTTGGTCAAGTTAATGAAGCATGGTAGATAAAAATAACTACTACTGCTCAGATACACAAGGAAAAGCCTGCATTACGTCTGGTAGTTCAATTGAACTGATAGTTCAATATTTCATCCCCCAACCGAAGATTTATATCTATTCAGTAAATCTGAGACATTTGATCGAATAAGGATCCAAATTACTCTTGTGAAATAAGTACGAAGGGTGCTGAAAATTTACTGGCTTTAAGGGTATCATGAAAGGGCTGGTTGGAAGCCCAACCATCCGGGTTCTTTTACAGGACTTAGAAAAAATGAAGAACTGCTGCAATAAGTGTTTGAATAAAATCATAATTAACTGATACTCCTGTATTTTCTTTTACCCAAAGCAAAGGAAATTTTCAGTACTCCCCTTGTATGTTCAAATATATATTGAACCATAGGCCTCAGGATAGAAGGGTGATAGGATGGGAGAAACTGTTGAGTACGTGAGTAAATGTACTTTTAATGTACAGCTTTGTTAGTTTACGTCTTCAGTTAATATTCTTTTGTGGTCAACTAAACAATTTTCCCTTCGAGACTGAATATTTGCACCAATGAAGTACGGGGGTTGACGGTGTCGCCTACACTCCCTCCCTTCAAAATTGCTGACCATGTGACTAAATAATAAATCATTACTTCAAATGTTTTCGGGCAGAGTGTTAGTAAAGCAATGGATTATGGGATTCGCATGAGCCCCCCACCTCCTCCACGTACACATACACTACAAATATATTTTATTTATCCTCTTTACTCTTTTACTTGTTTCAGTCATTTGACTGTGGCCATGCTGGAGCACCGCCTTTAGTCGGGCAAATCAATCCCAGGACTTATTCTTTGTAAGCCTAATACTTATTCTATCGGTCTCGTTTTGCCGAACCGCTAATATTACAGGGATGTAAACACACCAGCATCAGTTGTCAAGCGATGTTGGGGGACAAACACAGACACACACACATATACACACACATACATATATATACATATATACGACGGGCTTCTTTCAGTTTCCTTCTACCAAATCCACTCACAAGGCTTTGGTCGGCTCGAGGCTATAGTAGAAGACACTTGCCCAAGGTGCCACGCAGTGGGACAGAACCCGGAACCATGTGGTTGGTAAGCAAGCTACTTACCACACAGCCACTCCTACGCTTTCGTTTACATCTCCATTTTCTTTGTGAAGAAACATAAACGAATAAGTTTGTTGAACGCCACCCTTAAAAGTTTGATGATTCTTAATCTATATATATATAAAGCTGAAGTTGTCTGTGT
>NC_042997.1:177647482-177654982 GCF_006345805.1 Octopus sinensis
GGGTCGATCTAATCGACTGGCCCCTTACCCGAAAATTTTGGCCTTGTGCCTAGAGTAGAAAAGAATATTTGTAAGTCCTGAGGCTTGTGTTATGGAATTGTTTCTAAAATTCCCAAAACACTTTTTATTAAAGGGATTGTTTTTGTTCACAAGCTCCACATTCGTGTTTTTTTTTTTCTGTTTCCAGATCTTTCTATTTCAATAGTTTCTCTATCCTCATTTCTTGGTGGGACTGATATGTCAATTTGGAGGTACATAATTGCTTGGAGGGCCTTATCAGTAATATCTGGTCGATTATCCCTAATCTCTCTGTTTTTATGTATTGGCATATCCCAGAGTATGACTGCATTGTAATTTTCTTTGACATTTTCTGGAATAAGCCGACACAATCACTTTTCTGTTGGTATTGCATAATCCACATGTCTGTAGATATATAAAAACTGGAAGTTTTATATGTCCACAGAATATATTTTCGTGACCAAGACTGAGTACCCATAAACAATATTTATTGTTTATTTCCTCTTACCACATATTTTGCAGTTACTTCCGTATTCTGCCTCATTATGTATTATTTCTTTGCCCGCCTCCCTTTTTTTTTTGTTTGGTGATTTCTGGCTTGATCTACCGCAATTAAGAACCCATCTTAGCTCGTGAAAGTATTTTTCTTTTTCTTTGCTCTTTGGTCTTTATCATCATCATCATTATTATTATTATTATTATTATCATTATTATTATTATTATCATTATCATCATCAATTTGTTGTTATTATTATTAGGCGGTGAGCTGGCAAAATCGTTAGCGCGCTCGACGAAATGCTTAGTGGTATTTCACACATCGCTACGTTCTGAGTTCAAATTCCACCGAGGTATTGAGCAGAATATTTGCTGTAGCCCATATTTTATACCATAACACTTCCAATCAGTTAAGATCAGAAGCCATGAGAGCCACTGTCTGATACTGCATCAGGGCATTTATTATTATAATTATTATTATTATTACACATAGTTATGATGCTCCCCCACTACCTCCGCCCTTGATCAGACACGCACACATCGTCAGCCACAAAGGGTTAAGGTCGAACAACTGACAAGTATATTTTTGTTATTATTTGCTGTCGCCCATCTTGTATAACAAGACAAAACATGTAAATGATAACACTTCCAATCAGTTAAGATCAGAAGCCATGAGAGCTAGTGCCTGATACTGCATCAAGGCATTCGTATTGCACCAGGACATTTATTATTATTATTAAATGAGAGAGCAGTGCATGCCATCAAAGTGACACTCGGGTAAAATATACGAAGCCCAGTATACCCATCATGGCTACCCGTCTGATAAGGATACACCAGGCACATGCATCACAACTATATGTGCGTGACATGGTGATCTTATATCAAGACAAAAAGCGGATGACTTTGCAGGTGGAGCTAGAATTGTCTTCAGGTCGAGTAGCTCAACCCGCACAAAATGTCCCTGAATAAGGGCTGATTATGGATTTTGAACAAAACACCCATGTTTCCAGAGGTGAATTATGCAAATCCCAAAGAATTCCCCTCGACACATGGCTATGATGCTTCCCCATTACTTCTGCCCGTGATCTGAATCGCACATATCGTCAGCCACTAAGAAATATGCTAAACTGATTAAGTTCAAACAACTGACAAGCAAATCTGTGGTATTGAGTAGAATATTTGCTGTAGCTCATTTTTTTTTATACCAAGGCAAAATAATGTACTTGATAACACTTTTAGTCAGATAAGATGAGAAGTCATGAGAACCACTGCCTGGTTATTATTATGATGATGATGAAGTTAGTGAGCTGGCAGAATCATTAACGCGCCCAGCAAAATGCTTAGCAGCATTCTTTTCGTCTTTACCTTCTGAAATCAATTTCTACCGAGGTCGGCTTTGCCTTTCATCGTTTCAGGGTTGATAAAATAAGCGCCAGATAATCACTAAGGTTGAGTTAATCGACTTCCTCTCTCCTCAAAATCTGCTGGACCCGTGCCAAAATTCTTCTTCTTCTTCTTCTTCTTCTTCTTCTTCTTCTTCTTCTTCTTCTTCTTCTTCTTCTTCTTCTTCTTCTTCTTCTTCTTCTTCTTTTCTTCTTCTTCTTCTTCACCATCATCATCATCATCTTCTTCTTCTTCTTATTCTTATTCTTATTCTCCACCATCATCATCATCATCTTCTTCTCCAACACCATCATCATCATCATCTTCTTCTTCATATTATTATTATTGTTGTTGTTGTTATTGTTATTGCTGTTGTTGTTGTTCTTATCTTATAATATTGTACTGTTTTAAGTATACATGCACTACTGAAGGTATTGTAAGACTAGGGATAAAAAAAAAAACATGTGTTAGCTCTTCTTTCGCGTATACTTTTCCTCTTTTTTAAATCCCATCGATATATTCTACAGATTACAAGCGCTTCTTGAAACGACAATTTTCTAAACTTCACACATGGAAAGCTTTCCTGACAGTTTTTCGATTTTTCTATAATTAGAAGGACTGTTCTATATTTTTTGTGCAAAATTCACATTTTATGATATTTCAATTACTAGGTTTCTGCACAGTTACCAGAATTTTTTTTTTAGGTTTCTCTGTCTTTTTCAACATTCTTTGCTAAGAAGTTAAATATATTGGGTATGCCAAATTGACAAGTGTATAAAATTTGGATAACTTGTTTTTATCGTAACATGAATTTGCATAGCACTGGGAGTCACATAATTTTCATTCCCTCACAACTTTTTCTCAGGCGAGCTTGTATAACATATAATTGTAAAACATATTATTGGTGCCGGAGATGGGGGCTTTCGTATTTATTTTCGAATGAAGGTAGTTAACTATCTGAACCTTTTATCTTTCACTTGTTTTAGTCAATGCTGGGGCATTGACTTGAAGAATTTTAGCCGAACGAATCAACGTCAGTACTTTTTTTTTTGAATAATCCTGGTATTAATTTTATATGTCTCTTTTGCTGAGTTACGGGAACGTAAATACACCAACACCGGTTGTCAAACTGTACTGGGATCAATCACAAATACAAAGACACATGCACACACATACCAAACGCATACACACACACACAACCACACATGGGCGAATGTAATCGACATATCCCCTCCCACCAACTTGCTGGCCTTGTGCCAAAATTTGAAACTGTTATCATTATTATTCCTGTTGTTGCTGTTGTTGCTATTATTTTTATATATTTGTTCCAACCTGGATGTAACGCGTTTCACCCTGCTCCATTGGCTTCGAAAATATTTATTGTATATTTTCCCCCTTTCGAGAACTTGTTAATATTAACTTTTATTCCATATTTTTCTGCCGAAATAACCCAACCCACAACCTAGAAATAGGATGTATTGATTCTCTATTTGTTCGCCTAACTTTCACTGGGGTACGTACGTACATATATATATATATATATATATATATATATATATATATATATATATATATATAATATATATATATATATATATATATATATATATATATATATGGTATCGTAGCATTTTCAAAACTTTAAATGTGGTGTCAAATTTGACATCCAGTTATCAAGGGAGAATAATAAGAAGAAAGACGTGCGGTGAGGGGGGTCTGCTATTTTCCTTGGAATTGACTACTTATTTCTGTCAATCAACAATGCAAATACTATTCTCACCACCACTCCCCAAAGACATGATTGAGAAGCAAGGTGCGTTTCCAGCAACGGCAACAACAAATTGTCGAACGCTGCAGCTGAGAAAAATTTGAACAACGCTACCGAAGCTGAGAAAAATAGAATTATTATCAGCATCAACAATAACAACAAACAATGACGAGTGACAGAACAAAATAAAAACAATATCACCGTCACTACCAACTCAATGGTCTACCAGCTTTTGCGGTATTAAGCAACCACACCACCACCACCAGCACCACTTCCGTTTTCACAGCTGTAGTAATAGAGTAACAGTAATAAAGACTATAGCTGGTCGATTGCTAAGATTGGCACTTTTGCTTGGGGCGACAAGAGCGCCATCAAAAAATAATAAGAGCTGTCAGGACGCTTCCAGTGGGGTAGGTTAAGATCTTTCGGCTTTGCGTTCACATTATAACAGAAATAAAAGTCTAGCGTTTGGTCATAGCTGTATTTGCGAGAAGGAGGAGGATGTATGAGTTCAAGAGGGGCACAGGCTTCACCAGAAATGATCGGGAACAAGGATGGAATTCAAGCAATAAGGGCGGGTCGAATGCATTTCAGGCCTCATCGAGATGCCAGATGGCGCAGAGCAGCGAAACCTTTCTGTGTATATTGTTTTCGATGTCCAAGCATTCTTGATCTTTAGGATTATGCCGAACAGCTATTGCAACGAATCTGGTTACGGCCAGTTCCATTGTGAAAATCGCCTACAGCTATGTTTGGCCATGAAAGAAAGGCAGTTTCTCATCATTAAGGTGGCTATAGATAAAGAGATTCCATCGTGGAAAAGAATAAAAGAACTAAAGAAACAGGCCAATCCTTTATTCACTTCTTCATGTTCCCCTTGGAGAGGAAAGTGATGATGGAGAAAGAAATGCTGACTTCCAGTGAATATTTGAAAAGTGTTTGAGAATGGCGAAAATTACACATACTCTTTTACTCTTTTACTTGTTTCAGTCATTTGACTGCGGCCATGCTGGAGCACCGCCTTTAATCGAGCAACTCGACCCCGGGACTTATTCTTTTGTAAGCCCAGTACTTATTCTATCGGTCTCTTTTGCCGAACCGCTAAATAACGGGGACATAAACACACCAGCATCGGTTGTCAAGCGATGTTGGGGGGGACAAACATACACACAAACACACACACGCACATATATATATATATACATATATACGACGGGCTTCTTTCAGTTTCCGTCTACCAAATCCACTCACAAGGCTTTGGTCGGCCCGAGGCTATAGTAGAAGACACTTGCCCAAGGTGACACGCAGTGGGACTGAACCTGGAACCATGTGGTTGGTAAATAAGCTACTTACCACACAGCCACTCCTGTGAAATACTTTACAGTCAACATCAGCTTATAGGCCGGAAAAGAGGGTAGTATGAGGGGTACATAAACCTTGGCAGGAAGAAATCTGTAGGATTTCCTGAATGCAAAAATGGTTAGAGTGAACAACCTTACTCTAAATATGCACCCGTACAGGAGAGAGGAGAGAGAGGGTTTGTGCTTTTGGTGCTCAAGGTAATCCTGGATCTGTGGAGTTCTTTGATTGGCCCCAGCTGTATAAGGACTGCATCATTCATGTTATCACATACTTTGTATACTGTGTATACTTTTATTGCATTTCACCTTCTTTTCCATTTCTTCCTTCCTATCCTTTATGTAAATCCCTACACAAATTGCTGTCGGTCCTTCTGATGTCCCCCTCATATACGCCCCTGTGGCTAATAAATTATTATTATTATTAATAATAATATTATTGCGAGCTGGCAGAATCGTTAGTAAAATTCCACTGAAATCCATTTTACCTTTCATTCTTTCAGGGCCGATAAAACAAGCTCCAGCTGAGCACTATAATCGACTTACACCGGCCCCCGAAATTTCAAGTCTTGTGCCTATTGGAGAAAGACATTAACGCAAAGACGGATGAAATACCGCTAAGCATTTTGCTGACATTTCTACCAGCTCACTGCCTTACTCTTTACTCTTTTATTCTTTTACTTGTCTCAGTCATTTGACTGCGGCCATGCTGGAGCACCGCCTTTTAGTCGAGCAAATCGACCCCGGAACTTATTCTTTGTAAGCCCAGTACTTATTCTATCGGTCTCTTTTGCCGAACCGCTTAGTAACGGGGACGTAAACACACCAGCATCGGTTGTCAAGCAATGCTAGGGGGACAAACACAGACACACAAACACATACACACACACATATATATATACATATATACGACAGGCTTCTTTCAGTTTCCGTCTGCCAAATCTACTCACAAGGCATTGGTCGGCCCGGGGCTATAGCAGAAGATACTTGCCCAAGATGCCACGCAGTGGGACTGAACCCGGAACCATGTGGTTGGTTAGCAAGCTACTTACCACACAGCCACTCCTGCGCCTTGGTAAAGAATAATATTAAAAGAAGAAGAATATTAACCGGGTTTGCTAACTGGTTGACGATTATTTTCCACTTTGTTTGCAGAGGTTGCCTGAGAAAAAACATTAATGTTATGCAATGTCATTCTACTACCACCGTCTGCCTCTATCATCCTCCCTTCCATGACCTCTATTATGATTTACATGTCTAATTAAGAACTCATCATGTTGCCTCTTCTTCACAACTGAAGACATATTTAGAAGATATTTCGATAACTTGCTGCTTAATTATGAACAAAAGTATATATATGTACAGCTACAAAATTACTAAAAACTGCATAAGATGCACTACGCAAAATAAATAAGTACTAAAATAAAATAGCTTGAACGAAATAAATGAATTGATAACGAAACAAACTACAAGAATAACAAAAGAAAGAAATCTGCTGAAACCAATTAAATTTTTAATTTCGTAAATCACTCACGAGTTTTTCCAGGATGGCTGATGGATTAGTGGACCGCTGAGATTACTACTTCCGGTTGCTCAGACGACTTTAACTCATAACCAGTCAATCGGTGATTAAAAACATTGATACACTGAGATAGAAAGAGAAAAAAACAGAGAAAACAATTAAAAAATGTATATATAGTGTGGTTTTTATAGTCATAAAAATTATAAATGAATTCATAAGCGGAAAAATTGTTGCAAATATCAATAAATGGATATATGTAAGAGAGGACAAGCTTAGAGAAACTATGGAAACAAATAGTAATCAAGAAAAGGAAGAGAAAATGAGCGAGACGTGGGATGAGAATGGATTGGTGAGTTCGTCTATGCAGACAATGTTTTTTTTTTTTTTCCAATAGTATATGCTGGTCTCCTGCAAGAAAATATGTACTTATAGCCCTGTGTGTGTGTGTGTGTGTGTGTATTACGAGCTTCTTTCAGTTTCCGTCTAACAAATCCACTCACAACATTTTGGTCGACCCGAGGCTATAGTAGACGACACTTGCCCAAAGTGTTACGCAGTGGGATTGAACCTGGAACCATGCGGTTGGGAAATAAGCTTCTTACCACACAGCCACATACATAAGTTTGTATGTGTATAGATCTAAAAGGATGAAGAGTGAATTTAGCATATTTTTGTTATTATCTCCAATTGATTATAGTGGAATGATACTTTAACAGACTAACACCAAGACTCCTTTCTTACATTATAAAACCTTTTTCGCGTAGAATCATTTACGTACATTGACGTTAAAAACAGATTAATACCTAGGCAATTGTAGCTAATAATAATCCTTTCTATTGTAAGTACAAGGCCTGAAATTTTGGGGGAGGGGGATAGTCGATTACATCAACCCCAGTACTCAACTGGTACTTAATTTATCGACCCTGAAAGGATGAAAGGTAAAGTCAGTCTCGGTG
>NC_042997.1:177659982-177677482 GCF_006345805.1 Octopus sinensis
TCAGTTCTATTGCGTTAAAGATTACATTTACATATTGAGTTTTGTAATTTACCATTTCCTCCTCAATAAACAAATCAATACATACTACATAAATACACACATTCACAGTACATATGCATGTATATTGTATATATGTATGTATATATGCAGAGCGAGACTGAACATAATTAAATTTTTAGCACCTACACATAAACTCATTTAATTATTGACGAACCTACATCTTTCTCAACAGGTAATATGATCAGTTAGTATTTTTTAATAAATAATTTTATTAGTCTGGTACGTCTTCAGATTTTACTTTACTCTCCTTTATGTATGTATGTATGTATGTATGTATATATATATATATATATATATATATATATATATATATATATATATATATATATATATATATATGAGGTAGGATGTGTGGGTGGGCATGTGTATATATAATGTTTATATATACATAAAACATGATATAATATAATGTAATATAATATAATATGATATAATGAGTGTATATTACATTGCTTATAATGCATATAATGTTGTACAGGGAAACATATATAAATAGTAAAAAGTATTCATATACTTACAGTATTCACACATACTCTTGTACACAATTGTATGCTCATACTCATGTATACATATCCATCCATCCATGCATACATGCATACATGCATCCATGCATACATGCATACATACATACATACATACATACATACATACACACACACACATGCATATATAGGTTGCATATGTAGGTTCGCTGACGTAATTACTCTCTGCCGTCACCACTATTACAAAACTTTTGCATATTACCATAAATTATTATGCTCTAACTTGATAACTTTTTGTGGTTGACTCTCCACCATTCGGTCGTATTCTACTTCCCTCTTAACATTCATTGTCTACTGAAAATCAGTTCAACTATTATTTTGTATCCATACTCGGTTATGTCATTGGTCTCGAATTTTGGCACATTTTCTCTCCTCTCCGTCCTCGAATTTTGGCACATTTTCTCTCCTCTCCGTCCTCCGTTTTGGTCCCTCTCCTGTGTCTTGACAACTCAATCCCTCTCCTGTAATTGTGACCCCCCCCCTCCAGCTATACTTCACGTCTTCTCACAAATACATCCACTTCTCTTCCCCTTCGCTTTCCTTCTGTCTACCCAACCTACTTCTATACCTTTCTGCTGCATCTATTCTTCATCTCTCTATCTCTCTCATTTTATCGACGCAAACGAAATTTATAAACACTATTCTATATACATTCCTCTTTCAGCTGTTCACAGCTATCAAAGTCCCTGCTAATTGATACCTTACTCTGCTTCTATGTATACCTAAAATATTGCCTTATATTACACCTTCTTGCTAATATATATCGTTATATCAACCAGCTATCGATCTTGCGAAACAGCTGTAAAGATATGACTTGATGACTTCATGTAAATTATACTCGCAACTTTTCATTTATATACATACCATATGCCTGTTATCACTAGTTTGTCTTTCTACTTCCTTATCCTCTTGATAGAGAGTGAAATGAAGAAAAATAAAACCAACATGATTACCACCAGCAACAACGAAAACGAGAAAATTTAAGCTTAAAATCCTGATGAAAATTTATATCTGGTGTTTACAACTGTTACAAATCCTTAGAAATAGCAGCAAATATTTAGATTTCACCGCCAATGGTTACTATCGTTTAAGAGAAAAGATGAAAGGGTAATGGGTGCAATATCCAATAAGGACTTATGTGGAACTAAACAATAAAAACTACAACATCCATTTGACGCACGTTAAATTATATTTGTTTGGGAGAGTTTTTGTTGCTGCTGTTGTTTTCAATTTCCTTTCCGAAACTAGTAGTTCTTATATTGCAGACTAAATTGAATATTGATGAATTCGACTTTACTGATATCAGAATTGGGATGGTCGTAAAATTATTTTGTTTACAATTAAAGGACTCTGTATTCATCAGACAGTGAACTATATTAGACTAAAGTATTAGACAATATTATTCATAAATGATTCAATAGGTTAACCTTGGTCAACTTTAAAGTTTTGCTAATAAAACAGAGATAAAAGAAGTAAATGTTAGATAACTTTAAAAAAAATCTATTCCTCTATAGATATTCAATAGTCTATTATTAAATACATATTCAAAACTTTGCTCCTTTGTATACAATTGCTTATACACCGATACGTTTCATAAATTACTATCTTCAGTATATTGATGCACACATTCCTTTATATGTATAAACACGTACACACACATGCTTATATATATATATATATATATATATATATATATGTATGTGTGTGTGTGTGTGTGTGTGTGTATATGTATATTTACAATGGAGTGAATATCATTGACAAATCACTCTACACAACAAACGGTGCAGTCTGTATTTACTTGATAAATAAAACATCAAAAAGAAAAAAAAACATCCCAGTTCCAAACTGAACTGTAAAACCGAGCATATGTCGACTTACAGGCACAGTACGGCATCTTTTGCTCCCTCTTTTCGGTGGATAAAAATTAAGCATGAAACGAAGGATAAAAAATTAAACATTGATATTTAGCTACATATTGCGTTGATCGAAATCGTTGCAATATGAAGCACGAAGTGGCAATAGTGTGAAGTTTTAGATTCGATGTATGTCGTTCTTTGAATCAAGGTGTTTTGATGTATTAATAATCAATATATTTATCAGGATATATTAATTAACTGTCAATGTTTATTTGTAAATTTTAATTTTCAATTTTCATCGCTTATGCAGACGTTAGCGATATGGTCATAGTGTATTTCGGATGTCTTGTTTAAACTGAATTACGATTATTGCAACGCTTTAGTTTTTATCGTATAGGTTGATGTTTTGAAAATATTCGTTTAAATATGCTGTATGGTCCAGATGGAATCATACCAAATATGAAATATATATTATTTTACTCTTTTACTTATTTCAAATGCGTTATCATCTCTCCTCCATAATATAATTGATATATATATATGTATATATATATGTATATATATATATATATATATATATATATATATATTTGCTTTCTTTTAAAAATACTCATATTTTGGAGCAGAATATGTTTTCTTTTCTTTTTACGCAAGCTAACAAATATTTATACACACACACATTTATATACACGTATGTATATATATATATATATATATATATATATAGTAAGTAAGGAAAAAATTTTTTTTAAATGCAGAATGCTCAAATGAAAGAAAATTTTAATAAAATGAGAAATTGATAAAATATATAAATATATATTTATTCAACCGGTTTTCGTCATTGTATGACTTGTCAAGAATATTTATGTTATATATATATATATATATATATATAATATATGTATATATATATATATATATGTATGTATACATATATTTACATATATGTATCTATATATTGTATATGTATAATGTGCCTCCGTATATGCAATATGTGTGTGAATGTGTGAATATATATATATATATATATATATATGATTGATTGATTCTAGTTTCAGCTTATGAGCTGTGGCCACGCTGGGGCACCGCCATTTGGTGTTGCTACTTGGTTTCACTTCATGGAGGCTTTCTAGCAACTGCTATTTGGTGCAAGAGAGAGTTCGATGCAGCTGCCCTCATCTGCCCCTCCTGCCGTGAAGTTGGTTCATCTGGGACACCTGACAGGAAGAGATCCAGCTTCATTTTAAAGACATCTGTATCCACTCCATGCAGGTCTCTCAGGTTCTTCGGGAGGATATTGAAGAGCTGTGGGCCTCGGAAGCCCAGGCTATCACAGAATCTTGTCCTACATCTTGATGGCAAGTTTGGAGTCCTAGGCACCATGCTGTGGCGCCCAGTTCTGGCATTTGCGTAACTCTCGATGCCAAAGTTCAGGACACTTCCCTCCAGGATCTTCCAGATGTATATTATGGCATATCTTTCCCGCCTACGCTCCAGGGAATATAATTTTAATCTCTTGAGTCTTTCCCAGTAGCTTACATTCTGCATAGAGGCTATCTTCTTCGTGTAGCTTCGTTGGATCGCCTCAAGTTCTGTGATCAACTTGACGCTGGATGGTGACGATAGCTGAGAGCAATAGTCAAAGTGGCTTAGGACAAGTGTCTTCCAGAGGACCATCATGGTTTCTTGTTCTCTTGTTCTAAAGGTTCTAAGAATCCAGCCAGCCAGCCGTCTGCATTTCATTGTCAGTTTAGCAACATGTACATGAAAGGTCGCGTCATCACTCATGTGAATACCCAGGTCACGCACTGATTGTGCCTCTGGGATTGCAATCCCTCCGGGTCCAGTGTATTCATTGGGTATTGCATTCAGTTTTGCATGCTGATAGTATAAAGCTTGAAACTTTTCAGCATTGAACTGCATGCTATTCTTTTCAGCCCACTTGTATATTTCGTCCAGCTCATATTGCAGGTGCTTAGTATCTTCAGGGTTCTGTATTGCCTGTGAAACTTTTGTATCATCTGCATAACTTGTGATCGTGGCTCTCCGCGTGGCTGAGGGCATGTCTGAGAGGGCCATTATGAACAGTAGTGGTCCCAAAACAGTGCCCTGTGGAACACCGCTCACTATTTGGCTGCTACCACCTGACTTCTATTCTTCAGAAAGTCGTGAAGCCATTCTCCTAGTTTTCCAACTATGCCAAGATCACGCAGTTTGTGACATATCATTCCATGATCGACTTTATCGAAGGCCTTTGCGAAGTCGAGATATATGACTTCCACATTTGAGTGGTTGATATATATATATAGTATATATTTAATGCTCTTAGCTTTTTTTTCCTTGCGGCTGCCCAATTTGGAGCAATCTGGGTATAACCACCCGAAATTGCCAAGATAATATGGAACTCGACTGAGGAAAGAAAACTCCGAATGACCCGTCCTTATTTTCTTTGTATCGTCTATCTGGATGTTTTGTTGTCCCTTTTTTGTATCATCTGTCTGGATGTTTTGCGTTCTTGTCCCAGTCTATATATATATATATACATATATATACGTTTGCATATCCACACACGCATACTTACACACACGTACACATACATACACGCGCGCGCACACACATACACATATATTTATGTGTACATATTGATATCAGACAGGTAAGATAGTGGATTATAAGGATCAACATCGAATGTAAATCAGTTATGGATATCATATATATTCCCTTAAAGTTCACTAGTATCCATCCAGCCTCTGTAATATCTGTAGGAAACCAGGGGAAAGGTTTAGCTACATAAGATTACTTTGATTTCCTAGCCGGGCGAAACGATCGACCGTCCACTCATCTCTGTTTCTTTTGTAATCAAATCAGATTCGAACGAAAATAATTCACTCCGGTTGAAAGCGAGCAAAGTGGACGGTAGATTCGATTCTAGCCGTGTATCTGTCCATGTACACGCACATGTATGCGTGTGACAAGATCATGTATACATAAACATACGCTAGTGGAGCATATGGTAACGATTCAATATTTATATCGGTCGGTAAACATGAGAACAACATCTATCAAGTAGCTAGCAAGCGATAGAAAGGCGCATGAACATAAGTCGGACAGAAAGACAGATATGGAGATAACTTCAGAGATCGAGAAATAGAGATGTATAAATAGACGTGGAATGCATTGTATATGCTTATGGACTTATTTATGGAGTTGTGTGTTCGCGTGAGTATGATTATACAATGCTGTCTTCTCTCTATTATCTTAGAATTTCTAAATGCTCCATAATCTATTATTAAATATCTTGAGGTTTGCCATTTTGAACGAACAGAGGAATATAGAGAATGGCGATATTTATTTATTCCATCTCCTTCAATGACAACTCATGCACTGTTTCATTTCTTAGATACTGACCTCCTTCACCAACAGACTGCACCTCTTCCCCCTGGGAATTGTATTTTTCCATTTGAGCACAAATACGTGTGCGTGTGTTTCTGTGTGTGCGAGTGTGTGTGCGTGCGTGTATGTGTGCGCAACCAAGTATACATCTACATACACACACATGTAGATGTGTGTGTGTATATGTGTGTATAGATATATATATATATATATATATATATATCACACACGCGCGCGTGCGCACATATATCATTCATGTATGTATGTATGTATGTATGTTTGTATGTATACTCTTTACTCTTTTACTTGTTTCAGTCATTTGGCTGCGGCCATGCTAGAGCACCGCCTTTAATTGAGCAACTCGACTCCGGGACTTATTCTTTTGTAAGCCCAGTACTTATTCTATCGGTCTCTTTTGCCGAACCGCTAAGTAACGGGGACTTAAACACACCAGCATCGGTTGTCAAGCAATGCTAGGGGGACAAACACAGACACACAAACACACACACGCACCACACACACACATATATATATATATATACGACGGGCTTCTTTCAGTTTCCGTCTACCAAATCCACTCACAAGGCTTTGGTCGGCCCGAGGCTATAGTAGAAGACACTTGCCCAAGGTGCCACGCAGTGGGACTGAACCCGGGACCATGTGGTTCGTAAGGAAGCTACTCTATATATATATATCAGGGCATCCCATAAGTTCTGTCCGAATTTTGAATAAAGAAAAGTGATCAAGTGTTATATTTATTTGAAATTTAATCATCAATGTACTTTCCCTGATTATCTGACATGACTTCCTTCCATCTATTTACAAGCTTTTTAATCCCATCAATGTAAAACTCTTTTGGTTTCAAAACGAAGAACACTGAAATGTCAGTTTCGACCTCCTCCTGGCTTGCGAAAGTTATGTCCCCCAAATGATTCTGTAAACTACGAAACAAATGGTACTCTGAAGGAGCAGGGTCGAGAGAATAAGGTGGATGAGGAGTTTCTTCCCAACTAAGCACTTCGATCTTCTGTGATGTGATCTTTATAGTGTGGTGTCGCGCATTGTCTTGATGAAACATCACTCCTTTTCGATTCAATAAAGCGGGTCTGTTTTTTCTTCAAAGCTTGGTTCAAACCTTCTGATTGCTGACTGTAGATTTGAGCATACATTGTTGCATTAGTAGGTGGTAATAATTCAAAGTAAATTACTCCTTTACAATCCCACCAGATAAAGAGAAGAACCTTTTTTTCCATGAAGTTCCCTTCTCGGTTGTGGTTCAGCTTTTCCTTTTACCAAGCCACTGTTTACGACATTCAACATTTCGATAGAAGATCCATTTTTCGTCACCAATCACAAGCCTATCCAAAATGGGTGAAATGAGTTCGTGAGAATGGAGAAAAGAGCAGATGTCAACTCGGGATTTGCGGTTGCTTTCGGACAATTCATGAGTCACCCATTTTCCAAGTTTAGGAACCTTTGCAAGTTGTTGAAGATGACAATGAACAGTTCTATGGTTTGAACTAAGCTTTATTGCCAATTCTTGAACTGATAATGCAAGATTTTCTTCAGGTAATGCATCAAGGAGCTTATCATCAAACTCAACTGGACGTGCTGTTTGATCTTCATTTTCAAGGCTGAAATATCCACTTCTGAATTTTCCAAACCATCTTCTGCAAGTTCTTTCATCCAAGCATTCTTTCCCATAAACTCAGTGTATGTTTCGAATCGCTTCGGCTGCAGAGTTTACATTTTTGTACTCATAAAGCATTATGTGCCTTAAATGCTCTTTGGATACTTCCATGTTAGAAAGGGTTTTAATCAAAGAAATTTAAATTCTATTATTCTGTAAAATAAAATTTAATTAGTTTGAATGTACACAAATGAATAAAAATAATTTTTTATTCCATTAGACATCCTAAAGTACTATAAAATTTCATTCAATTTTAAAAAAAAGGTAAAATCGGACAGAACTTATGGGATGACCTGATATATATATGTGTGTGTGTGTGTATGTGTGTGTGTGTTCGTGTGTGTGTGTGTGTATGTGTGTGTGTGTTTGTTTGTGTGTGTGTGTGTGTGTTTGTGTGTATGTATGTATGATATATATGATGTATACATGTGATATATATATATATATATATATATATATATATAATATGTGTATATATAAGTATATAGATAGATAGACAGACAAATTGATAGGTATGTAGTAAGTACCTTGGGTTATGAGTGACGACAAAAGGTATAACCGTTTTTCCTTTTAATTTTGTTGTCACAATCCAAGGAACTTCAACATTGTGAAAGTCGCCAAACAATACCTAACAATTCTCCAGCAACCCCCAAAATGAATGCACTCATAAAAGACTCACAAATAATACATAGCAACGCCAAGCACCTAATCTAACATAACAAAAGCTGCTCACCAAGGCGAAATTTACGTGTAACATTGAAACAATACAAGTTAAGAAATGCAGGGACCCTCGATGCACCATAATATCTTCAAGAGTTTCAGACCCCACTTCTCTGACTTCTCTATTGATGTTCTCTTTCAGTTGCACCAGGGTCTCTGGTTTGTTGACCCAAACCTTCTCTTTCAGGCATCCCCACAAGAAAAAATTCGGGGAACGTGAAGGCTAGTTGACATTGCCATAGCGGGAGATTATTCACTCTACAAAGCACTGCGGTAGCAACTGCATTGTTTCTCTGGCGGTATGAGCAGTTGCCTCATCTTGCTAGAAACAAAACCCTATTTTGAATGGCCGGTCGCAAAAAGGTCTCACCCATGGATACCTGAAAGAGAGGGTTTACGCGAACTAACCGGAGACCCTGGTGCAAGTGAAGGAGAACATCCATAGACAAATCAGAGAAGTGGGGTCTGAAATTCTTGAGGGTGCAATTTTGGAAAGAGCACGGGTGCGCGAAGCCGAAAATGGCTGCCATTTAAGCGATGTCATTTTTAATATGTGATGTAGTGGTGTTACAAAATGTGACTCGTGTATATTAATTGCCATTATGTCCTTTATAGTGTATTAAAATTTCATGCATTTATTTGTGAAGTCAAGGAACTTATTAAAAATTTAAACCCGTCAGTGACTTTTGGGACACCGTGTATATGAGGTTATCGGAAATAAATTCTCTTAATTATAATTATGCCCCCAGGGAAAATATAATTAGAGATAATTGTAATTTATTCTGACAAGTTAGAAATGATGAAGTTAATTTTAATGGTGATATTCAGAGAGAAAGATAAAAACTCTGATCTTAGGCAGTCTTGGTGCTAACTCTGAATATGTCTTGTTATTGTTGCACCTCATCAGTGAAACATAGTCAAATAATGGCGAGCAAGTTTACAGAAGGCAATTTCTTTCGTATTAAGATAAGGTAAATTCAAATAATGACATCGGAAATTGTTTTACCAACTGAGCCTTCCGCATGAATAATATATGAATATGCTACCATAGTTCACGTGTCAATCCGAAATCATTTCAAATTATATCGCTAAATGAGAAAAAAACTTTGTTAGTGGTAGCTATAAAAATATGACATATATGAGGGGAGAGAACTTGCGAAAATTCATTTAGCCTATAAACGAATTTTAATGGCGATTGTGGATCCAATTATTTTCGGCTAACCAACTTAAATATGGACGCTTGAACATGGTTGCATATTTTTATGTGAAATTCGTTATGGAGTAATTTCCCAATTTTGTTATGTATGTATGTATGTGTGTATGTATGTATGTATATGATGTTTTGAAAGCCCGCTACCGGCATTGATCAATAGAAGATGAGAATTCCTACAGCATGCCAATGCCCCAGCACGCACTGTCTGTGTGACCAAGCGCAAACGTGCGGAACTTGAGGAGAAATGTTGACTCACCTTGCCTACATTCCAAATCTTGTACCATCAGATTACTACTACCTTTTACGAGCCGTGGCTCATTTCCTGCACAGACGGACATTCGACAATGTGGGTGAGGTTAAAAACGGATACAAGAATCTTTTTGTCTCTAAACCAACCAAATGATGCAAGCGTGGAATTGAGCTTCTGACACAACGATATAGTCGTATGTATGTATTGTGTATGTATCTGTGTATGTGTGTGTATGTATGTCATTATTGAGTTTATGTCCAATATTTGCTACCCTATATCCAAGGCTCCTTCATTGGAATTTCAACATTAACAGGATATTTTTGCTTGTATGTATGTATGTATGTATTCTCATGCATATAGTTGCATATCAAGACATGCTCATATATATTCAAATGATAAACTTCAGGGAAGTTTTACAGATTTTTAAAGTTCCCGTGATGGACTGGGTCTGTAGTCTTCGAATTAGATTTATCCTTTCTGGCTTTAAGAAGTTTAATTTCTCAAGATTGGTATTTAGGTAGTGTGTTACACATCCCAAGGCCCCAATAATTACAGTTATAAACCTGAACTTGTAATCTTGATAAAGTAACTGTACATTTCTCAATAGTTCGACATAGGTGTTCTCTTGTTCGCTGATCTTCAGCTTTATGTTAACATCTTAATAGTTCAGCTTTATGCTAATATCCTTATGTATGTATGTACGTATCGAAAGCTTCTCTCGTTGTGAATGACGTACGGCGATCAGGAATAACCCTGAAACACCCATAGTCTCAGTTTCTCAATCTTAGATGAAGGGACAATTCCGAAACGTCCCATGCGTTTCGCCCTTCTCTTCCTCTCTTTTTTATCTCCGTCTCTTTGTTTCCTTCTCTCTCCCCCTCCCACACATAGATGAAGAAACAACCCTGACACAGCTGTCACTCTCTCATTCTCTTTTTCTCTCCTACTCAATCTCAGAAGAAAGGGCAACGCCGACAGGTCGTACTCACTTTACTTTCCTCTCTATCTCTTCCTTTTTGTAAAGTGATAATGAGAGAAATCACGTCTAGAACAGATATCCACACTTCTACACAAAACAGGCAGTACTCATCCATTGCCTGTGCAAAACCCGGACTAAGATTTTACATCCTTTGACTTCACTGTCACTAGAGTTTGATTAGACTTTGATGTACTCGCAGTAGGTTTATGCTCAAGTTACTCCACTCCTTCTCCTCATATTGTGTAATAACCTCACTCACGTCCCAGACATAAGAAAACGTTGACAAATGAAAGTAATGATACAAAACCTAATCAGACTTTCTCTGATCTCCCTCTACTATCGTCCACACCACTGATAAGGTTCTGATAGCAGAAGTTTGTTTAAATAAATTTCTGATATAGACTCAGTACCAGTAATTTTAAAGGGAGAGGATCAGTTGGTTACATACCAGTACTTAACTGGTACTTCTTTTTATCGACCCAGGTAGGATGAAAAGCAAAGTTTACAGTGGTGGGAGTTGAACTGACAATGTAAAATGCGGGAAGGAATATCGCAAAGCATTTTCCTCCAACACTAATAACTCTAGCAGCCAGTCCTCTAAAAAGCTTCTATAAATAATACCAAAGTTGTTTACGCAGATTACAATTACAAGCTAACATACCCAGCCGCAGTTTACCATCTGAAAAATCAACATTGTGTCATCGGTGTTGACATCTGCTGGTTTCATGATTCATTTTGATAAGCGGTGCTTTTATCCTGTCGGATTTCTAGCGACACTCCCCGCAAGGCTTGACTGGTGATGGTAGTGGTGGGATTCGATTTATTTTCTGAAGTCCTGACATTGTAAAAAGTCGATACACTTAATAATTTCTCAGTGCTATTTGAACTGCTTGTACAAAGATGTCTGTTGTGATGAGACTGTCGGCATGTGTTACGAGATTGGTCATTATGGCACTGATACCCATCCAAACCCAGTAGAGTCTCTATTAAGATGCTTGACAAATTTAATTAATTCACCTTCCCCTCCTCCCAGTCCATCAAGATTATAAGTAAATAATAAACAAATGTTGATCTACATGGTCATAAAAGATCTACATGGTCACATAAGTAAATAATAAATGTATGTTGATCTACATGGTCACAAAAGACATCGCTCGTCATCTGCGCCGCAGAGATGCTGAAGAGAATGGAGAGAAGAAAAACTCCTACGGTGGTATGGACTTACACTCGAGTGTACCTTGTGTAAGTCCTGTACTGGTTACCCACGCGTAAAGCTATTGAAAATACGAATCGGCTTCTGGACTTGCTGAATTTCTTCATAAGAGTATCGTACCAAACTTTATCAAATACCTTCTTAAAATTTATAAAGACATGGTTTAATTGTATTTGACGCTGAAAGGTTATTACACTAGCGGAGGCGCTTCTACTTCTATCAGTTACCACTTATTCAAGATAACTCTAAACACAACATTGTATAGTTGTTATTACTAGTTATGCAATAGTCCTGGCTTAGTTGGAGATTACCTTGTGCGCGATAACTTAGTCAAGAATGTCGGCGATTCATTAGTTTGCCAAATGTTATTCTAAGTAGTCGTAAGTGAATCTGTTGTGAAACAAAACGAAGGAACTAACTATTCGATTGTTTCTTCCGTTTGTCGGAGTTCCATGGTTTGAATTTGCAACGGCTTCCCTGCAGAAACTTAACTTGCTGTCTTCGTATCCACAATGTTACACGCAGCCGTTTATTTGTCCGCGAACATATTGTATGCAAAGACAATGTGCTTAAAACTGCTTCCTACATACAGCGCTGGTTAAAAATCTATAACATTCTGTAGTATAGAATAAGACACACACACACATACACACAACGTGTGCGTGTATGTGTGTGTGTATGTATTCATATATGTATATATGTATGTATGTATAGATATATACATATAATCACATGAATGTGCGTACAAACGTGCATACGTATATATATCGATCTGACAAGTTGTACCTCAAAAGTTATCGATTCTGCTCCGCCCTGAGGTGACCTACTTGCAGTCAAAGAGCCATGAGTGACCGAAGCAAGTCAATAACTAAAACATGTAACAGCACAAAACAATTTTGACTTGTTTACTGTTCAGTAAAATTTACCTACAACTTAATGTATTTGCTCTGTTTTATACTCTGAGACATTATGGTGTAATTCCGAAACGTCCCGTGCGTTTCGCCCTTCTCTTCCTCTCTTTTCATCTCCCTATCTTTGTTTCCTTCTCTCCCCCCCCCCCACACATAGATGAAGAAACAACCCTGAAACAGCTGTCACTCTCTAATTCTCTTTTTCTCTCCTACTCAATCTCAGAAGAAAGGGCAACGCCGACAGGTCGTACTCACTTTACTTTCCTCTCTATCTCTTCCTTTTATCACCTTCTTTATCTTTCTCATAGATGTAGGATGTAGGATTAGTGCTGAAATACCTTCGTTTTATCTCTCCTACTCTTCTCTCTCTTTCTACTCTTTCACCCCCCTCCCTCTCTCTCTCTCTCTCTCTCTCTCTCTTCTCTCTCTCTCTCTTCCTCCCTGTTTTTCTCAATCTCAAATGAAAGAACAATATCGAAACTTCAAACTCCTTTTCTCTCCATGTTGTATAGAATGATTTAAAGGAAATTCATGGATCTAGGTCAGAAATTTTGACTGAATTTTCAACAGTTCCATCAACTACTCTACGAAGATCATTGAATTAGAATTTAAGTGGATGAATATCCTACAGGCAAAATATTTATTTATTTATATATATATATATATATATATATATATATATATATATATATATGGATGGATATTTTTATGTATATCTATATATATAGTAAAGATCAGTGAAATTTCCATTTTCAATCCTTTATATACCAAGCAAATTTTCTCTTATCATTTATCACTGCTTAGCGTTCCACCTCTGTAATTTACTTACGGTGAGCCGCCGCACAGCGCTGCCAGTCGCCGTATGGCAACCTGAAAAGTATAAGAGAGCTAGTCTCTTCAATCAGCTCGTAGTGCCGCCCGCCCGCCTCCGAATAGAAGATAACTACTCCAAATTGCTTGCATCTCACGGTCTGTGTAGGTGGCGCTATGAGCTGATCTAGGTGTAAACACACCATTTGTCAACAAATGGGATATATTTTCCGTGACCAAACGCAGTACGTAGCTTGTTCTCCAGTCCGAATGTGCCTCAAGCAAATTCAGACGGATAATAACATTACTACCACGTACCTATCTACCTATCTGGCTATCAGGTTGTCTATCTGTCTGTCTGTCTATCTGTTTAGGTATCTATCTATCTATGTATATTTATCCACTTACCTCTAATTATCTTTCTCTTTTTAGCTATTTATCTGTCTAATCTTGTGTGTGTATATATATATATATATATATATATATATATATAATATATATATATATATATATATATATATATTATATATACACACACAAATGCATACATTCATGTATATATATATGTACACATATACATATATATACATGTATGTATGTATTTATGTGTAAATGCATGTGTGTATGTATATACGAATGAATATAATACCAACCAACATACATACATATACATACATACACACATACAAACATACATACACACATACAAACATACATACATACAAACATACATACATACAAACATACATACAAACATACACATGCACGCATGCATACATATATACATAGATATACATACACAATTACGTACGTACATAATACATACGTACACACAAGGAAGTTGTTTATGTGTTTATACAAACAAATGAAAAGCTCAATAGGCGCTAATAAAGGTTGTCTGTAGAGATAAGATTTCTCTTTCTACTCCTCCTCAATGGGTGTTTTCTACAGGCTTTACTATCAAAATTAGGCAAACTGATACATTAAGTTTATATACGAGCACAAACACCAAAATGAATGAATAAAATAAAATAAAATAAAATAATAAATGAAAACGTCTAAATTCCAATAATGATTTTTTTACTTTTTCTCTTGCCAACAATACACATATTAACAAAAACACAACATGATCCGCCAAGAAAACAAAATTAATTAGCTTTAGCAACATAACATAACATAGAATGAAAAATACTGAAGCAAAAACAAAATAGTTCAATATAAAAAAGAACAAAGCAGGATGAAATAAAAGACTACAACTAGAGTGCCGTTGTTTGATCATAGCTAGAACGAAGAGCGACCAAATAAAGATATCCTGACCAAGGATCAACAGAACCAATTTAGGTGGGTGGATTGGCGAATTGATAATGCACCGGATAAATATAAATAAGCTACATTGGTTGGATATTCGAATCCTGCCAATAGAGCTGCCTTTTATTTCATTTTATTTTATTTATAGCTTCTTTTTTTTTTACATATATATATATATATATATTTAATCTTTTCTCTTTTGCTTGTTTCAATAATTAGCTGCGGCCATGGTGAGGCACCGTATGGGATGGATTAGTCAACTGCATTATTTACATTTGACGGATATTTGTACTCATCTTGTTTATTGTTAACACAACGTTTCGGCTGGTATACTCTCCAGCCTTCATCAGGTGTCTTGGGGAAATTTCGAACCTGGGTTCTCATTGCTAGGGTATTTTTCGATGTTATTATTATTATTATTATTATTACTATTATTATTATTAATATTATCATTATTAATATTATCATTATTATCATTATTATCATTATTATCATTATTATTATTATTATTAATATTATCATTATTAATATTATCATTATTATCATTATTATCATTATTATCATTATTATTATTATTATTAGTAGTAGTAGTAGTAGTAGTAGTAGTAGTAGTAGTAGTAGTAGTAGTAGTAGTAGTAGTAGTAGTATAGTAGTAGTAGTAGTAGTAGTAGTAGTAGTAGTAGTAGTAGTACTGAATGAGAGAGCAGTACATGCCATCAGTCAGTCAGTCAGTCAGTTAGTTAGTTAGTTTGTTACTTACTTAGTTAGTTAGTTAGTTAGTTAGTTAGTTATGCGAACAAGACATTTCACTGTGTACTTACCGCTGTGATTGGAACAACTTACCGCTGTGATTGAGTTATGATGTGTCGACATTTTATAAACAAACTTTGGAAGCGTCGAATGTGTTTGGTATTTTACAGACAAGGAAATAAATTTCGAACGCAATATAGTTGTGAAACCGCAGAAAGGTAGAGTATTTTACTCTTCTAGTCACCTGCTGGTAACTTAACTTTTTTTCCGTCTTACCCTTATAAGAGTAACATACCTAATCTTCCTGCCTGTTTTCAGTTATACTACGTTCGAAATTCACTTTCTTATGATGTGTATATTAGCTTGAAAAATGACTGCATTCTACACAGGCACCGCTTGTTCGCAGATACAAAGCATGAGAACAAGTATTTCAGTACTGTTCTTACGGCTCAATTGATTGTGTAACTCCTCATCACCTGGTCAGAAGAAATCAATATCTTCTTTGTCTGTTGTTAAGTGTGACCAGTAGAATAAATTGCTTTGACTTCTCATAATTAGAAAAATATTCATTAATGCATGATTAGCCCTATTGACTTCATATCTAGGCCATCATGTGAATCATGATGCTACAAATGTGTGAGTATGTCTGTTAGCGTGTGAGTGTACACGCGTGTTTGTGTCTACATGTAATTATATATGCATGTATTTATGTATGTATGTATGTATGTATGTATGTATGTATGTATGTATGTATGTATGTGTGTATGTATGTATGTATGTTGTATGTATGTATGTATGTGTGTGTATGTTAATATATGTTTGCGTGCATATGTATGTATATATATGCGTATATAGGTGTGTGAGTGTGTCTGTGTGTGCGCATATATGGGGAGAATTCACAAAAAAAACAAAAGACGAAGACAGGTAGTCTAAACAACAAACTGATGCATTAGTACAACGCTCGGGAAGTAAAAAAGCCTTTAATGTTTCGAGCCTACGCTCTTCCACAGAAAGGAACACAGAAAGAAACAAGTAGAGAAAATAAAGAATGTGTAGTGGCTAGCGATCTATCATAGCGAATGTCTGATGACAGCAAACAATACAAAACTTCGAAGTCACTGCAAATATATTCCAACTAAAAATTAATATGTACCCAACAAAATAACATTGAATTATCCTTTAGTTTAATGTTAAACTTTTTATATATAACTTGATTTAAAACTAACTTTAACGCACACGAACAGCAGCTGGGCGTGCGAAAGCGTGTATATATACATGTAGGTACATATATATGTATGTGGATATATATGTATATGTCTGTGTATGTGTATTACTACATTTTAGTATAGCATATGATATATACTGTATTATTTTACAGGATACAATATTATATGATATAGGTTTCTATGACTTTGCGCAAGACCACAAACTGCATGAACGTAGTCGATCGAATTTACAACAGTATAATCTTGTTGCTTATAACTTATCTTTTGCCTGTTTGAGTAATTAGGCTGTGGCCATACTGGGGCACCGCCTTGAAGAATTTTAAGTCGAATGAATAAAATCCAGTACTTATTTTTTGTTAAGCCTCGTACTTACTCTATGGGTTTCATTTTGCAGAACCACTAAGTTACAAGTACGTAAACACAATCACCGGTTGTCAAGCTTCGATGGGAGACAAACACAAAGACACGCACACACATTATATATATATATATATATATATATTATATATATATATATATATATATATATATATATATATATATATATATATATATAATAAGGGTAGAAATTGATGTTAA
>NC_042997.1:177682482-177684858 GCF_006345805.1 Octopus sinensis
AACAGCCATTAACTTACCAGACAAGTACATTTCTAATGTCAGGAGTTTAAAGCAAACAATATACACGCCTCCAGAAATGACAACAAACGATAAGAAACAAGTATTTGTATTTTTGAAAATATATACAGGAATATACTGAATTATCTCGCTCCATAACACACATAAAATCAGCCAAAATCCTAACAAAAAACTCATGTAACGATAGCAACAACAACAACAACAACAATAGCAAAATTTGTTTAGATTCTCTTGCCAACCATAAAATTTTGAAAATCTAGCGTATCTCAAATATGTTACCAAATGAAATATTTCTTAATGGAAAGAATTGGAGAGAAAGCTATCTTTCTGCTCCTAAAAGGACAACCAGCCCAGCCTTTTCCATATCCAGGGGAAGGAGGTTTCCACTTGCCTCAGAATATTTGAAAGGAATTTTGGCCGGTGTAGGCTGAGTGTAGTTTCCTACGACCATAGTAAAATACTCGGAAATATTTACTTTCACTTCAAGACAGAGCTAGGCGTATTGTTATAATGTTTCATTAGGCGCAGGAGTGGCTGTGTGGTAAGTATCTTGCTTACGAACCACATGATTCCGGGTTCAGTCCCACTGCGTGGCACCTTGGGCACGTGTCTTCTACTATAGCATCGAGCCGACCAAAGCCTTGCAAGTGGATTTGGTAGACGAAAACTGAAAGAAGCCCGTCGTATATATGTATACATATATTTTTGTATGTGTGTTTGCGTGTCTGTGTTTTCCCCCATCCCCACCCCCAACAACGCTTGACAACCGATGCTGGTGTGTTTACGTCCATGTAACTTAGCGGTCAGGCAAAAGAGACCGACAGAATAAGTACTAAGCTTACAAAGAACAAGTCCTGGGGTCGATTTCCTCGACTAAAGGCGGTGCTCCAGCATGGCCACAGTCAAATGACTGAAACATGTAAAAGAGTAAAAGAGTTTCATTATGTTAATTATATAGACAATAAGTATGTTGTTTTCTTTAATGGCCAGTCAGCTGTGGAAGATTTTTTGAATCTTGAGGTAATCTGCCCTTGTCCAGTTGAGTGGAGTTAATCTTAATTGCCGTTTGGCATTTAGGATATATCCTCTAGAGGCGGAAATGATTTTAATAAATTGAGAATTTATGTTGTATAGTATTTGTTGTACATATATTTGTTTATGGTGCTCATTGACGCTAAGTTATTTCTTTTTGCTCATATATGTTTACACACACAAACACACACATACATGTATGAGACAAAGAGCGAGTGAGAGAGAAAAAGAACGATATATATATATAGATACAAACACACATACACATATATATATAATAATATATAAATATACATACACGTAAACTATATATATATATATATATATATATATATATATATATATGAAGAGAGAGAGTGGGGAGAGATAGTACATTACACACGTCACTGTGTATTGCAGTACATACGCAATATAATGGTGACAGTAACGGGCATTTGCTGTGGCTTTAACTGACAGCTTGTTATCACCTTTATAATATAATCTGGTCTGCTGTTAAACATGGATGTAACGTGAAATGATATGTCATCGGAAGGGGCCAGCAGAGATCTGTTAGTCTGGATGACATCTGAAGATCGCTGGTAATTTTTGAACTAGGATTCGTTGAAGTTGCAGAAACTAAAGCACTGAAACCAATGGTGCAGAGCTGTTGTTTTATCTAAGCTCCGTGAAGAGCTGAGAAGCTGTCCTTGACCTCTGTCATATATATATATATATATATATATAAATCAATAAATGGTGGGGTTGTGTTGACCGCACGTGGAGAAATGATAGGCAAGGAAAAATTAAAAAGGCAGAATGCTAAATTGAAGGAAAGTTTTAATGAAAATGGATGTATGGAAAATTTTGAGAAAATTAATAAAATATATATATATTAATTCAAACCGGTTTTAATCACAATGTGACTTTTCAAGGTGGAAAGAAAAAAAAATTTTGTTATGTTTGAGGAGGGGCAAAAAAGAAAATTACATTGTTTTTTGCAAAAAATAATAAACATGTACAAAAATTAAAAAATAGGTATTCCGATACATTGTAAAGTCTTTGTGTGTATCTCGAGTTTAATGATAGTTCTTGAAAAAATTACCTTGGAGGATTGAGATCCATGTGATTAAATCCATGTGCTGTTTGATTAATTAAGGATTCTGTTAAGTGATATATAGATATATATATATAATAATATATATATATATATATATTATATATATCTATATATATATAAATATTACAACATACGATACTTACATATACGAACGTATACATACGCATATGCACGTATGCATCAAGGCTAGTTCAAAATTCCCGCCGCTTAATTCCATGTGCTATATGGTA
>NC_042997.1:177684958-177697458 GCF_006345805.1 Octopus sinensis
GTGATTTTTTTTCTTAATAACAGACTGTATTTTGCAGGATATTTGAGTTTTGTCCTGAGAAAAATGATATTCTTGTATGCTCAGACTGAGGGCCTCATCACAGACACTAGTGCAGGGCCTGTATACACCTTGGGGCAGTCTTCGTACCTACGGGTTAAATAGGCTCTGTGCTTGGAGAATGCAGGTGACTGGCTGAGTATTTTGTAGATAAACTGACAAAAGGCAACGTTAAAAAAAAATGGTTGTATCTATCCCAGGAAAAATCCTGAATCATCAGCCTTAGCAACAGAGTTTAATGATCGCCGACGATGCACACAAAGCACATGAAGAAAGAGAGATTCGGCACTTAATTCTAGCAGGTCGAACAACCATGTTGAGAGCTCCTTATTACTCAATATAACCGCGGCTTTACACACCACACTGCTTTTTTTATTGTTATTATTTTGTACTATTGTTTAGCCCCAGGTCAACCTTCATTATGCCTCGGGCCAACCAAAGCCTTGTGAGTGGATTTGGTAGACGGAAACTGAAAGAAGCCCGTCGTATATATATGTGTGTGTGTGTGTGTGTGTGTGTGTGTGTGTGTGTGTGTGTGTGTGTATATGTTTTTGTGTCTGTGTTTGTCCCCCAACATCACTTAACAACCGATGCTGGTGTGCTTACGTCCCCGTAACTTAGTGGTTCGGCAAAAGAGACCGATGGAATAAGCACTAGGCTTCCAAAGAATAAGTCCTGGGGTCGATTTGCTCGACTAAAAAGGCGGTGCTCCGGCATGTCCGCAGTCAAATGACTGAAACAAGTAAAAGAGTAAAAGAGAGTAAAGAGTATTGAGTAATTCAACTACATATCCCAGCTTGATCGGTATTCCTTTTAGCTATACAGCTTTTGGTATCTTATTCATTACATTATTGTTTTGAGTTCGATTCAAATCGGCGTCGATTGTTACCATTACACCAAACGAGTGTCTAAGTAAAATCGATATCAGAAACAAAGCCAATATTGTGATTGGGTCAACATAGACTGTTATGTCTGACCCGTTCAAAACTGACATCTTGCCAAGGTAAATAAAATAATTATCTTTTTAACAAAGAATCTCCAATGATTATTAGACGTTTCGATTTTAAAGCACGTATACGTCTCCTTGGTAGTATAAGAATACATAAACATACATCTAAGTGAGCATATATGTGTAATGGAAATAGATAAGTATATAAATATATAAGTATATATATACATATATAATATCAAAATATATAATAATAATAATAATAATAATAATAAAATAATAATAATAATAATAATAATAATAATAATAATAATAATAATAATAATAATAATAATAATAATAATGATGATCATGATAATATATTAATATAAACACATACATAATATATATAAATATATTATATATATATATATATATATACACACACACACATGCATATATATATATGTGTGTGTGTGTATGTGTGAAATGTTTGTCTTTATGTTATGATAAACACAATTTTTCATTGAATACAACGATTGCGCAATACATTTGGTTGAGTACAAATTTATTATTCCTTAGCAAAAATAGTATTGGTAGTGACTTCGAAGTTTTGGCCAGCTAACCAATCATCAGACTGTGATGCATTTGTGTTCATCGTGATTTTATACAGTCTCTGTTAAGTTACAATTTCCTAAGGTAGGTTGGGATCTGTTTAAATGATTATTAGGTTGTATGATAGTTTTGGTTCGCCAGGTGCTATAGAGAATTTTTATTGATTAAATATAGAGATGTGCTTTTTTTACTCTTTTATTCTTTTACTTGTTTCAGTCATTTGAGTGCGGCCATGCTGGAGCACCGCCTTTAGTCGAGCAAATCGATCCCAGGACTTATTCTTTGTAAGCCTAGTACTTATTCTATCGGTCTCTTTTGCCGAACCGCTAAGTTACAGGGACATAAACACACCAGCATCGGTTGTCAAGTGATGTTGGGGGGACAAATACAGACACGCAAACATATACACACACATATTATATATATATATATCTATATATATAGATATATATATATATTATATATATATAATATATAGTATATATATTATATTTATATATAACTATATACGACGGGCTTCTTTCAGTTTCCGTCTACCAATCCACTCACAAGCTTTGGTCGGCCCGAGGCTATAGTAAAAGACACTTGCCCAAGGTGCCACGCAGTGGGAATGAACCCGGAACCATGTGGCTGGTAAGCAAGCTACTTACCACACAGCCACTCCTGCGCCTATTGTTTAGAAATTAATCTTGTATGTAGGACTTTGAAACCAGATGCGTATATTTAGGCGTGTCATCTTCAGGTAATAAAGATTCACATAAGGATGTTGGTCAACAGATTGTTGTTGGTTAGACAACAACTAACAACAGTTAGTTGTTGGTCTTGTCTGAATATTAATGAGATATTCAAACTTTTGTTTTGAAAATACGAAGATTAAATCTCAGAGCTCAGTCCAGTATTTAAACCGTTGAAATTAGGTGTATTTACTAGTATGTCAGCTTTTAGGTAACGGGTTTACAAAGGTTCACAGAAGAATAAAGAATAAATTTTAGTTTGTTGGCAGGCTGGTATTATTTAAAGTTTTTTCCCTGTTTGTATTTGGAGGGCATTGGTTATCACTTAAGCATGTCATAGTGTTATTAGTATTGGAAATGTGTTGATCTAACGTTTTAATGCTTACAAGAGGATGTACGTAGGAGTAGATGTTGTCTGTCAGCATATTTGCCTCTGAGAGATCATTGCTCCGAAAATTATTTGTTTACTAGTTAGAAATTTTAACCTTTGTGTTTAGAGAGATATTTTTAGCAATTGTAGAAACTCTTTTTCCTGCCCTATAAAAGGAAATTGTCTCTCAAGCAATATTATATATAGCGCAACCGTAACCACGAACACTACACGAACATATGTAGAGTTTATAGGAGACCGGTTCAAAACATTATACAACTATTTATTTTTGATAAATATTTTTGATAAATATTTCTTCTACTCGATGTCAAGCGTGGTCATTTTATAATTTATTATCGGGTTATATTAAAATGTGCAAAAAGTGGGGATTATAAAGATGTGCAGGAAATTCTAAGCCAGGTTATTCTTCAATCCTTGCACATATGTATGTGGGTGTTTGTAGCTATGTGCACTTCATTTAGAAAGTTTTGTGAACTGTTAAAATTTGGGAACTCTTTGATAATTTATGCAGGTCTTGTTTATTGTAGAGTTGTAATATCAGTTTTTATGTGTATTATGGAGGTTGTTTATGATGATAGAGGATATGGGAGGAGGACGGTGGTGTGGTATTTAGCCGTTAGAAAAATCTATTGGTTTCAAACATATGAGTGCTTTGAAGATTTTGTGTTTGCATGAAAGGTTGTGCAGGTTTGATGGTAATTGGAGTATTTCTGGATTTCAATGTCCGTATATATTTGGATAGTGAGGTATCATTTTACTGTTTGGATTGCGAGAACTGTGTATAGTTGTATAGTGTTTTGAACCGGTCTCCTGTAAATCCTACATATGTTAGTGTAGTGTTCGTGGTTACGGTTGCGCTATATACAATACTGCTTGATAGACAATTTCCTTTTAGAGGGCAAGAAAAAGAGTTTCTACAATTGCTAATTGTTATTATTATACATGTGATTTTGATTTTCAGCTTTGACAATTTTTCCGAGGTTGCTGATTGTTGAATATAAGAATTTTATAGTATCTTTGATTAGTTTATGATATTTGTGATTAGGATGAAAATGTCTTAGAAGTAGTTTTAAAAGTAATTTGATTATCGATGGAGAAAGGTGTACGCTGAACCACAAAACCACGCACTTTTCCTTTTCCTATTCTTGCGTTATATATATATATATATATATATATATATATATATATATATATATATATATATATATATATATATATATATATATATATATATACTTATTAAAGCAGCAGAAAATTCAACAAAATCTGTTACTCTGAGTTTCTCGTTGCCGTTCATCAGACAGTTTTTGCTAGAATGGAACCGAATATCAATTCAATCCAGACTCTTACAAACGCTAACCTTTAAAAAAAATGGACTTGTTTGATTGGCCCTTTAGAAATAACGGTCAATCTTCGAGCGATAAACAAAAAAAGAGCTCAAAAATATATGTATATATATATTAAAAAAATTATAAAAAATTAAAAAATTATAAATTCGAGGAAAAAACCTTACATTGAATAAAATACATATTGACGTTAATATGTATTTTATTCAATGTAAGGTTTTTTCCTCGAAATTTTTAATTTTATAATTTTTATAATTTTTTTTATATATATATACATATTTTTTTGAGCTCTTTTTTTGTTTATCGCTCGAAGATTGACCGTTATTTCTAAAGGGCCAATCAAACAAGTCCATTTTTTTTTAAAGGTGTAGCGTTTGTAAGAGTCTGGATTGAATTGATATATCGGTTCCATTCTAGCAAAAACTGTCTGATGAACGGCAACGAGAAACTCAGAGTAACAGATTTTGTTGAATTTTCTGCTGCTTTAAATAAAGCATATTACTATACCACTGGTATTTGAGTACTCTTTTTTCCACCTTGTTTCACATTTATGTGTTTACTCCGGTTATATATATATAATATATATATATATATATATATATATATATATAAATACAAAATAGAACAAGAACGCAAAACATCCGGACAACTAGGTAATACAAAAAGGGACAACAAAACATCCAGATAGACGATACAAGAAAACAAGGACGGGTCATTCGAAGTTTCTATCTTCAATCAAGAACCAGATTATCCTCGCAATTTCGGCTGATTTATATGTCTATCAAATCTACTCACAAGATTTTTATTAGCTGGAGGATATAGTAGAAGACACTTGCACAAGGGATCAGGCAGAGGGATTAAACTCGAAACAATGTGGTTCGGAAGCAAACATTTTACAACGCAGCCACGCTTGTACCTTTGAGATATATGTGGGCACGTGAGTGTGCGTGTGCGCGCGCGTTGAAATATATGTGGATAATTTCATATTTGAAATATATATATATATATATATATTAGGGAGTATAGCTCCAAACTTACAGGGAAAAATTCAACTTAGTATTAAATCAAATTTCACAGTATAAATATATAAAATATGAATTAGAGATAAAACCACTATTAGGCAACTCAAACAGTGATAGACATAAACCAATACATAAATAACAAATAATATAAATATGATTAATATAATATATAATATATATATATATATAATTTTTTCCAAAAGGTATAAAAAGAGTGATAAATATAATATAAGTAAAAACACTACGTACGTTTCATGGCTATAATTAAATTATAAATAATTATAGAATCAAATTAACAATCAGTAGTTATATAGTATACAATACAATAAAATAAAACTTCTTAAAATATCTTTATTGGTGTATATTTTGTGTGTGATTATTTTGTTAAATAATTTGGTAATTAGATATTGGACTATAACTGAGTTAAGGATATTCGTGAATTTATTGTTTTTAAGCCATATTATATCTTCATAGATAAATACATATTTCTATCTATTTTTTACCTTAAAAATAAATATTTAACATAATAAATGGGTTGTATGACATAATCCTAATGTTTTAAGTTTCTAATTTAGATAATGGACTTTTTTATTAGAAAAATTATTATTTTATTTATTTCTTTAAAAATATTGTTTAACTCTATTTGCTTATTATTTAACCTGAAGATTGACTATAATTTTAGTTCAAATTTATTTCAATTAAATTTAAACTTAATTGTAATTCGAATTAATTATAGCCATGAAACGTACGTAGTGTTTTTACTTATATTATATTTATCACTCTTTTTATATCTTTTGGAAAAAAATTATATATATATTATATATCATATTAATTATATTTATATTATTTGTTATTTATGTATTGGTTTATGTCTATCGCTGTTTGAGTTGCCTAATAGTGGTTTTATCTCAAATTCATATTTTATATATATATATATATATATGTGTGGTGTGTGTGTGGTGTGTGTGTGTGTGTGTGTGTGTGTGTGTAATTATAGATAGATACTACAAGTAGTAGTGGTAGTAGTAGTGCAGGTAGTGGCGGGGGAGGAGGAGGAGAAGCTGATGGTGGTAGTGGTCTTTGATGGTGGTGGGGATGGTGATGACGGTGGTGGTAGTGATGGAAGATTAACTCTATTCTCACTGAAAAATTCGACCACCGTAGTAGAAGCTGTCGTCGCTATCGTCGTCGTCGTGATTGTTGTTGTTGTTTTTGTGGTTGTCGTTGCTGTTCAATGCATTCTACAATGGGCAAAAAAGAAAAATAAAATACAACTAAACAGTAGGCGATACAAGAGAGAGAGTAAAAGGAAAAAAAGAGAGGGTGGAGAGTTGATGGGTCGATTCTTCAAATCAACAAATAAATATTTTCAAAACGTAAAAGATTCTGTTGTGTCTGGGGAGAGTCATTTTCTTTTTGTGCCTTATAATTTAACACACTCAGCGGTAAAATTTCCACTTATTCCTTAGTTTTATTTTCCTAAAATTTTCGTTGCGTCTTGCAACATTTTCAATAGTCTTGACTCTGTCCGTTCAAGAGTCATGACTATTGAAAAGGTTGCAAGACGCAACGAAAATTTTAGGAAAATAAAAATAAGGAATAAGTGGAAATTTTACCGTTTAGTGTGTTACATTATAAGGCACAAAAAGAAAATGACTCTCCCAAGACACAACAGAATATGCTTCAACACACGAACTCATATAAAGAATATTGCAAACCAAATCCAAAAACGAAATGTAAAAGATTAAATAACTAAAAACATGACATTGACACAAATATAAAATTAAAAATTCACAACTTGGTCAAGTGTGCAGTATTTGCACCTAAAATTGCAGCGGTGCAACTATAATAATAATACTTTAATGAATGCATATAATCCCTTTAAAAGTATGCACATATCTTCAGCTTACATCTGTTTTTGTTTGTGTTTATGTTTGTATTAGGTAGGCATATGTGTGTGCGTGTGTGTGTGTGTACGTATGTGTGTGCATGTGTGCAAGTGCGTGTGTGTATGTCTGTACGCATGTATATATAACATATATATATAGATAGATAGATAGATAGATAGATAGATAGATAGATAGATAGATAGATAGATAGATAGATAGATAGATAGATAGATAGATAGATAGATAGATAGATATACAGGTGGTGCAATTAAGTTAGACATGGCCTGGACCAATCTTTGGTAACATATCTAAGTTTACCTAAGTTTATATATAATATATATATATAATACATATGATATACATATATATAATATAACATACGTAACATGATATATGTATAATACATACATATATATATATATATATATATATATATATATATATATATATATATATATATATATATATATATATATAACGTGTGTGTGTGTGTAGGGTGAGATTCTGTGCATATACAAATGTGCATGTGTATGTTCGACAGTGCGAGTGTATGTCTAATACTGAGAATGCCATCGTGTCTTTGTGTGTATATATATACATAACATATATGCATGCATGTAATATATAAATATATATATATATATGTATGTACCTATATATATTATATATATATATAATATATATGTATGTATGTACATATATATATATATATATACATATATATATATATACATGTATATATATATGCATATATGTATGCATATGTGCATGTATGTATGTATGTATGTATGTATGTATGTATGTATGTATGTATGTATGCATGTATATTGGTGCATCTGTTTGTGTCATCCTATCAAACATCAAATAGGCTTAAGCTGGCAAAGTTTCAGAATCTTTCATGATTCTTTCTCATTATTTTCATTCTCTCTTTCTCTCCCCATCTCTATCTCTCTGTCTCTATGTCTCTCTCTCTCCTTTTTTCTCTATCTCTCTTTCTCTTCCCTTCTTTCCCCCTCTCTCACTGAATATGTATACCCACATTCTTAGATAGATAGATAGATAGATAGATAGATAGATAGATAGATAGATAGATAGATAGACAGACAGACAGACAGACAGACAGATAAACAAACAGACAGATACAATATATACGGATATATATATATATATATATATATGCGTATGTATATATAATGTATATAATGTGTGTGTGTGTGTGTATATATATATATAATGAAACATTGATCATAGACAAACATGAAATTCAAGTCAACGACTTTATATATACACCATACCTCCAAACATATAATATATATACATATAATATATAATAGTATATATATATTATATATATATATATATATATATATATAGTATGTTTGTTTTTTTGTATGTATGTATATATACATATATATACATACAAAAATATATATGTATGTATATATATAATAATATATACATACATACATACATATATATATAGTATATATATATATATATATATATATATATATATATAATATATACATATATATATATATACACATATATATATAACATATATATATATATATATATATATATATATTATATATATATATATATATATAATATATGTATGAGTGTGTGTCTGAGTATATGTATATATTTGTGTGTTGTGTATCTATATGATGTTCTTATGAAAATATATATACCTTTACCCACGAATATATATATATATATATTATATATACACACACACAAACATTACATATATATATATATATATATATATATATATATATATATATATATATATTATGTATGTATGTTTGTGTGTGTGTATATATATTATATATATATATATTCGTGGGTAAATGTGTATATTATATTTTCATAAGAACATCTATATAGATACACACACACACACAATATATACATATACTCAGACACACACTCATACAAACCACATACACATACGCAGAGACTAGAGCAGTGCATACGAATAAAGTGACAGAGACAGACAGACGAAGACATAGAAATCGCACAAAAACAAACAAAAACAAAATGGAAGAAGAATTTAGTTTACAAGATGTTTGTGCTTGTATTTTTCTCGACTGTTCGATAATCTGCAAGTATCTACGTGCTTCAGGTGAACGATGTCAGAACGCCACAATATCAAAAGTTCAAGTGAGAACAACATTCACGCACATATAGATACATACACACACAGATAGACACGTCAATACCTTCTGAGAGAGATGTAAAGAGAAAACACACACACACACAAATATATATACGAAAGCTAAATACGATTTTATATAATCCACAGTTCTCGGAGGAAGAGAAAAAAAAACAACAACACATTATGACATTTTAGCGTTAAGTAGACACGTTATAAACTAGATTTGCCGTCACATGTCTCAGTTGCATCTATTAATCGGCACACGAGCTACATACATTACAGTTGTCAATCAAATCTTTACTGCGATGCCACGAACAGCAATATGGTATAAATAGACTCATCAAAACACTTGATAAATTAATTTATTTGCTGCTTTGTTATGTCAGTGTCTAGCGTATTCAGTCAGATGAGATGTATAAATATTTGTTCAATTAAGAACTCGTTAAACTGCGAACAATTTCATCTATTTATGAGTTATTTGATTTGTTATCTTTTCCTTACAACTATTGCAACCAATTATTTCTTCCTATTGTGAGACAAGTTGTCTACCATGATCCCTCTTTTATTTTTATATTTTTTTATTTTTATTTTATTCGATTTTTTTGTTGCTTTTTTTTTACATTTTATTAACGTCTGCAAATGTTCGTGAGACAGTTATCGCTTAACTGATTTTGCAGCACGTTTGATTTTTTTTTTCAATAATTCTTTGTAGTAATTTTTTTCTTTCTTCTAGCATCCGTGTTTTATATTATTAAAGCCAGTAGCAGAGAACTGGAGTTGGTTTGTGTAACAAATATAAAAGGTATATGATATATTACGTCTTTGGTACACAACAAAATATTTTGTTTTCACATGGGGTATCTGTGGAGGCACATGGCCTAGTGGTTAGAGTAGCTGACTTGCGGTCGAGGGAGCACGAGTTCGAGTCTCAGACCGGACGATGTGTGTGTTTATGAGCGAAACCCCTAAGCTCCCCGCGGCTCCGGCAGAAGGTAATGGCGAACTTCTGCTGACTCTTTCGTCACAACTTCTCACTCTTTCCTCCTGCATCTTGCAGCTCACCTGCGACTGACCAGCGTCCCGTCCAGGTGGAGAACCTATACGCCAAAGAAACCGGGAAACCGACCTCATGAGCCAGGTGTGACTCGAGAAGGAACAAACAACAACAATAGTGTATCTAAGAGTGGTAGGTGGTTGCCAGTTTAATGGACCCTATCTCTTCCTAAAGTTATATAAATGGAAAGAACTGAACCTTTCGCTAATAATCAAGTGAAAACATTCGTCAAATTTACAATTCTCTTTTTTTTTTCTTCTCTAATACAGTGCTCTATACTTTAATAACCGTTTGGTGCTGTACTGCAAAACTGGCTAAATTTACAGCTCTAATAGCATATTAAATTTTCCTACAAGTAGAGGTTAATGCCCCGATAGTGTATTTATGATCATCGCAAAAATAAAAGATAAAGTTGAACTCAGCAAGTTCAGGAATAAATACAGCAACTCTCTAATGACTTTTCCAGTTCGTCGCTTTAGTGCAGTCTTTTTTTAATTATTTACAGCTATAAGGTGGCGAGCTGGCAGAATCCTTTGTGTATCGGCCAAAATGCTTAGCGGCATTTCTTCCGGCTTTTTTACGTTCTGAGTTGAAATACGCAGAAGTTAACTTTACTTTTCATCCTTTCGAGGTCATTGAAATAGAGCGCCAGTCAAATATTTGGTTCGATATAGTCGACTAATCCCGACCCTAAAATTGCTGGCCCGGTGCCAAAATTTGAAACCTTCTGTGTACAAATTCCACTGAGGTCGACTTTGCCTTTCATCTTTCTAGGGTCGATAAAATAAAGTACCGGTCAAATACTGGGGTTAATGTAATCAACTAATCCTTCTCCTAAAAAGATTACTAGCCTCCTTCGAAAATTTTACACAATTTTTACAGCTGTCGTTTAGTTTCTCCTATAAATTTCAATTGTCAAGGAACTAAGTCTACCATCTGTTTCCAATTCACAATCATTTCTCTTGTGTAACATAGTGTACTAAGATAACGTATTATACTTTATAATCCTAAAACGTTGTACTTAACACACTGTTTATGTATCTTATCTTACTGCCGTCATCGGAGATTTAACTGTAAATATAGCTTCCTAAAATACCAACAAACTTAGAGCAGATCTCAATTAATTAAATCGACTATCAACAATATTCGAATTAACAGAAGCATTATCGGTCGGATAAAATGGCTGGCGACATTTTTCTGACTCTCCTCCCGGAGTTCAAATCCCGTTGAAGTCAACTATGTTTGTCATCTTTTCGGGGTCGATAGAAAAGTACCCATAGAGGTCAGTGGATTGATATTTTGATATGTGATGGAAAATAACGCCCATTACATGCGGACGTTCAGTGCAACTTTCTGTACTGCGCTGTCCACCTGATAGGCTGTGGTCTATGGCTTCCTTGTTAACACTTAATCAATTTTCCACAACCATTCTGCCCTATATAGTTTATGCAACAAGAAACTATATAGTTATGCTCTAGTTATTCTCAACAAGTTAGCTCAACCGGCAATACAAATTTTTATCACACAACAGCCTACAGTCTAGAGATGGAATACAACATTGAATAATGAAGTTCCACATACCATTAAAAAGACAGGACGGTCAGGGTTGGCATGCCTTTCAACATACGTCAGCTCAGTCAGGAATAAACTGGGGCTAAAACAACAACCATATCGTTGAAGAGTTAATGGGGAGATCTGTACGGTGTCGCTGGATATGCAAGAAAAAGCAGCCAAATTTCCTTCGAATTGCACTCTACTGTATTAAAAAAATGAAGGACACATTTGATGATATAGTCCTAGATACACACTGTCTAGAAATAAGAAGAGAAAGTTACTTTTGGAGCTCTTTGGTTATAAGTCTGCTTACACAGAGCTGACCTGACGTTTATAAAAAGCAACAAAAGATAACAAAATAAACAACAAGGAAATTCTCATCCAATAGGGATGCAGTCTGAAAACGAAAGGATTAACTTTGATCGTAAGTTTGCGGGATGCGCAATGGCCCAGTGGTTAGAGCAACAGACTCGCGGTCGTAGGATCGCAGTTTCGATTCCCAGACCGAGCGTTGTGAGTGTTTATTGAGCGAAAACACCTAAAGCTCCAAGAGGCTCCGGCAAGGGGTGGTGGCGATCCCTGCTGCACTCTTTCGCCACAACTTTCTCTCATTCTTTCTTCTGTTGGCCTGCAGGGTGGCGTCATTTGAAGGCTAAAACAATGCGAAGCGCATTGTGACTAGCGATGTGTAGCAACATCTGATAGCCTGGTCGGTGACGGTGACGTAAGTTTGCACAATGTCTGAA
>NC_042997.1:177702458-177709958 GCF_006345805.1 Octopus sinensis
ATTTATTATACGTATAATAATGTCACTTTGATAAATTCCAATGTTTTCAACATCTGAAATAGCAACTAATTAGTAAAGAATATTAGAGGATAGCGAACATTATTTTCTGGTCGAATAAACAAAGGTGAAAAATCTTAACGTTTATTTCTTCTTAGTTGTCCAAAGCGAAATATTGCTTTCGCCATTGCTTGCGTGTAGTAACTAGCTCACTACGTAAATATGTGTATAAAGCAACAATGACTATTGCTGGGGAAAAGCGATTAATTTATAATTTAATTATAAATGGGCGCTGACCGTATATTTGTGTGTAATACAATGATATGTTTCATTATTTCCAATGTTTTCAACATCAAAAATTGCACCGTTATCGCTTACAGCTTGCTCTACCAGACAATGATGTAAGCTAATCTATATCATTATTATTATTATTATTATATTATTATTATTATTATTATTATTATTATTATTATTATTATTATTATTATTATTTCACCATATTCAACATACTGTTATTTCTGATGTTACTGGCAACAATATCACACAGCCTTTCAATGCATAGTACCACTTTATTATACTTATATATATATTACATACACACATGATGATGATGATGAAGATGATGATGATGATGATGGTGATGATGATGATGACGACGACGACGACGATGATGGTGATAATCCTTTCTACTATAGGCACAAGGTCTGACATTTGGGGGAGAGGACAAGTCGATTACATTGACCCCAGTGTTTCGCTGGTACTTAATTCATCGACCCCGAAAGAATGAAAGGCAAAATCGACCTCGGTGGAATTTGAACTCAGAACGTGATGCCAGACGAAATGCCGCTTAGCGTGCTAATAATGATACTGCCAGCTCGCCGCTTTAATAATAATAATAATAATAATAATAATAATAATAATAATAATAATAATAATAATAATAATAATAATGATGATGATGATGATGATGATGATGATGATGAACCTTTCTACTCTAAGCGCAAGGCCTGAAATTTTGGCTCGTGCTCGACTGGTGATTATTTTTATCGACCAGAAAGGATTAAAGGCAAAGTCGACCTCAGCGGAATTTGAAGTCAGAACGTAAAAACGAACGAAATGTCGCTAAGCATCTTGCCCGACGTCAAGTTCGTCGCCAATAATAAAATAATAATAATGCTCTGGAATGATAGCAAAAGGGGCTGATTGCTACCTAACTCAGATACCAGGAAACCCAAAAATAGCAGAAATTCAAAAATAGTGTTCATGGGAACTGCTCAATACCTACACAAAATACTTTCTATGTAATCTCAAGTTTAAAACAAACATAATTTTTTTAAAACAAACATGTTTTTTTAGACATTCACTAGTACAACACTAAATACAAAACCAAATATATGGCATATTAGGCATAACAACAACATGAACTTCCAACCTGTTGTCTCTTGAAGTCTCTGGGTGAGACTTGGAGCCAACTTGTACAAATATAAAGCAAAAGTCAAACATATAATAAAATAATAATAATAATAATAATAACAACAACAACAATAATAATAATAATAATAATAATAATAATAATAATAATAATAATAATAATAATATAATAATATAATAATTATAATAATAATAATAATATAATAATAATAATAATAATAATAATAATAATAATAATATGTGGTGTGTATGTATATATTATAGTAGAAAGGATTATTATCATGACTACTCATCTGATAAGGGTACACCAGGCACATGCATCACAACCATATGTGCACGACATGGTGATTTCATATCAAGATAAACACCACATGACCTTCAGGTGGGGCCCAGTTAGAATTTTCTTTAGGTCGAGTAGCCCACCCCGCTCAAAAGGTCCCTGAATGAGGTTTGTTTAAGGATGATGAACGAAACCTATACACGTTTCCACGTTTCCAGGGGTGATTTATCCAAAAGTCACCAAAATTCCTCTCAATACATGGCTATATATAACATGCCGATGCGGGAGGGGTCGGAAACACATGCGTGGCTGGGTAGTTAAAATTTCAGAATCATACGGTTGCAGTTTCCATATGATGTTGTATCACATTGGGCAAGAAGTCTTCTACCACAACTTTGAACTTTAAGTCCACCCAAGCCATATGAGAGAAAATGGATTGAAACCGCACGTAATTCTCAGGGGTGGACTTTATCTCTAATTTAAAGACCCATTTTTATCGCATTATTCGTCACGCTGATTTTGTTAAATGATTATATTAAGGGTACAGCTGTCTGTGGAATATTCAGCCATTACTATGGTTCAATTAGTAATTAGTTCCGTTGATTGAGTTAGCAATAAACTTGTATCCAGTTTTCATTCCCTGTATCGCTTCACTTACTTCCATAATGCCCCATCCGTAAAACGCAGAAGCTATAACGGCACAAGATTAATTTTTGGAAAGGAAATGAGTTTATTTCTATTAAAGAAAATAATCTTGTCAGAATATTCGTCATCTTAATACTGTAATATTATTCATAATATTAGATAAATAAGAAGACTTTGTAGTTACGTTAATAATAAAAATTTCGTAGATAAAAGCAGTGGATTGACACAATGTTAATTCACGGTAGATGCAAGCGAATCCCACGGAGATTGACGTTGCCTTTCATCATTTCGGGTTCGATAAATTAAAGTACCAATCAAGACCAAGTTGTCAAATCAATACAATTGACTGTTCCCAACCTCTAAATGTATGGCCTTGTTGGAACTAACAATAATATTTTGTTTGATAGAGAGAAAGAGAGACAGACAAAGACAGAGACAGAGACAGATAGACGGACAGACGAAGGGAGAGAGAGATTTGATTTGATTGAAGATGATTTTATATCACAAAATAATAGTTTTATTGTATTAGGCACTCAAGTGAAAAGCGCATAATTTTAGAGATAGAAACAAAGAAAGTGGGAAACTTAAAAGCAAAACAAATTAACAGATGAAGTATTTGAAACAAGTCAGATAATGATTTGTTATTCTTAACGTTAGTTCACTTCTAGAACAAATAACTTAATACGTATACTATTGTTCTTAGTGTTGGGAGATTGACTGTTGTCATTATTGTAGTTGCTTTTCTAGCAGCAGCAGCAGCAGCTGTAGTAGTAGTAGTAAGTAGTAGTAGTAGTAGTAAGTAGTAGTAGTAGTAAGGAGCACTCCGTTGGTTATGACGACGTGGGTCCCAGCTGATACGATCAACGGAACAGCTTGCCCGTGAAATTAACGTGTAAGTGACTGAGCAATCCACAGACACGTGTACCCCTAACGTAGTTCCCAGGGAGATTCAGCGTGACACAGAGTGTGACAAGGCCGGCCTTTTGAAATACAGGTACAACTCATTTTTGCCAGCTGAGTTACCTGGAGTAACGTGAAACAAAGGACACAACGCGTCGCCGGGAATAGAACTCACATTGAACTTACAATCGTGAGCCGAATGCCCTAACCACTAAGCCACGCGCCTTCACAGCAGTAGTAGTAGTAGTAGTAGTAGTAGTAGTAGTAGTAGTAGTAGTAGTAGTTGTATCAGTAGCAGCAGCAGCAGCAGCAGCAGCAGTAGTAGTAGTAGTAGTAGTAGTAGTAGTAGTAGTAGTAGTAGTAGTAGTAGGTGATGGTGGTGGTGGTGGTGGTGGTGGTGGTGGTGGTGTTGGTGGTGGTGGTGGTTTGGGTCCTCTAGTCGGCTCTGATCTCGAAGACTTATGACCAAAAGTATTCTGTGATTATCTCGTTCTTTGTAGGGTATTTTTGTTTCTTCCATGCACTGCGTATATACGATCAGTATTATTCAACATGTGTTTCTTACGTTTAGAAGTGTGTAATTTGAATAAGACGTGTCTACTTTCCTTGCAAATGGAGGTGACAATATAGATGCTAGCTTATTAATCTTAAAGGTGTATTCCTCTAAACCTACTATTTATTAAGTTGGGCAAATAGAGAAGCTTATCTCTTTTATATTATCTTTCTAGAGTGCACTGTGACCTTTTTGGAAAGTTGCCTTATCTTGTTGTAAGATATTGAACAAATTGTTCACAATTTGCTAATCTAAATAATGACGTACACTTTCTCAGTGCACTCGTCTCTTTTATTTAAATTGATTAATTCTACTTATCTAAATGTACAAAGCAAGCAAACTTCCGTTTAATAGAATAGCATCTTATTTAAGTGAAGGATATCTGACTTACTTGCACTTAACGATAGAAAAATCGGAACTAAGAACTGGTCTTTCACTTTTACTGATCCTACCAATTAGGTCTATCTTTGTGAACTTGATGTTTTCGAGCGAATTGTTCGATATCGCTGCTAAATCTTCACCTCTACTCCACTCAAAAAAAATTAATAAAAGAGCAAAACAGAACAAAGCATTCTACTATCTTTAAAATGGTAATCACAAATTTGAAATCCTAGTTATTACAAATAAATTCACTGAAGTAAAGAAAAAGAAATTAATTATATGGTCACGTATAGAATAACAAGGTGTCGTTCAATTTGCCTCGCCGGACATCATATAATTTATAGCTGTTCTTAGGGAATTCCTTCAGAGTTTCTACAACTCCGTAGTCAAAGAATTGCCCATGCAGAGCTGAGTGAAAATTTACTAACAGCGAAAAGTCTGTTGTTATACACACATATACACACTTATACATCCATGCAGCTATCCATACAAACATACATACATACATACATACATACATACATACATACATACATGCATGCATGCATACATACATACATACATACATACATACATACATACATACATACATACATACATACATACATACATACATACATGCATGCATACATACATACATACATACATACATACATACATACATACATACATACATACATACATACATACATACACACTATCTCACTCACATTTTCAAAATCAATCATCCTTAACTGTGGTGGAGTAAAATTCACTATGTAATAGTAATACCGTGTTGAACTCAAATCTAAATCATTGGTGGTTAACTTCGGAAGCTGTCAGACATTTGGTGGAGGCGCGTGGCTAAGTGGTAAGGGTGTCAGCATCATGATCGTAAGATTGTGGTTTCGATGTCTGGACCGGGCGACGCATTTTGTTCTTGAGCAAAACACTTCATTTCACGTTGCTCCAGTCCACTCAGCTGGCAAAAATGAGTAACGCTGCGATGGACTGACGTCCCGTCCAGCTGGGGAACACATACGCCATTGAAACCGGGAAATTGGGCCCATGAGACTGGCTAGGCTTTAAAAGCGCGCATTTATTATTATTATTTTTTATTATTATTATCATTATTATTATTATTATTATTATTATTATTATTATTATTATTATTATTATTATTGTGTGCAGCAAGGAAGGAAGTGTGAACACAAGAAGCTGTGCAGGTATGATTGTATGGGTACGCTGCACCTTGAGCAAGTGTCTTCTATCACAGTCTCTATTTGAACGGTCGTTGGAATAATTTGAGAAACGGTATCGATGCGAAGGTCTGCGTTAGTTTCTTTCGACGAAAAAGGAGCACTCCTCGAATGATGTCCTTAACGAGATCGAAGCCTTTTATACCGAGTTGTAAACGTTCTCTGACAGATATGCAGTGAACTAGGAATTTTAACCAATTGGCAACTTGTAACCAATGAAGCAGTTCTTCAGAAACCGCCATACAAAATAAACAATATAAAGTGAAATATATAAATTGAGATCAGAATAGATTTAAAGGAGAAGCCTCAACATGCAAGAAATAACTACCAAATCATTCTCAAGTTACACATTAATGTCTTCGTAAATAAAAGCCACATTGGACAATATAACCCTATGTAAGTAATATGAGTTAGCAACAGTTGACCTGGGGTTAAACAACAACAGCCACTCAGATGTAACTGAGCTGGTTACCACTACTGACATATTTCCACAAAAAAAAATCCAAAACTTTAATTATGTTCGGAGCCCTTAGATATAGCTTTTATCACGATATAACTTTTTTTTTTTAATTTTATTTGTAAAGTTTAAGGTTTGTTAAAGCGATTCATGGCATCGCTGTTTTTCCAAATGGCCTTGAGGTTTTAGAAAAGCTGAAGTGTCATCTCATTATGTAGAAAATATGGTTTGCTCTGAACGTGATGAAACGAATCGCGCAGTAAATGGTTTCGAAACATTAACACGCCCTTTTCCCTGCGTTTTAATTTTACACACACAAGCACACATATACATATATACAAGCAAACTCACGTACACACAGATACACACGCGCGCGCGCGCGCGCAATCACTCACTCGTTTGACACATCCGTTTGCGTAATCATAGACGGTTTTACGCAACTTTTGGTGATTACAGTCGAACACTGATTAAATCTGGTAATCGGAAGCTCCTAATTACAAAGCTGTTCAGACGTTTGTGTAAAGCTGTCGTGCAGGTTCCAGCTCATTTCGATTCCTTGCAATTATATTCCTTGCAGCTGTGTCTCAAACAATAATATGCCTTTAAAAATCTATTTCTGACCACGCTGATAACATGACACGTATTCTACTTACACCTATCAAGCTTGTAATCAATGCCGTTACTTCTAAGTTAAACTGAGCAAACGGAAAATGTGCGGAAGCCCATCAGGTCGATTATGGTTGTTCATGGTTTGTGGACTTGATCCGTCACTTGGTTTAACACTATTACATGTCTCTTATATGCCTTTAGCTGAGTCCTCTCTCTTTTTAAAGCATTCTGACCAGCTCTCCGGTTTGAGAATAACTCGATATATTGATGTGCTGGTCTCTACTATAGAAACCACGAATTACAATCGCTTTTGTCTTTTTCATTTTCCTTTGCTACTTTCAAATGCATTGCATGGTTACTTCCCTTTCCGCCTTTGATTACGATATTTAAAATTTCTGAAATATTTTCAAATATCTAATCACTGCGAGATCATTAATACTACTTGTGTCTATCTGGCTTAAAATCAGTTTTGCTATTTTGATGGTTAGCTTCTCAGAAACTGACTGTGATTCAATGTTTTGTTTTTGTTTTTGTTTTTGTTTTTGTTTTATTATTATTATTATTAGAAGGAATAGAATAAAACTGAGCGAAACATATTTAATCTTATATGTAATACCATGATACAATTATAGAAAACTGTTTGGATAGATCTAAAAATTCGTTAGATCTCAATATAATAAAAGGATAGATAGATAGATAGATAGATAGATAGATAGATAGATAGATAGATAGATAGATAGATAGATAGATAGATAGATAGATAGATAGATAGATAGATAGATAGATATACAAATGGAAACCAAAAATTATAGACACTTTCAGCAATACTTTCTTCAGGTTGGCTGCTAAAAGGTGGTTCTCTTCTGGTTACTTAACTGAAGTTTGATCTTGATCGTTCCAGCTTTTTCCTTTTTTTTTTTTTTCTTTGTATTACAGAGTAAGTATGGCAGCTCCGCTAGCAGTATGCACTAAAGAATAACAGCGATCAATGATCCGATTACTCTGGTTT
>NC_042997.1:177717458-177719958 GCF_006345805.1 Octopus sinensis
AATAGAGGAAAATTTTTAAACGTTTCTTTTGGCTTAGAAGCATTTATGTCATAAATGGTTGAACACATATGATACAAGGAAAGAAACTGATAGAGAATGGATTGTTTATAACTGATAGAGAACTACAGTGAAAATTTAGTAAAACAAGCGCTACATAGCATCCCTGAGATTTAATCAACTATTGGTATGCACCCGAAACTTGCAAACTATGGTGAGAAGTTCAAAAGCTGGCGAAGCATCAAACCGCCTAACTTAATAAGCAAGTAATACCAAAATGACTACAGTCAACCTACAAATAAAAGGAAGTTTCAAGTTGATCAAAGAGCAACTGTCTAGCCGTGGACTTCTGAGAAAACACATAAACCAACACCACTGGTCGAAGCACAAGTGATTAAAAATTAATTGAGGAAACAGAAAATTCGATTAAACTAATAGAAACGTAGTGTGCATGTAAATTTTTAAAATTGTTTAATCTGTAAAAAGGAAGTTAATAGTGCGAAGAATGATAGTATTTTCCAATTTATTTGACATTATATAACTTTCATTGAGTCAATATTTGTTTTTTGAAACTAGACTTTCTAGTGCGTATCGAGAAATTAGCAACTGAATAATTCAAAAACTATATCAGCAAATATAAAGGGATTCAAAATAATAGTCTAGGGTCGAACTGTTTTGTGCTGTATACATAGTCAAGGCAAGCTATATCATGACTAGAAGAAAAGACATTTTGGAATTTTCTCACAGTTAGTGCCAAATAATTATACAGGTTATGTGACTGGGGTATCGGTCTATTTGATGGTAAATTAAATCAGACTGGTTGGGTTAGTAATTCTCTTGGTCCAACCGTCTTGTTCTATTTGACTTACGTAATTTATCGTGTGCCTATAGATAATGTAAAATATTTCCATCAAGATCCAGGGCGAATAACTTTTCTGTGATTAGTTATGAAGTGTAAGACATCATATACTGCATTTAGTTAGTAGGATTGGCAGTGTCTAGTATATATATATATTGATAAAAACGGTAAGACAACAAAAGAAAGAAAGAGACCTCGATATTATGTAAATAGTGGAATTTATATATATATATATAAACGCACCTTTGCTTGCGTTTTCTAAAAGATATTTCCAAATAAGTCGGTAAATGAGAGGAAATATGGCAAGGTGACTAGATCATTACATCTCTCAGTTTCACTGCTTGTGAATCTAAAATATCGATACCTACATCGATGTGTTAAATCATATAACTACAACGATATGAAATTTCTATAAGAGAAATCACAGCAGTAAGAATCAGTACTTTTAACGCTTGATTTATATCCTAATACACAAGCCATGTTGAGCTAATACCAGCTCAACGTGGTTGTTACTACTGAAAGACAAATATAAATAACCCAAAACTGCAACGTTAATTGCACTTGCTGCAGCGACTTAAGCAGCTGTACCTTATGAATACTCATCACGATGAAACAAGGCCACATAATTTAACGGGAAGAAGTACAGTCTATTAAATTGACTGGCCCCAGTTATATTTAGTGTTCGTTTTATTGACAGACTCACCTATACCCAAACCTGCTCAGAAGCGTGATAAGCAAAGACGGTTTTGGTAGCATTGAAACTTCAAAAGAAACAAGTACATAAATATCCAGCAAAATATCAAATCTGACAGTTCATCCTTTCGGCAACTCCACCACCCGGAGAATAAACCAATGAAAATACTCGGTGACTATGTTATTAAGTGCTGAAGAACTTCTCTCTCTACAGTGAGGAACGATAACAACTATTGAAATCTGCCCTTGTTTTGCATATAATAAATATATCAACACAGCAATTTTATAGTAATTTCCTTTAGTCGTTTGTTTGTTTGTTTGTTTTTAATGATATTGACTTTTTCTTTTTATCTATTTTATTTTACTTTATTTTGTTTCTTTGATTCTTTATGTGATATTGTTTTTGTTTTTTTTTTTCATCTTCTCTTTCACCGGCCCGACAGTTGTTATCTTTTACCGGACTATCAACCATAAAACGCGAATCTCTAGTAAAATAGAATTTCCATTTTTATTGTACTTCTTATCTGACAATCGATATTTAAGTTTAATAAAAGAAAATAAATAAAACGGTTAAATCATCATTTCTCAACAGACTCCAGCTTTCAGAGCACAGTTCGGGTTATTTAACTTGGTTTATTTCTGTTATTTTTAGTTGCTTCTTTTTTATGATATATTATTGTATATAAACTCTTTCTTTCTTTCTTTTTTTTATTATCTAAACAAAGGCCTAAATTCCTATTTACAAATAACATTCTCAAGACGTTTTCATCAATGCATCATCATTTTCCCACTAAAATACTTTCAAAGCAGCGTTATTTATTTTTTTCATCGATGTACCATATTTTCTTTTTTTCTTGTATTGTTATGCCTTCTCTTTTCATTTGATTTTAAATTTATTTATTTATCTATTAATCTATTTATTTCGTGGCTTTGTTATATCTGTAATTTTAC
>NC_042997.1:177722458-177734958 GCF_006345805.1 Octopus sinensis
TATTAAGATAAATAGTTGACTTAGTATTCACTCGGTTTAACATCACCAAATGGCATTTCGTACTTTTATAGGAGCATTTGAACCAGGAATTTGGTATATAGATATACAAAAAAAAGACTACAAACTTGGCTGCCTTGAATATGAATGTCACTACAGCAATACGTGAATCGTGATGTCTTCCTCCCTTTTCATTGAAAACGTTACTACTACTACTACTGCTGCTGCTGCTGATGATGATGATGATGATGATGATGATGATGATGATGACGACGACGATGATGATGACGACGACGATGATGACGATGACGATGATGACGATGATGATGATGACGATGATGACGATGATGATGATGGTGTGATGATGATGATGATGATGATGATGATTATGGTGATGTTGATGACGACGATGATGACGATGACGATGATGACGATGATGACGATGATGACGATGATGGTGGTGATGATGATGATGATGATGGTGGTGATGATGATGATGATGATGATGATGATGATGATGATGATGATGATGATGATGATGATGCAGCCGTCGCCGCCGCCACCATCATCAATATTTTCGTGTTTGAGTTGCTCTGACTTCCAACATCGACGGTCCGTGAAGTTGCATGCATTGTTATCCATTAATTTCTACGAACAAATTTCGCTATTTTATTTGTGAATATTGTTTAACCATGTTCTCGAGAAAAGAGAGTTTAAAACACACCATATCTCCTTCCATTAAGGAAGACACAAACTATCTTCCCCGTTCTTTGTTGTCTGCGGACAAGTGCATTAAAACTGTCAGTTAATTTGATGTTTAATGATGGATGCATGGTGGAAGTCAACCATGATAGCTGGCGTAGAGGTAACAACTCTCCGAAAAATTTTGACTGAAGCCAGAAAAACTTACCAGGCAAGTGCAGCTCTAGTGGTACTTCTACACCAGCTATCATGGCTTGTACATAAGTGTGTATACTCTGACGATAACTATTTCTTTATTACCCACAAGGGGCTAAACATAGAGGGAACAAACAAGGACAGACATAGGTATTAAGTCGATTACATCGACCCCAGTGCGTAACTGGTACTTAATTTATCGACCCCGAAAGGATGAAAGGCAAAGTCGACCTCGGTGGAATTTGAACTCAGAACGTAACGGCAGACGAAATACGGCTACGCATTTCGCCCGGCGTACTAACGTTTCTGCCAGCTCGATAACATACGACTGTGATGAAGAGTAGCCGGAATAAACTTCTATGAATAACATAATCTTCAAGAATGAGGAGGAAATTAGGAGCAGCAAACCAGCCAAACGGTAGAGTAACAGCAGCAATTTCCTTCTCTGTTTTCAACGACAACGCTTTCTCATCTATTCCAGTCGTAAGGAGGGCGACAGGGACAAAAATAAGAACAGTAGCAGCAACAACGACAACGATTACTTTTTGTTTTTACCTTGAGCACAAGCCCAGTAAATTTGAGGAAAGAAGGAAGTCGATTACACCGAGCCCTGTGCTCCACAGGTACTTATTTCATCGACCATGAAAGAACGAAGGACAAAGTCAACCTGATGGTGTTTGAACTCAGAGTGTTAAGAGCCGGAAGAAATTCTGCTAAGTATTTTGTCCGTCGTACTAACGATTCTTATTTCTTTACTGCCCACAAGAGAAAGGACAAACAAAGACCGACAAACGGATTAAGTCGATTATATCGTGGTACTTATTTAATCGACCCCGAAAGGATGAAAGGCAAATTCGACCTCGGCGGAATTTGAACTCAGAACGTAAGGGCAGACGAAATACCTATTTCTTTACTACCCACAAGGGGCTAAACACAGAGGGAACAAACAAGGACAGACAAACGGATTAAGTCGATTATATCGACCCAGTGCGTAACTGGTACGTATTTAATCGACCCCGGAGGGATGAAAGGCAAAGTCGACCTCGGCAGAATTTGAACTCAGAACCTAACGGCAGACGAAATACCGCGAAGCATTTCGCCCGGCGTGCTAACGTTTCTGCCAGCTCGCCGCCTTTTCGATAATAAAACTTTCTACTATAGGCACCACGCATGAAATTCTGGGGAGTAGGATAGTCGATTACATAGATCCCAGGATTCAAGTGTTACTTATTTTATTCACGACAAAAGTGTGAAAGACAACGCCGACCTCGGCAGAATTTGAACTCAGAGCATGAAGGAGGACGAATTACTATTAAGCATTTCACCCAGCGTGCTAACGATTCTGCCAGCTCGCCGCCTTCTTTTCGACAATAATAATGGTTTCAAATTTTACCACAACGGCCGCAATTTTGAGGGAGGGTGATGAGTCGATTACATCGACCTCAGTGTTAAACTGGTACTTACTTTATAGACCCCGAAAGGATGAAAGACAAAGTCGATCTCGGCGAAATTTGAACTCAGAACGAAGCAGCAGACGAAATACCACTAAGCATTTCGTCCAGCGCTTCCTCTACAGTAATTGGCATTATTGCCTCAAACAGCAATACAACATCAACAACAGTCGCAGCAAGGTGGCTGCTGGGTCTAGCTAGTTCGCAAGTGTGATAAAACGAACAGAATGGTCGAAGTTCCAAAAAGAAGAACTGAGGGAGAAATCTAGGGTGCCGTTCGAAATCAAGAAAGAAAAAGTCACCTTGATCGTTCTAAAGCAGATTTTGGAAAATTCTGGGAGATGTGGAATGAGAAAATTTCCTTACTCCTAGGATGGTGTTCGTCATATTCTCTCTGAGTATAAGGTACTTTACCTATTTCTTTACTACCCACAAGGGGGCTAAACACAGAGAAGACAAACAAGGACAGACAGACACACGGATTAAGTCGATTATATCGACCTCGGTGCGTAACTGGTACTTAATTTATCGACCCAAAAGGATGAAAGGCAAAGTCAACCTCGGCGGAATTTGAACTCAGAACGTAACGGCAGACGAAATACGGCTGCACATTTCGCCCGGCGTGCTAACGTTTCTGTCAACTCGACGCCTTCTCTGAGAATAAAGTACTTTACCACCCCAGTCAATAATGAAGAACTCGTCTTCATCCCACAATATATATTTCATTACTACCCACAAGGGGCTAAACACAGACGGGACAAACAAGGACAGACAAACGGATTAAGTCGATTACATCGACCCCAGTGAACTGGTACTTAATTTATCGACCTCGAAAGGATGAAAGGCAAAGTCGACCTCGGCGGAATTTGAACTCAGAACGTAGCGGCAGACAAAATACCGCTAAGCATTTCGCCCGGCGTGCTAACGTTTCTGCCAGCTCGCCGTCTTCTCTGAGTATCAGGTACTTTACCACCCCAGTCAATAATGAAGAACTCGTCTTCATCCCACAATATATTTTCTTTCACTCCTACGAGCTTGACAAATTGAACACCAGTCAGATACTGGAGCCGATATAATTTATTATAATTCCTTGTAGTTTCGGGAATGTACAGGAAATCATTGTTGTTGTTTTTACAGTAACATAGTCTACATTATTGCTACTTGTGTATCTTTCCTTCAGACTTTAAAAAGCTTTTTAATTTTATCTCATTTTATTTATTAATTTAGAGAATATAACGGGCAACAGAAATTACAAGGTTTCATGTTTTTTTTTTTTTTCTTTTCATATTTTTCTTTTTCTTGTCTTTTTCTCTCTTTCTTTATTTTTTTAAAGCAATATTTTCAATAATATTCTTCAAAGTAAGACCGAAAGAAAAAAAAATGAATTTTAAAAAAATCTTTGAAACAATGAAAACAAAACAAAGAATAATAAACAACAAATGCATCTTCAGAAAAGAATATTTCATTGTTTTTGTTGTTATTTAATTCAGAGCCAAATTCGCTATCGGTTTTGCGATTACGATCAATTTTCAAAGATAGATTAGTTTCTCAGCAAATATTCGACCAGTTCAATAAGTTCATTTCATCAATGTTAACATTTTTTTTTGTTTTATTATTTATTTATTGTGATTTTTCAAAAGATAAATTGAATTTTTTTAAACATTGTTTCGATGACTGAAGGAAAAAAAACAAAAAAAAACAACAACAACAAATACAAAAATCCAAAGGAATCCGGTGCGTTCCTGATAGAAAATATTTTCTGGAGGAGCGTTTGTTTAAACTATTATACCAATTCGTTTAAACTATGTTTAATAACAATGGATTCATCTTTCATTTAGTCATTCATTCATTCCATTCTTTTCATGTAATTCATTACCACAAACGCATTAAAAATTTTCATTCCACCTCTTATCCGGTTGTTCTCCGCGAAGTTCAAGGCAAATTCATAATATTGCTTTTGACGTTGCTTATGATTTTTTTTTCATTCCATTTCCATATCCGGCATTCTTAGACAATTTATTTTCAGATGTTAACAGTAATATTCTTCAAATAAATGATGTACTAGAATCAAATCTAGAGAACACTGGACGCTATAATAAAACGCCCACAAAATCCTGATAGAACAGTTTTTTTCTTAAATCTCTCTTACTCAATTATTTCACTGTTCTTATTGTGTAGGCATAGGAAAGTTGTGTTGGTAAAGATTCAAAAGAGGAGTGAAAGAATAGATACCTTTCGTATACCATTCGAGAAATCACAGGTTCTGGAATTGTTGTCCTGATAAACGACATATCCTTACCAGACTGGCATGTAATTGCTAATGTTATTGTTATTATTATTATTATTGTTGTTGTTGTTGTTGTTGTTGTATTTAGGAATGGTCATTTTGCCAGTTTAGCCAATAAAAACACACGCACTATATATTTGGTGTTACTTTGCTTCAGCGTTATTTATTTTTTACATTAATCTTAATCTTATTTCGGCCAGAGTTCTTTCGTCACACTCCTGTGACTGCATCAGTGGTCCTTTGCTTTCTTCTTTCTTACTAACGGTCAGCCATTTTGTATTTTGTATTTCTATTGTATGTGTCTTCATTTGCGCATGCGTATACCTCTATGTGTGTCTATGTTTAGTTAGTGTGTGTGGGGGGAAGTGCCTGTAATATTTGCATCTCCTGTTTATATACGTTCGTGTATTATTATCATTATTATTATCATTATTATTATTATTATTATTATTATTATTATTATTATTATTATTATTAAGGCAGTGAGCTAGCAAAATCGTTAGCCCAGCGGACAAAACAACTGACAGCATTTCGTCCGTCTTTACGGTCTGAGTTCAAATTCTGCCGAAGTCGTCTTTGACTTTCATCTTTCGGTGTCGATAAAATGAGTACCCGTTGAATACTGAAGTCGATGTAATCGACAAGTCCCCTACCTTTAAATTACAAGTCTTGTGCCTATAGTAGAAAGAATTGATATTATTCTTAAGGAATCAAGCTCGCAGAATTGTTAGAGTGCTGGGGGGAATGCTGTGCTGCATTTCTCCAGGCTCTGAGTTCAAATGTAGAAAGAATTATCATTATTATTCTTGAGGCAGCGAGCTGGCAGAATCGTTAGAGAATCGGAAAAAAATCAAGTAGTATTTCTTCCGTCTTTTCCTTTCATCCATCCAGGGTCGATAAAATAAATTACCATTTGAGCACTAATCAACCAGTAGATCTAATCAACCAGTCCACTTTCTTGAAAAAATTGCTGGCCTTGTACCAAAATGTGAACCCATTATTATTATCGTTGCTGTTTTGCCTGTAGGTCGTCAGCTCAAATCGAACAAGTCTATAGTCAAAGGCATTCCATTCGTTAACATCTTGTCTATTTGTATATCTAGAATTCCATTTTGCAACATTATTTTATTTTAATACAGTCGGATATTATTTTGGGAATTTGGGTTTTTTTTTTGCAGGCTGAAATCGGAGACTACAGTTCTTTGACCTTTTTAATGCTCTACCAAAACTTAGTAAATAAAGATATAATTAAAAACTTCCATAACTCCTATAGAGAATTACTGTTGCAGCAATAATGCAAAATATGATGGCGGAATCGTTAGTGCCGGGTGAAGCATCTTGTAGAATGTTTTCCAGATTTTTTAAAATCTGAGCTCAACTATACTTTCTATCCCTCAGGGGTCGGTAAATGAGAGCATCAGATAAATCCTAGAGTTGATATAATCTTGTTTCCTTCTTTCCGAATTTCGAATTTCTCACCTTATGCCTAAGTCAGAAACAATAAATATACACAAGGCCATAGATTTTGGTCAGGAAGAGCGGATAGTTAGGTCCTAGTAGTAAATCTATCGATATCGAGAGAATAAAGGCTAGTAAACTGAGCAGGTTTGGAAATAAGCAAGTAAAGGGGTTAAAGATAATAACTGCTGCGTCTCCGACGTTAGACTAAGATCTTTGATAAAATCTTAGGTCGTATTTCTTTGTCCTTTCCTGTAGTCCTATCAAAATCTGTTGCTTTAACATGAGCGTTCCGTCAAAAAGAAAATCCTTTTTTCTATGCCCAAACGTATCTAATCTCTCTGGAATGGTATCTTATTAGAATAAAAACACCACTTTCTTTCGCATATACACAAAGACACTGTATTTTATGAGATAATGAAATCAAACATTCTGCTGTTCGTGTTTCCCCCAAGGGATACTAACTGCTATTGTGAAGAGAACTAGCCTCAAACAGAAATCGAATATTTATATCGCGCTTTGTTTGCCTTATATTTTAGATTAGAAGCTTAAGTGGGGTTTCTAACATTCTTTCTTTTCCGAAAAGGCAATTTGTTTTTAAAGTGGAGTGAATTGTTTCCATCGGGAATGGCCTAAAAGCATTCTCTCTATAATACAAATATTGATTTTTTTTATTCCGACACAAGCCTACAAAAGAAGGGGTATACAGTCGATTGAATTGACACCAATACATCCATTACTAAAGATAAAATGGAAATCTCTCCGATGAGATTTGAATCCAGAGCATAAAGGGATGTAACTTTATACCGTAAGGCATTTAATCTGGCATTCTGCTACATCTACCAAATAGATGTAGCAGTCGTTGTAGAAGTAATAGTACGGAGCACTATTACTTTTACTACCTGGACCCGTGAAAAATTCACGGAAAACAAAAAATGTAAGCATCTATAAACAGTGTACTGGTGCCATGAGAAATGTTTGCATATTATGACCGTCTGTCTTTATGTTCTGAGTTCAAATTCTTCCGAGGTCGACTTTGCCTTTCGTCCTTTCGCGGTCGATAAATTAAGTACCAGTTGTGTACTGGGGTTGATCTAATCAACTGGCCCCCTCCCCACAAAAATTTCAGGCCTAGAAAAGTATATTGTGACAGTTACAGAATATAGAAAGTAACGTAACACCAATGACTATATAATCCGACCAAAATATCTCAGTTACACAAACGTAAACAGATTTACTATTTAACCTTAGAATACATCGTACATATTCAAAGAACCTTCTTGGTTTAGTGGTACGAAACGTTTTTCTGGTATTCTTTTATTCTTTTAGTTGTTTCAGTCATGCTGGAGCACCACCCTTTAGTCGAAGAAATTGACCCCTGGATTTATTCCCTGTAAGCCTGGTGCTTATTCTATCAGTCTCTTTTGCTGAACAGCTAAATTACAGGAACGCAAACGCACCAACATCGGTTGTCAAGCAATGGTGGTGGTGAAACAAACACAGACAAACACACACGCCACACATACATGCATACATGCATACATACATACAAACATACATGCATTCATTCATACATAGATACATACATACATACATACACACACCCACACATACATATATACATTAATATATACATACATACATACATACACACATGCATAAATATATATGACGGGCTTGGAGGTAGTGGTGATGCTGGCTGGTGCGATTATGACAACTTAATGATTTCCTATACTATATATATATATATATACGTAGAAGGTTGAAAAGGAACACACGAGTTGATATATATGGAAAAATAAGTCAAGGTAGAAAATGCTAAAATAATTTTATAAAAAACATTTCAGTAGCGGTTTCAGTCATTGAGACTTTTTCAACTGTAAATATGGAGAACAATTAAATTTTGGAAAAATTAAAAGAAAAGTTTTTTTTAAAGAATATTTGCATAGTATTCAAATACAAGGGGTATTTTCCTTGTTTCTGCCTGTCTCTGTCTCTCTTGTTTACTTTTGTGGGTTCGGGGTCGTTGTGAATTCTTGGCAGGGAAGAAGAAGAAGAAGAAGAAGAAGAAGAAGAAGAGAAGAAGAAGAAGAAGAAGAAGAAGAAGAAGAAGAAGAAGAAAAGAAGAAGAAGAAGAAGAATGTGGGAGTTCCATGATAGTAGTAGGATGTTGAATGATCGAGTGCCCTGAAAGTGACTTGCAGATGGTAGTAGTGATTGAATTCTTGAGACATCTCTTTTAAATATATTGTTTATAAAATTTGCGTAGGTGTTATTCTAAACAGCAATAGCAGTATAGTTAGGAAGGAGGTGGCAGAGAGGAAGAAGACGAAGAAGGAAAAAAAGGAAGAATAAGAAGGGAATGTAGGTGGTATGATAGTTGTAAGATGTTAAATGGTCAAGTGACCTAAAAGTGTCTCGTTATGGATTATAGCAGTGATTGGGACTGTTATTTAATGAAATCTTGGGAATCTCTTGAGTGTATCATTTTTAATATTTGCGTGTGTGTTTGTGTTATTCTAAGGCCGTGATAGATATGTCGTTTGCTGTAGATGCGTTCAAAAGGGGTCTGTATTTTGTAATAAAGAGAGTCTCTTTATTAATTTGTTGGCAGCAGGTTGTATCGTGCCTGAATTGGTAGAGGGGAAAAATTCTGAAGCTTGGATTTTTGTTATTGGCGCAAATGTCGATGTGTGTGTTGGCTGAATGCTATTTTTTCTGTTTTGGGGAATTTTGATCTGGGATCTGTGCAGAGCCATCCTTTTACGCAGACTGTTTTTTGTTTGGCCTATGTATTGCTCTTGACACCCAGAGCAGGTTAGTGCGAATATCAGTTTCTCCGAAGCACATGTGAAGCTGCTTTTCACTGTGAAACGTTGTCCCTGTTTGAAGGAAAACTCTGATCCCTCAATTAAATTGATGCATATCAAGAGCAATACTGGTTCCCCGATCTTAAAGTGTAGTGTGGGTGTGTAATGATGGAGCGGCTGGTGCGCTGTTGATGCTAGCTGGTGCGGTGGTCTTCCTCACAGTACTGTGTGGTAGACAATATTTTGTGTGTATGTCATACCACGTTTTTGGCCTTGTCTGTTATCCTAATCGAGTGTCATAACTCTTACTTTGATATTGTTCGTAGCACGTCCTCTTGAAAATGCGACATATAATTAGCCATGAGAAAATACCGGTTTTCAAATGTTTGCCCTTGAGCCTTATTAATTGTCATTAAATATGCAAGTCGAAGTGGAAACTGAAGTCTGCTTAGTGTGAATATTTGCATCACTTGGAAAAGTTTAACTCTGGGAAGTTTCTTTCCATTTCTTCAGGCGTGCAGTTGTTGAAAATTTCTAGGTATAAATGTACAAATTGAAATGCAAAAGAACGTAATAATAAATGGATTTATGAATGAAAGTTTGGTAATTGCTTTTATTTCCACCACGGGACACTTATTTTTGCAAACATATTTTAACTCTTATTCCTTTGATATCATCTAGATAACAAATACCTACCGAGCGACAGCCAATCACCTAGGGTAGGTATTATAGAGTAATGTTATCGTTCAACCCAGCTCCCGTTTCTGTTGGGTTTTCATTCTTGGTTTAAAAAAAATAAAACAAAAAACCCAAAGGTTTTCAGATTATAGGTTACAAAAACATTATTATTAGTAGTAGTATCATCATCATCATCATCAATCATCATCATCATCATCATCATCATCATCATCATCATCATCATCATCATTATTATTATTATTATTATTATTATTATTATTATTATTATTATTATTATTATTATTATTATTTACGTTGTTGTATCTATCTTTGGTACAAAGCCAAATTTGAAGTGTGAATAAAGTCGATTTAATCGACTTTAAGCCATAGATGGTAATTTCTTAAAATCAATAGGTGAAAATCTAAATTCAGAACATAAGGAGTACATAACTATGCACCTTTAAGCATTTATTTCGGTGCTGTAACTACCGTTTCTATTGGCAGAAATAGAAGTTTGGTGTGTTATGAGATAATGTAAAATACCAAACGGTATTACGTAGGTATGTGAAGTGAAGCGATTTCAACCGTGGCTTCTGACCGTTTCAAGATCTCAGGTTACCGAGATTGTCGTCTCTTCGACTTTGTTACACAGCGTTCAACACAATATAAATAACCGAGGGGAAGTTCTTAAACAGCCAGTCGAAATAACGAGGGAGCTCCACACGCATTTGAAACAAAGAAGTCCCCTATAAATTTGAGACGATGATGGAGTTGCCTAAGCACTTATTTAAGAGAAAAAACGAAGCCCTCGAGTGCTCATTCGAGATGAGGATAACATCTACTCGTTCAGTCGCGCCAAACAATCTAGCAAGGGAAATCCCTTAGCATTCACTATAAACAACGAAGCAAGCCTCCCAGCATGAGACAACTGATCACAACGATGAGGAAAACCCTAAGTTGTTGCTCGAGACATGGAGGGAACTATCAAATCCTTTAGCAGTTTATCTGGTATATTTACAACGATAATGTGAAGTCTACCAAACATATTGACATTATAATATGCAGTCTTCGTGACATATTTACTCTATAATTTGCAGTCTATTTGAGATATTTACACAACAGGATAATAAAAAAAATTGCGCCATAGAATTTACAAATGATCATCGTATAAAACAAAACATAGTGCCACTGTCATTTCTTGTAGGGGCTCTAAAACGGAAATTTGAGAATCGAGAACTGTCAGCTATATTAACTTTACTCTTGAGAAGATGAAAGGTAAAGCTGGCCTCGAATCAATTTGAACTCAATATATACAGAACCATAACGATTAGTGCAAGATATTTTGCCTAACACTCTAACGATTGCGACAATCCACCAATAAAGTAATTCTTTCTAATGTAGGCACAAGGCAAACAATTTTGAGGAGATGGGATTAGTGGAACTCATCGACCACAGTTCTTGAATGGTACTTTATTTTATCACTCTCCAAAAGGACGAAAGGTAAAACTGATCTTGGTAGGATTTGAATTAGAACGTAAAGAACTGGAACAAATATCGCAAAGCGTCTCTGCCGATGCTCTAACGATTTCATCAATACACTATAATAACAATTGTTTCTAACATAGACACTATGCCAGAATTATGGAAAAGGAATAGCTGGTTATATAGACCGCTGTACTTCGATGATATTTTATCACGCTTCCCCTATTCCGATGAATGAAAGGCAAAATTAACCTCCACGATATTGGAGTTTAAAATGTAAAGAATCGCAACAAATACCACAAAATATTTTGTTCGATGATTTAATAAGTCTGCCACACTGTCACCCTCAAAATTGATTCCAGTACTTGATTGGTACTTTACTTTTATCGATCCAGAAAAGATTGAAAGGAAAGTTTAACTTCGGAGGGATTTGAACTCGGTGACCTGCATTATAATCCTTTCTAATTTTGGTACATGGTCAGCAATTTTTCAGGGGAAGGACAAGTTGATTACGTCAACCGTAGTACTTGACTTTCATCGACCCCCGGAAGGACAAAAAGGAACGCTGACCTCGGCGGTATTTGAACTAAGAACGTAAAAGAAAATGGAAGAAACGCCGCTTAGCATTTTGTCCGACGGTCAAACGATTCTGTCAGCTTGCGACCATATCACATTTATTGTTATACACTAGAGTATAAGATCTTGAATACTAAGTAGAATATAAGGCGACGAGCTGGAAGAATCGTTTAGCATGCCATATCCGTCTTTAAGTTTTGAGTTTAAATTCTGCCGAGGTTGACTTTGTCTTTCATCCTTTCGGACTCGATAAAATAAGGACCAGTTGAGTACTGGAATTGATGTATTCGGTTTACCCGCTCCTCCGAAATTGCTGGCCTTGTGCCAAAAATTTGAAACCCCTATTACGCAGGATATTTTTCTTACACTGTTGAATAATCCAATGACCAAGCACTTTTTCATCCTGTGAAAAACATGCTACATAATATTAACAACATTAATATTAATCCTTTTATTATTTACATTTAAACCCTTGCACTAGAGTTCCGTTGACTACAGATACTGCAGTAGACTGCTTGCTGTAGTAGCACTATTATAGCAACAACCAAATATCAATTAAGCTGTATTATTAAAATTGAATAATGTCCAGAATGTAACAATAGAGTACTAATTTAATAGCGCACTGCAGGACGCATGAGAACTCATTAGCGAAGTGAGTATAGATAATATATGCGAAATTCCCTTGGGAGTAGGAACTTAAATTGGATGATTAAATATATATTCAGTCATACCAAATTAATTAACCTAATAAAAAGACATATCAGGATATCTAAATTATGATTGAAACAATGATTATAAAGTCCGTTTAGCTTTAAATTATATATAAAAACATTTATTTTATATTTTGTTACAATTTTGAAAGGT
>NC_042997.1:177739958-177744958 GCF_006345805.1 Octopus sinensis
CAGTGTTCTAATCAATCTCTCAGGTTGTGATATGCAAATGTCTACAGGAACTGCATCGCTTTTTTCGTACCATATAATTGCTTCTAACACAGACTCTTGTACTTTATTTTATCGACCATAAGGGGATTAAAAGACAAAGCTGACCTCAATGGAAACTGAACTCAGAGCATAAAAAGCCGAAATAAATACCGCAAGGCATTTTATCTGACGCCCTGACGATTCTGACATTCCACCGTCGGAAGCGGTAAAGCGTACGATAAAGGAAATGAATGACGTTTATCAAACAAATAGGAATATAGTTAACCAACAGTTGATTTCTCGCTTCTGTACACACGACATAAACTTTTTATAGAGGCTTCTTTAGACTGGGATAAAAATTAAAAACAAAAAACTGAAGCCTGTCTCAAGTTGACAGGGATAAGCTCCGATTACACCGGAGCTTATTCTAGTTCCTGTCGCATTTAAGCAACTGTCAGCACAAGACTTCTTTCAGATAATGATGCTAGTTCGTCGCGAAGATAATCTGTCTTTTTAGTTGAGTGAACTGCAGCAATGTAAAATAAGTTCCTTGCACAAGGACACAGCGTGCTGCCGAGCCCATAAAACAGGATTTTGTGACATTCATAACTTACCGAATGACATTCAGCAGTTTCTATTATCACCTAAAATCGAAACTGGATTTTTCTTTGATTTAATTAATCACCTTTTTAATTATAACTAGCAGTATCGCCCGTCGTTGCTCGGGTTTGTTTCGACCCTTTAGAATTGGAAGTTTTGAAAAGTAAAATTTTTGCATTTTGTAGTTTGTTGTTCTCTTTAAGTTAACATTTTTCTGGTTATACACCGAAAAATGGCAACACAGCAGTCAAAAAATCGTAAAAAAATGGGGATTTTCATAGAAAAAAAGCACCTTTTTTATGTAAATAATTTTTGGTGTTAACATGGTCCGATTTGAATTTTTTCTTCTACGGAAGGAAGAGCAAGCCTTCTTCTATCATACTCCCAATTTTGGTCAACTTGCGCCGCAGGGTCTCGGAGGAAATAGTGTTAGTTGAAGGCTACCAAACCTGCCATACACAGACAACTTCAGCTTTATATATAGAGATTAGTAAACAATAGTATTGTTTATTACATGCTTCCAGGTGATTACTGCTTTTCTGGCGGTCAGATTGACAGGAGTACCTATAATTCGCAGCTGAGCAAATATCGCAGGGGAACTTCGCTCACGAAGCACTGGTTTTTCGGTTTTCTCACCGATGTTTACATCGTTCGCTGATATATGCATGTGTGTCTCCACATCACTCGGGCTAGAGATGATAAAAGAATATACGACAGACTTCCGCACGATTTCCATCTCGTAAGGCATTAATCAACTCGAGAAAATGGCAGTCGTTTGTTTCGAAGGTACTGTGTAATAAAATAAAAACCCTGTAATAACTTGGTTACCACCCGAACTTCTTAGCCACGCGGCTATACCGCTTAGTCTTCTACGCTCTGCTCATTATGGTTTAATAGCGCTGAACTTAATGCTTTTGAAGAGCATCTTGGGATAAAATAAAAGCATAAACAAATAGCAATTAAAATAATCATTCCGACTCCATTAATGACGCTAACACCAAGGAAGACATTTTAGATTTAGAATTAGAATAGATAATGACCTCACGCACATTTTCAGATAACTGATTGCGGAAAAGGAGACAGTTTAAATACTAACCACACAACTCACTATTTCCCATTCTCTCTATCTATCTCTCTTTCTCTCTCTCTCTCTCACTCACTCTCTCTCTTTCTCTCTCTCTCTTCCTCTTTCTCTCTCTCCCTCTCTTTCTCTCCTTCCCTATCAAAACTAATCCACGTATTCCTCTATTTTCTATAAGCTTTCCTCAATCCAACAACTAAAATCCACGAAGAAGTGGTTATATTTCGAACATTTGTTTGATAAAATCTTTATTCTTTTTCAAATTTTGTTTTCAGCAACAGTGTGTTTTTTTATTCTCGTTTTTTTTTTGTTGTTATTATTGTTACTATCAGTTATTATTTATTTGTTTTCATTTTCCAATGTGTGTGTGTGTGGTTTGTGGTTTTATTATTATTATCGTTAATAACAAGGCGGCGAGCGGGCAGAATTTTTACTGCGCCATACAAAATGCTTAGCGCTATTTCTTCCGACCGACCTTACGCCAAGGTCGACTTTGCCGTTCATTCTTTCGGAGTCGATAAAATAAGTACCAGATAAACACTAGGGTCGATGTAACCGACTTGCCCCTCCCATATTCCTGGCCTCGTGCCAGAATTGGAAACAGTTATTATTATTGTTGTTGCTGTTATTCTTGTTGTTGATCATCTCTGGAACTAAGGCAGCGAGCTTGCAGAAATGTTAGCACGCCGGGCGTATTTCGTCTGCCGTTACGTTCTGAGTTCAAATCCCGCCGAGGTCGACTTTGCCTTTCATCTTTTCGAGCTCGATAAATTAAGTACCAGATACGCACTGGCGGTCGATATAATCGACTTAATCCGTCTGTCTGTCCTTGTTTGTCTCCTTTGTGTTTAGCCCCTTGTGCGTAGTAAAGAAATAGTTATTTCTTCCGACCTTACGCCAAGGTCGACTTTGCCGTTCATTCTTTTGGGGTCGATAAAATAAGTACCAGATAAACATTAGGGTCGATGTAACCGACTTGCCTCTCCCCATATTCCTGGCCTCGTGCAAGAATTGAAAACAATTATTATTATTGTTGTTGCTGTTATTCTTGTTGTTGATTATCTCCGGAACTGGATGTGTTTCGGAAAATCCGTGTGTTTGTGCCTTTTTTTTTTCTTTTTAGAAGTCTTTTTTTGTTGATTTTATAGTTGATCAGAACCATAAGTAGCTGATCGACTATTTTTGTTACTTGCCCTACGGAGCAAAATTTTAGAAGGAAATTTTTGAAACATGAAAGAATTTTCAAAATGGCGTCGTCTTCGTCGTCCACTCAGCAAGAGAGGAAGTTGGGCGAAGGTTTTGAAAGGTTAAACTATCTTTTGCATTCATTTTCTACTATACAATACTACAGATGTAGTAGTAACTAAAAACGTATTATTTGCGTTGTATCAGTAGCAACAATAACAACAACATCGACTATAAGAGGTAGCAACAAGAAAAAAGATATGTTAAACAAAATTTAAGAAAAGTAGTAAAAAAGAGTTGGAGTACAAGTAATAACGTAAGAAAGAGAAAAATTAGATAGATAGATAGATAGATAGATAGATAGATAGATAGATAGATCAGAACAGACAGACCTCGCAGACAGACAGACAGACAGACAGACAGACAGACAGACAGACTACAGACAGATAGATAGATAGATAGATAGATAGATAGATAGATAGATAGATAGATAGATAGATAGATAGATAGATAACAAAAGTAAGAAAAAAGAATAAATATGTAAATAGAAAGGAAGAAAGAAAACGCAAATTGAGAACGAAAAAGGAAAGAAAGAAAGAAAGAAAGAATGAGAGAGAGAGAGAAAAAGAAAGAAAGAAAGAGAGAGAGAATGAAAGAGCGAGAGAGAAAGAAAGACGAGAAAGAAGAAAGAAAGAAAGACAGTAAAGAAAATAAAGAATAAAGAAATAAAAAGAAAGAGAGAAAGAAAAGGGGAAGATAAAGAAAGAAAGAAAGAAAGAAAGAAAGAAAGAAAGAAAGAAAGAAAGAAAGAAAGGGAAAGATCGAAAGAAGAAAGAAGAAAGAAAGAAGTAAAAAGAAGAGGGAAGATAGAAGAAAGAAAGAGAAAGAAAGAAGAGAAGAAAGAGAAAGGAAGAAAGAAAGAAAGAAAGAAAGAAAGAAAGAAAGAAGAAAGAAATAGAAAGAAAGAAAGAAAGAGAGAGTAAGAGAGAAAGAGAGAGTGAAAGAAAGAGAGAAACAAACAAACAAATATGGAGAGCAAGGCAAATTAAGCGTTCAGCGAAAGGCCTTCTCGAGATTCATATAAAAAATATGGGCGACATCATTGTCAGATTTGAGGTGAACGGAGTCATGACTAACGAATAAATTTCCTCTCGCGTAGATAGGGGTTAAATGTGCCTGATTGGGCATTCATATATATATAATGCCGGGATGTAATAGTTTTTCACTGGCTCAGCAAATCAGAGGCATTTAACCCTCTATTGCAAGAGAGGAAATTTATTTTCCAATACTGGACGCATCTACTCTAAATCCGACATAATGCCGCCCGAATTTTCCTCTGCAGGCTCCGTTAAGGTGACAAGGCATTGAACGCATAGTTTACTTTATTCATTTATTTTATTTTATTTTATTTTTCTTTCCTTCTTTCTTCCTATGTTAATTTGCGGAAGGATTTTTTTTCTGTATTGCTTTCTATTTAATTACTTTACTACTTCGCTTGTTCTTCCGATCTTTGTCTCTTTAATATCTTCCTTTCTTTTTTCTTTCTTCCTTACCAATGTTCTTTATCTTTCTCTGGTTCGTCCTGTTTTATTCTATTCTATTTCCATTGTTCCTTGTACTGTGGCTTTATCGAAAATTAATCACTTTTATTATTTTATACATAAAAAAAAAGACAGGAGACTTTCCAGAATAGTGCTCTCCATTAACACAGTATTCACAAACAAGACTTCTTAATACAGCTTTCCTCTGAATCCTTGTAAGAAAAATAAACACGGGATGGAGTGTATCAGCACAATTAGCGTGGATTCATGGGATGTTTGCATTACCCTAATTAAAGCTGGTGGGGTCTTCTCAGATTGAAATTGACAATTGTAATATTCAGGTTAGTAAATAATATCCAGTTTCATATATATATATATTATATATATATATATATATATATATATATATATATATTATGTATGTATGTATGTATGTATGTATGTATGTGTGTATGTATATATATATATATATATATATACATATATATATTATATGTATGTATGTATATGTATATATACACACCTACACTCACACACACACATATATATAAAATAATGAAGGCGGCAATATAAAA
>NC_042997.1:177749958-177764958 GCF_006345805.1 Octopus sinensis
GCATATATATCTGTGAGTCTGTGTGTGAGTGAGAAAGGGTTTGCATTTGAACAAATACGTCCACATTTTGGGGATATACTTACGTAGGTATATGCATATATATTTGTGAGTCTGTGTGTGTGTGTGAGAAAGGGTTTGCATTTGAACAAATACGTCCACATTTTGGGGGATATACTACGTAGGTATATGCATATATATCTGTGAGTCTGTGTGTGAGTGAGAAAGGATTTGCATTTGAACAAATACGTCCACATTTGGGGGATATACTTACGTAGATATATTTACGTGTACTTTTATGAGCGCATGCGCTTTGCTTAATAGAACTGCGGAATACGACAGAGAAACAAATGTACTATTAATAATATGTATATGCATATCATGTCCATGCATACATATAGATATTTGCCTCTAGCATTAGTAAATTAACAGCCTTTCGCTTAATGTCTCCTGATAAAGATATTTGATATGCATCAAGATACGATGCTAATTTAAAATTATAATTGTCTTCAGTATATTTTAGCGCCTCGGATGTAAAATAAATTAACTATATAACCGTTAGTCTGTTTTAATAGAGACATTGATTCGCCTAATTAGAAATTTTGCTTTTTCGCATATAAACAGTACAAAATGCTTCAATTTATTTTAATTGTTTCGTTCATTTTTCTCTTTACAATTGCGTTATGAAATAATAATTCTACATACTCAATTAACCTTTTTATTTGTTTCAGTAATTAGGCTGCGGCTATACTGGAGCACCGCCTTGCAGAATTTTCTTTTTTACTCGAATGCTTATTTTATCGATCTCTTTGCCGGACCGCTAAGTTACGGAGACGTAAGCACAGCGACACCGTCTGTCACACACACACACATATACACATATAAATCTACACAACGGGCTTCTTTCAGTTTTTGTCTACAAAATCTACACACAATGCTTTGGTCAGCCCGGGGCTATAGTAGAAGCTACTTGCCCAAGGCGGTGAGCTGGCAGAAACGTTAGCACGCCGGGCGAAATGCTTAGCAGTATTTCGTCTGTCTTTACGTTCTGAGTTCAAATTCCGCCGAAGTCGACTTTGCCTTTCATCCTTTCGGGGTCGATAAATTAAGTACCAGATACGCACTGGGGTCAATATAATCGACTTAATCCGTTTGTCTGTCCTTGTTTGTCCCCTCTATTTTTAGCCCCTTGTGGGCAATAAAGAAATAAGTGCCACACGGTGGGACTGAAGCCAGAACCATGTAGTTGAGAAACAAACTTATAACCTATTTCTTTACTATCCACAAGGGGCTAAACACAGAGAGGACAAACAAGGACAGACAAACGGATTAAGTCGATTATATCGACCCCAGTGCGTAACTGGTACTTATTTAATCGACCCCGAAAGGATAAAAGGCAAAGTCGACCTCGGCGGAATTTGAACTCAGAACGTAACGGCAGACAAAATACGATTACGCATTTCACCTAGCGTGCTAACGATTCTGCCAGCTCACCGCCTTTTGAGAAACAAACTTATTACCACTCAGCCAATCGTGCGCCCATAATAATTCGTTGAATTACAACTAAGTGCACAGGCCAATAGTTACTACAGATGATTTACACCGATTTTCTTTTCCACGGTTGATGTATGCTAAATTATTGTCAAAATAAACATTCAGTTGATATATCTCGGGTGATATAACATTCAGATTTATAGACGGTGAATCGACAAGTTTTCTTTTAGCGTTAAAATTCTATTAGAATGTATAAAATTAGACGATTAAATAATCATTTTAATCAATAAGTTTTTCTAGCATTAAAATTCTATTAGGATGTATAAAATTGGACAATTAAATAATCATATAACGATTTGTGAAAACCTACTGATAGATTAAATGCATGCTAACCTAGACTAACTGAATGATTCGTAGGTTCGTTTGTAAACTTTACTCTTTTACTCTTTACTTGTTTCAGTCATGTAACTGTGGCCATGCAGGAGCACCGCCTTTAGTCGAGCAAATCGACCCCAGGACTTATTCTTTGTAAGCCTAGTACCTATTCTATCGGACTCTTTTGCTGAACCGCTAAGTTACGGGGACGTAAACACACCAGCATCGGTTGTCAAGCGATGTTAGGGGTGGGACAAACACAGACACACAAACATATACACACACATACATATATATTTATATATATATATATATATATATATAATATATATATATATATATATATATATATATATATATATACATATATACGACGGGCTTCTTTCAGTTTCCGTCTTCCAAATCCACTCACAAAGCTTTGGTCGGCCCGAGGCTATAGTAGAAGACACTTGCCAAAGGTGCCACGCAGTGGGACTGGACCCGGAAGCATGTGGCTGGTAAGCAAGCTACTTACCACACAGCCACTCCTACGCCTATTGGCTGTTTCTTTCTTCGAATAAATCAGAGGTGTAGCCAGGTTGTAGTGGGGACGAGTGTAACTCATTTCTCTTATATTACGCGAAATATTTCATTAGTTATAACATGATGGCACTCCGTCGCTTACGATGACGAGTGTTCCAGTTGATCCGATCAACGGAACAGCCTGCTCGTGAAATTAACGTGCAAGTGGCTGAGCACTCCACACACACGTGTTACCCTTAACGTTGTTCTCGGAGAGATTCAGCGTGACAGAGTGTGACAAGACTGGCCCTATGAAATACAGGTACAACAGAAACAGGAAGAAAGAGTGAGAGAAAGATGTGGTGAAAGAGTACAGCAGGGTCCACCACCACCCCCTGCAGGAGCCTCGGGGAGCTTTAGGTGTTTTCGCTCAATAAACACTCACAACTCCCGGTCTGAGAATCGAAACCGCAATCCTAAGACTGGGAGTTCGCTGCCCTAACCACTGGGCCATTGCGCCTCCACATATGTAATTGTATTCTACCATTCATTATTTCATGTTTCATTAACTATGCCATTACTAGTGTGTATAACTAAACCTTACAACTACTAATATAGGTGTGACATGATCATGATGAAATTCCATGAGATCGTCCAGTGTCAAGAGGTTATGACGTCCGGGTTTGTTCTGGTTCTTCAGATGTCAGCGGCCACTAATACATCACGGGAAATTGAGCTGACAGTTCAAAACCACAAGAGATTAGTCAAATAAAGTAATGACTCCAGAAAGTTCTTCCAAGGTCATGCGATAAGCATATAAAAAAAAAAGATTCGGTGGAGTGGCTGTGTGGTAAGTAGCTTGCTTACCAACTACTTAGTTCCGGGTTCAGTCCCACTGCGTGGCACCTTGGGCAAGTGTGTCTTCTACTATAGCCTCGGGCCGACCAAAGCCTTGTGAATGAATTTGTTAGACGGAAACTGAAAGAAGCCCATCGTATATGTATGTGTGTGTGTGTGTCCGTGTGTGTATCTGTGTCTGTGTCCCCCCCAACATCGCTTGACAACCGATGCTGGTGTGTTTACGTTCCCGTCACTTAGCGGTTCGGCAAAAGAGACCGATAGAATAAGTACTATGCTTACGAAGAATAAGTCCTGAGGTCGATTTGCTCGACTAAAGGCGGTGCTCCAGCATGAGCGCAGTCAAATGACTGAAACAAGTAAAAGAGTAAAAAAAAAGAGAGAGTTTTATAGCACAAATGAACCAAAGAATTTTAAAAATTGTTAAAAAGCCGCCAATTTTGAAAAATGAGCTCGTCGGTGACGGTGGGGTCCCCTTATTTCCCTATTAGCTACGCCAATGGAACAAAATAGACCTCGTATTTTATTTGTCACCGATTATCTTCTAAAATATTATGTAAGCAGCAATGAAATTTTGCGACTTTGGATTTAGATTAATATATACCTTTTAATGTGAAGTGTTGCTTATTCCATTATTAATTCTACCGTCTATCTAAGCTAAATGTTAACTTGATTTCCATGAGGTATTCTTTTACTTGTTTCAGTCATTTGACTGTGGCCATGGTGGAGCACCGCCTTTAGTCGAGCAATTTGGCCCCAGGGCTTATTCTTTGTAAGCCTAGTACTTATTCTATCGGTCACTTTTGCCGAACCGCAAAGTTAATTGTAAACAGTTACGAAAACCACTAAGATCCCAATTCTCTTTTTATGGGATTCTATCCAATGGTGCAGGTATAGCTGTATGGTAAGAAGTTTGTTTCCCAACCATGTGGTCTTCGGTTCAGTCCCACAGCGTGACACTTCGGGCAAGTATCTTCTACTTTAGTTCCAGACCGACTAAAGCCTTGTGAGTGGATTTAGCAAATCGAAACTGAAAGAATCCCGTCGTCTATGTGTGTGTATGTGTGTTTGTGTGAGAGAAAGTAGTTCGGATGATGCACTCACAATCGCTCGTGCACCTGTTCAGGTAACGTCGATTTGATAGAAGGAATGAGGTATGTACAACACATATTTTGGTCACTGTATACAAATTATTTATGCAGGTTATTCAGCTAGAAATTGCAGAGACGTTTCTCTTAGACTGCGGGTGACTGCCATCATATATATATATATATATATATATATATATATATATATATATTATATATATATATATATATATATATATATATATATATATATACTAGGTTGTCCGGAGTTCTGAGCGCTTTTAATATGCAAAAAGGGATATAAATAATTGACCATTCAGTAAATTTTATTCAATGAAATAACTTCCATTATTATTAATGATCTTTGCTCATCTATCAGGCAATTTGAATATTCTATCAGCATAAAATCTGACTGGTTTTAAAGAAAAAAGTTGTCTAGATGCATTTTGATTCCATCTAGATTGTTGGTAGCAGGATGGCGCAATATCAGGAGAATAAGATGTTAGGGGTGAGAGATCCCAGCCAAGTTCATGTAACTTTGTTTGGGTAGCCAAAGATACATGTGGTCGGGCATTGTCTTGTTGGGACACTACCCCTTTCCTGATGGCAATATCCGGCCTCAGTTCTTTGATTTTTTTTTTGTTCAAATTAGCCAACTGACAACAGTACACAACAGAGTTAATGGTCTGGTTTTGTGGGAGAAGCTCATAATAAATAATGCCTTTATGATCCCACCAAACACAAAGCATAGCTTTTTTGGCATGAATATTCGGCTTTGGTTGCTGTTTTGGGGGATCCTTACACAAACTCCAGGATCATTTTCACACTATGTTTTCATACACAATCCATTTTTCATCTGCAGTTACAATTTGTTTCAAAAAAGGCATGATTTTATTCCGTTTCAAAAACATATCATAAATGGAATACCAGTTCAAGCAATTATTTTCTGAGAATCTGTGTGGAACCCATATATTATAGCGAGAAATGTATTTTAGCGCCACTGGGTGTTCATGAGCCATACTTTTAGAAACTTCCAACTCCTCTGCAAGTTCTGTAGTCATGACATTTGAGTTTTCTTAGATTTTTTTACCTTCAAACCATCTTCATCCAGTTTTGAAGGTCTTCCACTGCGGCTGTCATCTTCCAAACTAAACTCTCCAGCTTTTAATTTTGCAAACTACTTTCAAACAGTTGATTCACCTACAGCATCACCATAAACTTCACAAATGTTTTTGCAAGTTTTTGTAGCATTTTCTCCTTGTTTCAAAAAAGAAAAGTATTACAATGTGAGTATGAAATGTTTGACTATCCATTTCAAATGTCAATAAAGGGTGACCAGAATGAAAGATAAATCTATTTTTAGTCAGGAACAAAAAGAAGAGATGCACCGCCACTTCAAGCAACGCCAAAGAAGCGTTAAAAGATTTAGCTTGAAAACGCTCGGAACTTTCCGGACAACCTAATAAGGTATCGTTAAACTTTTGATTAATCTACTACAAGATTATTCATCTTTCTATTTCACATAATATATATATATATATATATATATATGTGTGTGTGTGTGTGGTGTGTGTGTGTATAAACTACACACAGTCACACATAAATATATGTACATGTGTGTGTGTCTGTGTGTCTGTGTGTCTTTGCGTATGAGTCTGTCCCCCACCACCGTTTGACAACAGGTATTGGTTTGTTTATACCCCTGTAACTTAGAGAGTTTCGACAAAAAGAATACCCCTGTATTCTTTTTGTTATATCCCTGTAACTTAGACAGTTTTGACTGAAAGAATAAGTTACCATGTCCAAAGATAAGTATCGAGGTCGATTTATTCAGCGAAACCTCTCAAGATTGTGCCCAAGCATGGTTGCAGTCCAAAGACAGACAAGTAAAAAATAAATTGCATTTTATGTACTGGACCTTTGTATTGAGGATGAAAATAGCTGCTATAATTATATACGACCTCTAATAATCCTTTCTACAATAGGCACAAGGCCCGAAATTTGGTAGGGAGGATCTAGTCGATTACATCGACTCCAGTGTTTCAATAATACTCAATTTTTCGACCCCGAAAAGATGAAGGGCAAAGTCAACCTTGGCGGAATTTGAACTCAGAACGTAGCGGCAGACTAAATACCTATTTCTATTTCTTTACTACCCACAAGGGGCTAAACACAGAGAGGACAAACAAGGACAGACAAACGGATTAAGTCGATTATATCGACCCCAGTGCGTAACTGGTACTTATTTAATCGACCCCGAAAGAATGAAAGGCAAAGTCGACCTCGGCGGAATTTGAACTCAGAACGTAACCGCAGACGAAATACGGCTACGCATTTCGGTTCGGCAAAAAAAGACCGATCGATTACAAAGAATAAGTCCAGGGGTCGATTTGTTCGACTAAAGGCGGTGCTCCAGCATGGCTGCAGTCAAATGGCTGAAGCGAGTAAAAGAAAAGAATGTGTATGCGAGTGTGTGTGTGTGTGTGTATACATATACATTTACATACATATATACAAATATAGTCATACCTATATGCATGACTATATATATGTGAGGACTGTGTGTGTATGTTTGTAAGTGTCTAGCCATCTATCTATTTATCTATGTAGATAGATAGATAGATAGATAGATAGATAGATAGATAGATAGATAGATAGATAGACAGACAGACAGATAGATAGATAGATAGATAGATAGATAGATAGATAGATAGATAGATAGATAGATAGATAGATAGATAGACAGACAGACAGATAGATAGATAGATAGATAGATAGATAGATAGATAGATAGATAGATAGATAGATAGATAGATAGATAGAGATAGATAGATAGATATATAGATAGATAGATAGATAGATAGATAGATAGATGATAGATAGATAGATAGATAGATAGATAGATAGATAGATAGATAGATAGATAGATAGATAGATAGATAGATAGATAGACAGACAGACAGATAGATAGATAGATAGATAGATAGATAGATAGATAGATAGATAGATAGATAGATAGATGATAGATAGATAGATAGATAGATAGATAGATAGATAGATAGACAGACAGATAGATAGATAGATAGATAGATAGATAGATAGATAGATAGATAGATAGATAGATAGATAGACAGACAGACAGACAGACAGACAGACAGATAGATAGATAGATAGATAGATAGATAGATAGATAGATAGATAGATAGATAGATAGATAGATAGATAGATTCTTTCTTTTATTTGTTCCAGACATTGGACTACGTCCATGCTGGGGCAACCTTTTTAAAGAATTATTTTCGATCGTATCGCCCCAGTAATTACTCTTAAGTACTTGCGTGTATATGTATGTACCCATGTATGTGTATGTGTATGTGTATGTGCGTGCGTGCGTGAGTGCACGCGCGTGTGCAAGTGCGTGCGCAAGCATATTAATATTCGAGCGGTAATTAACGTGTCACTACAGATAGTGCGATAGCGTCGGGGCAGTAATATAGACGCACATTGTTATTAAACCAACACAGCAGAGGTTTACCGAATCGATACGGCGAAATGTAAAGTATTCTCTGGAGAACCACTTTCAGAATTATCGTAGTGAATGATCTGCATATATAATATGTATTGCTAAACAGAATATTTGGTTACTAGAATGTCCACAACATCATATTAGTGAAGATATGCTGTCACGGCTCTTGTCATCACAATAAGATAACGGGAGAATCTCGATACGCTTGCTTGACTTGCTGAAATTTGTAGCGACATCTCCCTCAAAATCTATCTTACATTTTTAAATTAAAAAAGTGACACATTGGTCAAATGTAGTCCTTTAATATTTCTGCTCTGTCAAGGCTGATCTTCAATACAAACAACTGCAGATGCGACAAATCACTCGACCTTATAGAAATAACAGCCAGATTTTTCCTCTAATCACAACCTGCCGTCTTTAAAAGAAAAAGGAATCGAACTCACGACATTACGATCGTCAGCCGATTACCCTAACCACTAAGCCACGCTGATGGAAAAGACATGTAGTGAATCTTGCATGCATGAAGTAGATTCGATCCACCACAGCCAAATTTAAATTAACACTGGAACAGAACTTTTCCCACGATGGAACAATGTTTTTTCTCTGACAGCAGTTTTACATCTTCCAGATGCCTTTAGCTAGGCTGAAGTAATGTCTTCACCACTTGACCCTTTCTAACCTCTTCTACTTCACCAAAAGCTAGAATAGAGATAACAAGACCACCAACTAAATCTATTTCCAATGGTATGTCTATCCTTCTGGATTGTTATAAAAGCAAGAATACCCAAAACAAAAATCAGTTAGTTACCAGCCGGTGACGACTCAACCAAGTTCGTCACATCGTGACGACTCAATTAGTTAGGGAACGGGCTGCTAGAATCATGATCACAAAGAAATGCAGCAACAGAAGATAATGGTCCGCGAGAGAAATGAAGTTTACTGTCAGCAACTCTCACTAGCTCTAATTACTGTCACACAACTCTCACTAGCTCTGATTCTGTTCTCTTACATCATTCTATCTCTCTCTGTAATTACTACTACTAAACAATGAAGAGGAAGCAAACACAAACTTTACTTCGCATGCTTTTGGATTTATTATAACCTGCCCGTCGAAGCAAGGTATTTGTAACGTAACGGTAAATAAATACTTTCTTTAAACTTAATACATTGTCTATCTTTCACATCCTACAGTATTCGATTATAACAACAAATAATTATCGTCACACCAGCTGACTACGACATCATCATATTAATGTTTACAAATCAACATCTCGCTACTATTGGTGACTTCGACAATGCATAATATTGTTTTCAAATCAAATTCGCCCGTTACAATTGGTGACTCCGACTAATCAATATAATGTTTACAATCAGTGACCCTCGACTTCGAACGAAAGGATTAACCGTTACAATTTGATGACCCCGTGGAAAAAGAATCCCAGATGGAAGCACTCCGTCGGTTACGACGACGAGGGTTCCGGTTGATCCGAATCAACGGAACAGCCTGCTCGTGAAATTAACGTGTAAGTGGCTGAGCACTCCACAGACACGTGTACCCTTAACGTAGTTCTCGGGGATATTCAGTGTGACACAGTGAGTGACAAGGCCGGCCCTTTGAAATACAGGTACAACAGAAACAGGAAGTAAGTGTGAGGGAAAGTTGTGGTGAAAGAGTACAGCAGGGATCACCACCCACCCCTGCTGGAGCCTCGTGGAGCTTTAGGTGTTTTCGCTCAATAAACACTCACAACGCCCAGTCTGGGAATCGAAACCGCGATCCTATGACCGCGAGTCCGCTGCCCTAACCACTGGGCCATTGCGCCTCCACGGAAAAAGAATCACAGCCTTCTGAAACAGCAGAACCAACCGTTACAGACAGGATAGTTATGACTGGAATGAATTTGATCATAAATCTAGTGGATCAATGATGACCTGGGGTTAAACAACAACAAAACATTCTCATTAAATATAAATACCTAAGATGAGTTGTAATTAAGATTATAATTTTCGGCTTTATTTTCAACAATTACATCTACTCTACTTTTTGATCAGTTTGATTCCTAATTGTTTTCGAGTGTCCTATTCCAGGATATGTACAGAGTGTCAAACTGGATTCAATCTTGGCAAGTTTGTTGCTGAGCTTAAAAAACAAAGGAAGCGTTATAATATTTCTGATCCGGGGTACGCAACTGAGGCCGTATTAAATTAAAATAGCCATCTATGTAACATACTTAATGTATATACAATATATATACACTGCTGATAGACCAGTTATTGCAGCATTCGTCCTGAGATAAGATCTCTTATGGACGTGCTGCGTTAAAAACATAAATATCGGAAGAAGACTAAAAATCGCTGTTGCAGCGTCGGTGACATCATCGATAAAAGTATTACTCCCCTTTGTATAGAAATAAAGGTTAGTAATTCAAATCCAATCTGGACAGTGTACACATCCAAGAACAAGATACCCGATGACAGCAGTAGATGAAATCAATGTTTTCATGTTTTTCAGTTTACTGTAGCTAGTTTAATGTTTTGACATGCCGATGCCCCCCAGCGAACGCGCTGTTTTCTGATTGGCTGAAAATTTTGAAAATTGTCAAACTTTGAACACCTGTAACATTTTTGCGAAATTTTTCTGAAATAAATTAATAACAAATACGGATTCAGCATCAAAGATTACATCTATATGATACATTTTTAAAAAAATTTTTATAGATAACTGTAAACAGTGACGAAAACCACAAAGATCCGAATAATGTAGTCCTAGATTATATAAAGTCAGAAAAAAAACCCATATCGTCACAAATGGCATGCCTTTAGTTTATAAGCCTCATTCAGGGTTGGTCTGAGACCAAACAACAACAACAGCAATTACTACATAAATACTGCGATAGATTAATGAACCACTAATGAAGCCTCTATATGGTGTCTCGCCATAAAAGAAATAGTAGTCAAATCTCTCTTAGAAGAATACATTAGATATTGTACTCCTGGATACACTATGCTTTCCAAAATATAGGATAGTCACGGCCGATCTTTGACTACTCAGCAACAACAATATCCAGAACAGCGACTATTGTTACTAAATGTGTGTGTGTGTGTGTGTGTGTGTGTGTGTGTGTGTGTGTGTGTGCATGTGTGTGTGTGTGTGCATGTGTGCGTGTTGGTGGTATGTGTATAGGTATATACGTATATGTATATATGTATGTGTTAGTGTGTGTTTATATATTTTAGAAACTATACCAATAATGATGACATTTTACAACACGTAAAAAAAATACAAAATTAATTTAGACTCAGTATATAGAAACATAATTTAAATAATAACGTATAAAAACATTATATATAGTAAAAAAAGAAAGCCTGTTTAATTATTCGATATTACATAAAATGTGAACCGAGCTGTCGAGGACGGGTTTTTAAAAATTTCATAAAAATCGTATTTACCGTATATTTTTAAGAAATTCAGTGACGCCTTACATTATGACACCAAGCGCGCCAATTGCATTGGGGATTGTGTTTTCAATTACCACATTCTGCAAACCTTGGTCTTTGTACTTTGCGTTTTTGCCATATTCTTTAACGGATATATCTCTCTTTTTAGAAGATATAGCCATGTCAATGAGTAGACGTGTTTTATTTTTAAAATCATTAACGATAATATCAGACTAATCGGCGTTTATGGTAAGGTTGTAACGGGAATAGGTTGCTTCTTGCACTTTTAGGGTGCAAGTGGTGCATTCACAAATTCCGTTGCTTAAATTTCCAGATTCTACCAGTCAAAGAACACAAACGCGACAGTAAAAATATATACTCTTTATTGTTCTTATAACAGTAAGAAATAAGGTGATATATTTGGTTCCACTTTGTATGGTTGTGGCAAGGCTGAAATTTAACGCTTGTAACAATCTTACAAGTACAACAGCAAACTGAGCTGGTCAAATATGGCGTCCTTAGGGAGCGAAGAAAATACGTCTGCAACAATGTCTGGTGGAAAGCCTTCTATCCCAGACTGCTACGGGAATTAGTTGATCACACGTATGAAAATACGTGCTTTCCCTTCGGTCGCTGTGCCTCAAGTCGCTCTGCTCACTGCTGCTATGCGTCTCCCTGTACCCTTTTTAGTGGAACGCCACATCATCATTCCCTTCTTCCGGTCTTCGCGCATGCGCGAGAGGGCCCTTCCCTTCTGCCTCTACAGAAGGCTCCAAACTCCGCACACGCGAACTGAAGTGGCGTTGCGCACGCGCGGCGCGCTGTTGGAATAGCGTCACTACAAGGTCTTTGGAGATTGTAAAACTTATAAAATTGCTGCATCTTTTGCTTCGATTGCTGATTGGAGATGGTATCCGTACGAGTTTTAACATTCTCTGTATCATATTTGCATAGTATCCAGTGAATGCATTTACCGACTCGATCATGTTTACTTCTATATTACATTGGAACCAAGGTCTATTTTCTCGATTTGTTCATTACTCATTCTGCATTTTTGGTTCACTCCATTTCTGAGGAAGTTTCCTTGATAGCTTCTTGCAAATAAGCTCTGGTCTAGGGCAGCAAGGATAAATGCCCTCGTGTCAACTTTTAATCCTAAATTTCGCAGCTACTGATGGGTTTGTGGTTGGTGCGAATGTTGTACTGATGCGAAGCGGAAATTAGCCATATAGAAGATTTTGTTACCAGCTATCTTTCAGAATTTTATGGTCCTTAGACTTTGCTTAAATCCTGTAGATTTTAACTGCTTCGGTTGGTAGTAGCTTAGTCTCACTGATAATCTCTACGTTCTGGATTCTTCCTCATTTCTGTCGCCTGGCATTGCGGAATGGAATCTCTTCTTATTTTCGTGATCATTTATCACTATCGTCATCCAATCTCAGTCTTGTTTAAGTATTTTTACAGACCAGTCATGCCTGTTTTATAGGATAATTCAAGTTGAACGAATCTCCTTCCATTTTCTTTTCTCGCAGATAAACATGGTAGATGCCTGCCTTAGGGTATTGCATTTTGTTAATGTTAAAAAGATTTTGTGATTTCCCATCCATTCTCTGAATGTCAGGTGAGTTCCAGTTCATTATATTGAAACCATATTCCATTACAGTTACAGCTTGAGCGCTGATAGCTTCGCTACGACTTTTAGAGTTGAGTTCAGTTTTCCGGGCCAACCTTACTCCTCTTTTATACTTTTTTTCCTTTATTTCAATATGTTGGATTCAGTCACCGTCGCTTATACCTAGATATTTATAAATGCCCTTACGATATAGTTCTTAAATAGAGGTGTCTGGGTCAAGCCTGATGGATGATGTAATGATCTTTCCTCTCTTGCAAGTTGCTTTTGTACATTTATCAACTCAAAATTCTATTCCTATGTTACGAAGAAGACAAAGATCTATTTGAATTTTTGCAGTACTTAAGTTCTTATTCTGTGTACAACAATCTCCTAGTATAATTTTATTAAGCATATATATATGTATATATATGTCCCACAAGAGGAGTCGATGTTAGATGTGTCGAAAGAATTGTTGTGATTAATAGTATATTTTCGTATATTCCATCTTGTGTCTTTTATTGTTTTATATATATATATATATAAAACATTTATCATTCAAGCACGATAGTGGTTCAATATATTATTAAGTCCACCATTTCGTCAATCGCTTCCAAGCTTCATCACTAATTCAGTTCTCAACTAAATTACAAACAGTCAACAGTTTTAAAGAGGACACCTCCTCAGCTACACTTTGGTTTAGTAGAAAAAGTTACATCAAAATATGTCAGACCTCAAGTGGGCAGTATTGCAAATATTCACCTTCATTTCACATAAATTTTTTAATTTTAAATTAAAAGTATACATTTCTTGGGCTTAAATGATAAAAAAAATGCATGAGGAATTCAGAATCGTTAGTCGCATTGAACAAAAATTAGTAGAAAAGCAGTTATGAGGTAAAATGTTACGAAATTTTATGTCAGTAAATAAGGCAGTAAGAAGTAACGCTTAAGCAATAAGAATGAAGAATATATTTCTAAAATGAATCTTTACTGTTTTTTTTTTTTAAGGCGGCGAACTGGCAGAAACGTTAGCACGCCGGGCGAAATGTTTAACGGTATTTCGTCTGTCTTTATGTTTTGAGTTCAAATTTCGCCGAGATCGACTTTGACGTACAGATTATTTAATTAATTTTTTTAAACTAAACACTTTCAAACTTTCGATACTGGTAGAATATGTCACAGAGAACAGGGTTTGCTCTTAACGTTTTTGACAAAATGTTGTATTTTAAAAGCTGTTTTTCGTCTGTCTTTACGTTCTGAGTTCAAATTCCACCGAGGTTGACTTTGCCTTTCATCCATTTCAGTCCTATTCAGTTAGACGTACAGATTATTTAATTATTTTTTATAACTAAACACTTTCAAACTTCTGATACTGGTAGAATATGTCACATAGAACAGGGTTTACTCATAACGTTTTTGACAAAATTTTGTATTTTAGAAGTTATTTCGTCAGAAGTTGCAGTGACAATGGACAAATTCGTGTTTGATAAATACCAATACACGAAATTCTCAGCTTTTGACTTACTCTCTAACTTCTGCCGATGATATATATACATATTACATATATGTATAAAAAACTTTCATCACGCAATCGAACCAATGAAAGAACCTCTACCTGGTTGCTCGATACGCAAAAAATAGCAGCCAACATATTCCCCTACCTAAATCACACGCCCATTGTATGTAATGTCCTAGATTATCCCTAAAAATACGGATGGTGAAGGCCGGAATATCTTTGATGACAGGTTTGCAGTATCAAGGTTGATTTGAGGCTAAATAACAACAACATTATGGCAAACTTCCATATTAATACTCGCACAATTTTCACTAAGAAAAAAACCCAAAACAATTTGATTATTTTGCGTGGAATCAAGTACCCTGACCGTCTAATATGCTGCAAACTCTTTATTTTGATTCGGAAAAAATGAGGTGGAGTCTCAGCCCCCAATCCTGGAATCATTGGAATTTTTTTTCGTTGAATGAATTCCCGTGACCTCCTAATAATCAACGATCCACTTCTCACTATTTATGTAGTGATCATTCCTCTCTTGAAAGTTGCTTTTGCCCATTTATTGCAAGAGAGGAAGGATCACTACAACACCAACGATCCATTTC
>NC_042997.1:177772458-177947458 GCF_006345805.1 Octopus sinensis
AATGAATGTGTGTGTGTGTGTGTGTGTGTGTATGTGTGTGTGTGTGTGTGTGTGTGTGTGTGTGTGTTGTGTGTGTGTGTGTGTGTGTGCATGAATGTATGTGTGTGTGTGCGCGTGCGTGTGTGTGTTGATGTAGTACAAAACTATTTGGAGCATTGTTAAATAGAATTATACAATTTTTGAAAAAGCCATAACAATGCAAATCAGAAATAAATGAGTGAATGCAAAAATAAAATGCCACAAAAATTTGCGGTTTGCATGAGTTTTCAAAATAAATATGGGAAATAAGTAATTATGAGGAAAAGTGTAAAGAATATTGTTTTAGCTTTCGTTCTTTATTTTTAACTTGCATTGATCTGGCTTTTTCAATCACTTCTTATTCTACTTCATAATGCTTCGAATAAATTACATTATTCTAAAATATTTAATTGAATTTAGCTTCTTTCTCTCACACACACATTCTTTCTCACTCTTTGTCTCTCTCTTTCTCTCTCTCTCTCTCTCTCTCTCGTTTTCTCTCTCTCTCTCTTTCTCTTTCTCTCTCTCTCCCTTTCTCTCACCACTCACGAAATGTCAGATACTTCTTCCCAAGACAGACAAACTTCTCCAAGTTCAATAATTCCAACCTAATGTGTATAAATGTGTGTGTGCGTGTTTGTGTGTAAACACACATATATATACAATATATATGCAAGCGTGTATACATTTTTACATACATATTTGCATGAATAAATGCAAATTTACATGTAATTTATGTAAACTCACAAAATAAACTAAGCAAGTAATAGTATATATATTAAAATATAGTATATATTTACTGGGACGCAATTTGCCTTTCTGAAAACTGACTGCATTATTAAAAGTACAACCAGAGCTGTTGTCTACCAGAAATAAATAAAACAAACTTGAATTTACCCATATAATGAACAATCACAACAACAACAGCACCAACATAAAATATGAGGTATAAAATTTTCTTCAAACTTCACCGAATTTAAATTTACGACCAGATGATTTTGTTTTCTTACTTATCATGCGTCATTTGGCTAGAAGACATGTGCCCAAGGTGCCACGCAGTGGGACTGAACCCGGAACCATGTGGTTGGTAAGCAAGCTACTACCACGCAGCCATTCCTGCGCATATATATATAATAGATCAGGACTCGAGTGAATCAGGCACTTAAATAGTAAGGCACCAGGTGGGGTCGAAAATTAAAATATGTACACAACAAAATAAGAGGAAAACATACGCGAATACCGAAGTACAAACAGAAAGATATTCAGGTTATGTACACGATTAACTGTACCCGACTGAGAATATCATGAGCCCTGCGGCTCATCAGGAAACGCACATTGTACTAAATGTACGGTCCATAATATACTTCGGATCTTCGCAAGGAGCAAGTTCCGAGTGAGGTGAATAGTAAATAATAAATAACAACAGACGGATAATGTTTCGATCCACTACAGCTGTTTCCAACGACTTTTTAATTGATTACTGGAGACATTACATCGCTAGAAAAATCCGTTTTTATCAGGTGATTACATGAATCGCAACATTTAAAATCATTCAAAAGCCAACAGCATGTACACTTTCATAATTTTATGACCTTTGCCTAGACTTTTTCTGGTGATGTAATGTTTCCATTAATCAATAAAAAAAATTCGTTGGAAACAGCTGTAGTGGATTGACATATTAGCCATCTGTTGTTCTTAATACACACTCACACACACATATTAATCGAAGTGCACACGTACTCTGTTGACAAATATACGATTGCATATTTTTAAATTCTTAGACTGTTATAGCAATGTTTGTGTGTGTTGTGTGTGTGTTTGTGTTTGTGTTTGTGTGTGTGTGTGTGTGTGTGTGTGGTGTGTGTGTGTGTAAAGAGATAGATATACACACACATATGTGTATGTATGCATCTATGAATATGTGTGTGTGTATAAATGTATACATGTATGTGTGTCTGTATACACATACGTACATACATAGGTGTGTGTGTATGTGGTTGTGTATTGTGTGTGTCTGTGTGTGTGTGTGAGTGTGTGTGTGTGTATGTGTGTTTGTCTCTGTGTGTGTCTGTGTGTGTGTCTGTGTGCGTGTGTGGTGTGTGTGTGTGTATGTGTGTGTGTGTGTGTATGAGTGTGTGTCTGTGTGTCTGTGTGTGTGCAATGGTGTCACTGTGAGGATATGTCTGAGTAAGCAGATATGTTCAGCACTTCAGAATTAAATGCTAAGCAAAGTCAATCGTCCAGTCACTTTGTCTGAAATTATTTTCTAACTGTTAGTTTCGAAGCCAATTTATTATGCTATAGTAATCTGCCTAATAGGATTAACTTACATTTATGTATATTTTGGACACAAAACTAACCAAGGCGAAGAAAAAGGTGGGATTAATCTAAAAATATATTTACGACAGCCTGAAAATTAGTCTTCCTTGCCTAGAATAATTGATACGTGAGATTTTGAGAACGAGGAAGGAAGTTACCGTACCTTCATTTCGGCAAACTACTTCAAACGACCAGACTTGATAATGATATCACATAACAAACTTCTTGTTAAAGCTTCTTGAAAATTAAACAGTTGTCTCTCACCGCCAATTCGTAAAAATGCTGCAGCTTTGTCAAATGACCCAAAATTAAGCGTTAATATCTTATGACAGAATACTAAATTTTCAGTATGAGTAAATTAGCTAATAAGCATCACAAAGTGGAACAACCTAATGGCGTAAGCGGTTGATATTTCTGTACCGTCAGCAAGCAATTCCTCAGCGAGTAGTCTTATGGTACTGATTTCAAATAAAAGGCGGCGAGCTGGCAGAATCGTTAGCACGTCGGGCGAAATGCGTAGCCGTATTTCGTCTGCCGTTACGTTCTGAGTTCAAATTCCGCCGAGGTCGAGTTTGCCTTTCATCCTTTCGGGGTCGATAAATTAAGTACCAGTTACGCACTGGGGTCGATGTAATCGACTTAATCCGTTTGTCTGTCCTTGTTTGTCCTCTCTGTGTTTAGCCTCTTGTGAGTAGTAAAGAAATAGGTATTTCGTCTGCCGTTACGTTCTGATTTCAAATTCCGCCGAGGTCGACTTTGCCTTTCATCCTTTCGGGGTCGATTAAATAAGTACCAGTTACGCACTGGGGTCGATATACTTGTGGGTAGTAAAGAAATAGGTACTGATTTCAAGTCTTGCAATGATACTGTCATTGTAGCTATTGTTTATTCCATGTAATCTTTGACCAATGGAACGCGGTGAGCTGGCAGGATCGTTACTTTCGAGGTCGCTAAAATAAGTACCAGTTGAGCACTCGGGTTGATATAATCGACTTAACTCCGCCCCCGAAATTAGTGGCCTTGTACCAAAATTTTAAACTAATCTTTGACCAAGAGTATTCCAGCTGTGCTAACTTCTCTCTCTCTCTCTCTCTCTCTCTCTCTCTCTCTCTCTCTCTCTCTCTCGGCTCTCTCTCTTTCTCTCTCTTCTCCCTCTCTCTCCGCTCCCCTTCTCTCGCTCTCTTTCTCTCTCTCACCTCCTCCTTATCTCTCTCTCCTCCTCTCTCTCTCTCTCTCTTTCTCTCTCTCTCTCTTTCTCTCTCTCTCATCTCTCTCTCGCTCTCACTCTCCTCTCTCTCTCTCTCTCTCTCTCTCTCTCTCTCTCTCCTCTCTCTCCTCTCCTCCTCTCTCTCTCTCTCTCTCTCTCTCTCTCTTTCTCTCTTCCTCTGTCTCTGTCTCTCTCACTTTCCATGCAAAGTATAACAAAAACTCAAGCTACAGGATAGCTGAATGGTTAAATCGTTCGCTTTACATCCTCGAGATCCCGGGTTCGATTCCACCCTGTGGCAACTTGAGCAAATTCCATTTTTTTATAGCTTTGGATCAACCCGTTTTTGATCCAAAGGTATAAAAGTAAAATTTAAAATTGGGTAGACAAAAACTACAGAAACCAGTGAGGTGAACTACCTTTGTAATTTAAACGGCCCGACGCTGTCACAGTATCGCGCAGATTTTTGCCTAAGGATTACGTTGGGGGCACAGGTGTCAGTGGAATGATCAACCATTTACACGGTAAACCAGAAGCAAGTAATTCATTTGATCGAACAACTTAATTCCTCATCGTCGAACGACGGAAATCAACCATAATTAGGACCACGTAATCCAAAACCTTCTACCCTCTTTTTTTTTTTTTTTCTTTAAGACGTAAGGATACGATAAAAGAGGAATTTGACTGCTGGTGAGTCCATTCAAATAACTATATACACTCTCCTATCCCTTGTCATGGTGGTAATCTCTCGTAGTTCGACAAAGACGGTTCTGCAATTTCTGAACAAATGATTTGTTTATATTTGTTTATGGCGTAGGAGCGGCTGTGTGGTAAGTAGCTTGCTTACGAACCACATGGTTCCGGGATCAGTCCCTTGGGCAAGTGTCTTCTATTATAGCCTCGGGCCGACCAAAGCCTTGTGAGTGGATTTGGTAGACGGAAACTGAAAGAAGCCCGTCGTATATATATATGTGTGTGTATATATATATATATATATATATATATATATATATGTATGGAGATGTGTGTGTATGTGTTTGTGTGTCTGTGTTTGTCTCCCCCAACATCGCTTGACAACCGATGCTGGTGTGTTTACTTCCCCGTAACTTAGCGGTTCGGCAAAAGTGACCGATGGAACAAGTACTAGGCTTACGAAGAATAAGTCCTGGGGTCGATTTGCTCGACTAAAGGCGGTGCTCCAGCATGGCCACAGTCAAATGACTGAAACAAGTAAAAGAGTGACCAAATGTATGTGTCGTACATTAGTTCGCTCGCTTCATCAAATCGATGGTACCTGAACAGGTGCACGGTGTACTGCACGCCTGGTGTTGAAATGATCGCAGATCAACGTGGGATGAAGTGCTTTGCTCAAGAACACAACGGACCAGCTGTTCTAGAAATTGAAGCTACGACCTCGCTATCGTAAGAGCAACACCGAAATCGTTTGTTCATACGTCCTCGCATCTCTAGCCACACAATCTGTAAAAAAATCAATATTTAACGGCCAACAAAATGCTAATGTGATATTAGTTTCTATTTAATCAAATTCCTTTTGATTTCGATAGAGAATATTTAGTTGTTCAATCAAGGGAACAATGAAGGAAACTACCTGATCATTTGATTAGCATGTAAGTCAGTAACTAATCATACAGACGAGTGTACCGTTAATATAATGCTCAGGTGGAAGCTGCATGATGCAGTGTGACAGTGTTGCTGTCTTTTAAAACAAATTACGGATACAATCAAGCCAACGGGTTTTCCTACTTGCTGAAGGTGTCATGTAGTGAGATTGAATCTAGGATCTCCTGAGTGCAAAGCAATTTTCATGAATATTCAGTCATATGATGTATTAATGTCGACAATTGAAGAGTTACTGAGATCAGTTAGTTAAAAAAAGACTGCATATTTCGAGGTAGGAATTGATTTTATTATAGCCATAAAGGCTAAACAGAGGGGACTGCCATCAGTTAGCTTCTGCACATGCATTAAGCAGACGGAAGGAAGTTGAGACAGAAAATAATTTTTTTTAATATATGACAAGATACACACACACACGCGCGCGCACACAAAACATGTCGAATTCGATGGGAAAGGCCATCGTAAATGTGCAGATATGCATATCAAGTATGCATGTGTGGTGCACGCATGTGAGTGGTGTACGCATGTGTGTATAAGTATATAATCTTTTCCGGCAGACCACTCATTAGAATGGTTTTGACAAAAACATTAAAACATTCATCCTGAACACTGACACGAAATTATAATGTTTCTTTTTGGAATAATAAATAAATAAATAAATGAATCAATCAATAAATAAATAAATAAATAAATAAATAAATAAAACAACGACATCGATAACAACACCAACAAAAACAATTACGAAATGAAAAGAAAACTAATTAACGTGAGATTTAAGTCGGAATTTGCCCGATATAATGAGACGTTTTAGTAAAAATGTGTCATAGCATTTTGATTGATCAGCTTTAGATACATCTGATATAATAATCTGTAGAGGAAGATATACAAGGAGATGCACTGTAATGAAGGAAAAGAGTAAAAGAATGATAATTTTAATTTTTCCATAAATAATGAACGAGAAAGATTGAAAGAAGGAAAAAAAGGTAAATTGATAGAATGATGGATGGATGGATGGATGGATGGATGGATAGATAGATAGATAGATAGATAGATAGATGATAGATAGATAGATAGATAGATAGATAGAATAGGTAAAAGAGAGAGAGAGAGAGATGATAGATAGATAGATAGAAGAATAGATAGATAGATATAGATAGATAGATAGATAGATACATAGATAGAAGATAGATGAGAAGAAACAAAAGAAGAAAGAAAGAAGAAAGAAAGAAAGAAAGAAAACACAGAAAGAAAGACAGAAAGAAAGAAAGAAAGAAAGAAAGAAAGAAAGAAAGAAAGAAAGAAAGAAAGAAAGAAAGAAATTAAATATGAAAGTGAAAAAAATGAAAGAAAACCAATAAAAGATATTAATAAGAGAAGAGACGATAATCAGATGGAAATTCGAGGATTTTAAGTGGTTAAAAGAATGAAAGAAGCATGTTTGGTTTAATGAACAAATGTCAGGTAGAGATAAAAATGAAAATTTAAAAAAATAATTAAAAAAAAAACTCAGAAAGAAATGAGAAGAGGAGCGATATAACGAACGAAGTGTAGGCAAGAACGAACGAACGAATGAATGAATGAAACCTGATGTCAGTACTCTTAACTTTTCTCATTATTTTCAAAGAAAAAAAATAATTTGAGATCAAAAAACATATTAGAAAAATGAACACGCTTTGCAAGACATATTTTTTTTAAAGAATCCTTGGACTAAATGCTCCATCACATTATTGAAGATTTCAGTTTATGCACTTGTTCTTGTTGTAGTCATCATCATCATCATCATCATCATAATCATCCCGCACAAACGGTCCCTGAATAAGGGTTGTTTAAGGATGTTGAACGAAACACCCATGTTTCCAGAGGTGAATTATTCAAACCCCAAAGAATCCTTCTCAACACATGGCTATGATGCTCCCCCACTACTTCTGCTCGTGATCAGAGATGCACATATCGTCAGCCACTAAGGGACATGCTCAACTGGTTAAGGTCAAACAACTGACAAGCAAATCTGTGGTATTGAGCAGAATATTTGCTGTAGCCCATCTTTTATACCAAGACAAAACAATGTACATGATAACACTTCCAATCAGTTAAGATCAGAAGCCATGAGAGCCACTGCCTGGTACTGCATCAGGGCATTTATTATTATTATTATTATTATTATTATTATTATTGCTATTGTTATTATTATTTTATGTTTGACTTTTGCATTGTATTTGTACGAGTTGGCTCCAAGTCTCCCCCAGAGACCTCAAGAGACAACAAGTTGGAAGTTCATGTTGGTGTTATGCCTAGGGTGCCATATATTTGGTTTTGTACATAGTGTTGTTCTAGAGAATGTTTAAGAAACCATAAGAAAATTATGTGTTTGTTTTAAAACTTGAGATGACATGGAAAGTATTTTGCGTAGGCTATGGGCAGTTCCCATGAACACTATCTTTTGAATTTCTGCCATTTTGGGGTTTCCTGGTATCTGAGCTAGACAGCAATCAGCCCCTTTTGCTATCATTCCCAGGGCACCTATGACAACAGGTATTGTTTTAGTCTTCAGCTTCCACATTTTGCTATTATCATTATTATTATTATTATTATTATTATTATTATTATTATTATTATAGCAGCGAGTTGGCAGAATTGTTAGCACGCTCAAAGTTCAAATTCCACCGAGGTCGACTTTGCCTTTCATCCTTTCTGGGTCGATTAAATAAGTACCAGTTACGCACTGAGGATCGATATAATCGACTTAATTCTTTCCCCAAAATTTGAGGCCTTGTGCTTCCAGTAGAAACGATTATTATTATTATTATTATTATTATGAAGGCAGTGAACTGGCAGAATCGTTAGCGGTATTTCGTCCGTCTTTACGTTCTGAGTTCAAATTCCGCCGGGGTCAATTTTGCCTTTCATTCTTTCGGGATCGATAAAATAAGTACCAGTTTACACACTGGGATCAATGTCAGTGATTATCCTCCTCCCCCAATTTTCAGGTCTTGTACCAATTGTAGAAAGGATTATTAATATTATGATCATCATCGTCATCATTAATATTATTGATTGTTGCGTAAGGCGGCGAGCTGGCAGAAAGTTTAGCATGCCGGGCGAAATGCTTAGCGGTATTTCGTCAGCCGCTACGTTCTAAGTTCAAATTCTGCCGATGTCGACTTTGTTTTTCATCCTTTCGGGGTCGATTAAATAAGTACCAGTTACGCACTGGGGTCGATATAATTGACTTAATTCGTTTGTGTGTCCTTGTTTGTCCTCTCTGTGTTTAGCCCCTTGTGGGTAGTAAAGAAATAGGTAAATTGTAAAGAAATAGGTATTTTGTCTCTCTTTACGTTCTGTGTTCAAATTCCGCCGAGGTCGACTTTGGCTTTCATCCTTTTAGAGTCGATAAATTAAGTACCAGTTGCGTACTGGAGTCGATCTAATCGACTGGCCCCCTTCCCCAAAATTTCGGGCCTTGTGTCTAGAGTAGAAAAGAATATTATTGATTATTGCGGACATAGGTCATATCGGCTGCCGAAGATGTGTAAATTTTGTTGAAAAACAATTTGTTTTGTGGTTGTTTATGGTTGTTATGGTTTGTTAAAACTTAAAATGAGAACCCATACTTCACTGAGTGAAGAAGGAGCTGTCAAATTGTTCCCTAAAGGGCAAAAAAAAAGAAGAAAAAACAGGTAGCAGCAAAAAAGTTGTCGCCTGTTTTTTTTTCTTTTTTTCTTTCTTTTTTTTTTTTTTTTTTTTTTTTGCTGTTGGAATCATGGCATCAGTAACGCCTACTATCAAGTTCAGCGAGGACGTAACAGGGGAAATTACTTCTTCCAAACCCAGCTTCATTAGGGAATATTACCCCACCGCTTCATTCTTATACAACGTCCACTCAGACTAGCTGTAAGAAGTAGTGCGTACACAAGAACAACAGCCGTAACAGCAGCAGTAACGACAACGGTAACAATAGTAAGGGCGGCATTTTTTTTACAACGAGAACACCAACACAAGCAACAACGGTAGCAGCAGCAACAACAACAGCAACAGTGGAGGCTTAATGGCCCAGTGGTTAGGACAGCGGACTCGCGATCGTAAGAACGCGGTTTCGATTCCCAGACCGGGCATTGTGAGTATTTATTGGGCAAAAATACCGAAGCTCCACGATGTTCCGGCGGGTGTGGGAGATGAACCCTGCTGTACTCTTTCACCACAAATTTCTCGCACTCTTTCTTCCTACTTTAGGTAAAGAAACAGTAATAGAGAAGTCTAGCCTTAGAAGAGGCACTCAGAAGATCATCGCAACCTACGTGCCCGCAGTGAGATTAATCTTTAACCATTTTTTTTAACGCAAAGCGTAGGAGTGGCTGTGTGGTAAGTAGCTTGCTTACCAACCACATGGTTCCGGGTTCAGTCCCACTGCGTGGCACCTTGGGCAAATGTCTTCTACTATAGCCTTGGGCCGACCAAAGCCTTGTGAGTGGATTTTGGTAGACGGAAACTGAAAGAAGCCCGTCGTATGTGTGTGTGTGTGTGTGTGTGTGTGTTTGTACCTCCAACATCGCTTGATAACCAATGTTGGTGTGTTTATGTCCCCGTAACTTAGTGGTTCGGCAAAAGAGATCGTTACAATAAGTACTAGGCTTACAAAGAATAAGTCCCGGGGTCGATTTGCTCGACTAAAGGCGGTGCTCCAGCATGGCCGGGGTTGATTTGCTCGACTAAAGGTGGTGCTCCAGCATGGCCACAGTCACATGACTAAAACCAGTAATAGAGTAAAGCACCAAAATTGTGTTGTCTAAGATATGAAAGAATGAAAACTCACCTCGGGCGCAAAATTTCATCTGACCTATCATGCTTAATAATCAAGGTGGGGTATTTCAAAGGTATCTTTGACCCCGAACCTTGAAAACCCCTGATGCGCCACAGTATTTGCAAAGAAAATTTAAATAAATTGGTTTCAACAGTGAACGGAACAGAAACGGAATTATTGGCATTCAGTTCGCACGGAGTTTACTTAACTAATCTGTACTGTGCGTCCTGTAAGAATAGACTACTTGGTTAGTAGATGTTTAAATATTCATCAGCTTCAAAGTTTTAACTTAATTATACAAATAACCTTTTATTGAAACACTAGGGAAAATAAACAAACTGCAATATCACACAGAATAATAATATTGATTTTAAAAAAAAAGCAAAAAAAATACATTAATATCAAAAATAATGACTTCTAAATAATAACTATTTCTTTATTACCCACAAGGGGCTAAACACAGTGGGGACAAACAAGGACAGACATAGGTATTAAGCCGATTACATCGACCCCAGTGCGTAACTGGTACTTAATTTATCGACCCCGAAAGGATGAAAGGCAAAGTCTACCTCGGTGGAATTTGAACTCAGAACGTAGCGGCAGACGAAATACCGCTAAGCATTTCGCCCGGCATGCTAACGTTTCTGCCAGCTCGCCGCCTTAATAACGTGTCTATGTGGTTAGAAGTTTGTTTCTCAACTACATTGTTCCGGGTTCAGTTCCTCTGCGTGGCACCTTGGACTAATGTCTTCTATTATAGCCCCGGGTCGACCAAAGCCTTATGAATGTGAGTGGATTTGGTAGATAGAAAACGGAAGAAGTCCGTTGTGTGTGTGTATGTATTATATATATATATATATAATATATATATATATATATATACACACACACTTATATGCAGTTAAATATCTGTCCGATCATAGAGTGACCAACGGCTTCGCACAGCGGTATTTGAATTCAGAAGGGCGGCGAGCTGGCAGAAACGTTAGCACGTCAGGCGAAATACGTAGTCGTATTTCGTCTGCCGTTACGTTCTGAGTTCAAATTCCGCTGAGGTTGACTTTGCCTTTCATCCATTTGGGGTCGATTAAATAAGTACCAGTAACGCACTGGGGTTCGATGTAATCGACTTAATCCGTTTGTCTCTCCTTGTTTGTCCTCTCTGTGTTTAGCCCCTTGTGGGTAGTAAAGAAATAGGTATTTGAATTCAGAATTTAAAGAGCCAGAAGTACTGCAACATATTTTGTCCAACGCTGGAATGATTTTGCCAGTTTGCTGCCGTAGTATTGTTGTTTCTAATTTAGGCACAGGACCAGCATTATTGAATAGAGGGCTATTCAATACCATCGATACAGTACTTTACTTCTGATATATTTTATCGACCCCGTAAGGATGAAAGGCAAAGTAGACCTCAGTGCAATTTGAACTCAGGATACAAAGAGCCAGAACAAATAACACAAGGCATTTTGAATGACTTCAAATGATTCTACTAATTCACTACTTTATAGTATTCCCTCGTCATATCGCGGTTCACCTATCGCGCACTCAGCACAACGCGGATTTTTCTGGCTAAAATATGTAAATTTACATCGCGGACTCCTCAGTATATCCAGGTTTCTGCGGACGATAAGTATTTATATTTTTTTAGATTTTAATTATTTCTGTGAGATGTTTTGGAACATAACACCCGTGATAGTCGAGGGATTACTGAAATAATAATAATAATTATTATTATTATATTATTATTATTATTTATTATTATTATTATTATTATAAAGCAAAATCCCAACAATGGCTATGTTCAGGACTCAAAGCAGAGACTGAAGGGTTTTTAATTACAGCACAAGATCAAAGCCTTCTCACCAGAAATCACCAAAAGAAGATGAAAAGAAATAAAAGTAACTGCAGAATATGCAGTGATGGAGAAGAAACAATAAATCCTATTTCTCTGGCTTCCCAGTCCTGGATATGAAAGAATACATTCACAGACACGACCGAGTTGGGACCTATATACACTGGAAGCTATGCCAACACTATGGAATAACAACAGAAAAAAGATGGTATGGCACACCCCAGAAAAGGTCAAAGAAAATGAGAAAGCAACCATACTCTGGGATATGCCGATACACATAGGTAGAGAAATTAAGGCTAATAAGCCGGATATAGTTGTCAGAGATCACCAAGAAAAAAATGTTTTCCAATCGATGTATCAATACCAAAAGATGACAACGTTTCTCTGAAAGATACGGAGAAACTCTCAAAATACAATGATCTGGAAATAGAAGTAACTCGAATTGGAGCCTAAAAACAGAAACAGTTCCTATCATAGTAGGATTAGGCATGATAAAAAAAATATTCAGACAAATACATAACCAAAACACCAAAACTTACAGAAAATAGCTCTACTAGGCACCGCACAAACATTTTCAATACAGTGAAAATAAGAGCACATACCCGAGGCACACAGAGCTGCGCTCGGTAGTGCAGTGAAAGCACGTGATAAAAATTTGCTGGAAGGCAGCACTTTCCTCTCCGTTCTTATTTTCCCTTCCAAATGAAATTTGAAAAAAAATCGATGACGGCTTGCCCAAAGCGGGAGGTGCTTTGTTCCAACTCTTTCAGTCTCTTTTGCCTCGGTTACTAGACAGATAAAAATTACCTACTCTTCCCGATAAAAGGCAGGAGGTGGAACGATCTTCATAATGGACTCCATGAACTTCCGAATCCGTCCTTACACGCAACAGCAATTGTTTGACGCAACTCCACATATCAGCACCCAGTGCGTGCAGAACGGTTTCGTTGCCTTGTGTGCCTCCCGCAAAGTCATTCTCATTACAAACAAGTCTGATTGCCTCTCCTATCTCACTTATCTATTTTTCTCTATCGCTACAACATTGATAAATCCTAAAGGTTCCATTTTAATATCCCTCTTCAGAGTGGTATCAGATTGTCACTGATTGTTAACAATCTCCTCCGTTATCTACCGTTCAAATATTTTTTCTTATTTGATCGCTGTAGGCTTTGTGAACTGGAAACGACGTGTTCAGCTCCCAGTAGCTGGATTCTTTCCTAAACGTCCTTTTCTAAATCGGCCGTACTGGTTGCAAATTTGTGGTCTGTGAGGCCGAATGGTTAAAAATTTATCCATCCTACCCTACCTCTGTCTACTGATCTTGAAACTACCTTACTTAGGTATCATCTGAATAACCCGACGAGATTGCTTTGTACCCGCATTTGTACATTAGAAACACCCAGTCGATACTTGTCACGCAGCTGGAGCTGCCTGTGTAGCTTTGCGAAGCATTTACATCTCACTCTTCTTTCGGCTAATCTCAGTCGCAGCAAGGCGGCGAGCTGGCAGAAACATTAGCGCGCCGGGCGAAATGCTTAGCGGTATTTCGTCTGCCGTTACGTTCTGAGTTCAAATTCCGCCGAGGTCGACTTTGCCTTTCATCTTTTCGGGGTCGATAAATTAAGTACCAGTTACGCACTGGTAATCGACTTAATCCGTTTGTCTGTCCTTGTTTGTCTCTCTGTGTTAGCCCTTTGTGGGTAGTAAAGAAATAGGTATTTCGTCTGTCGTTACGTTCTGAGTTCAAATTCCGCCGAGGTCGACTTTGCCGTTCATCCTTTCGGGGTCGATAAATAAGTACCAGTTACGCACTGGTAATCGACTTAATCCGTTTGTCTGTCCTTGTTTGTCTCCTCTGTGTTTAGCCCTTTGTGGGTAGTAAAGAAATAGGTATTTCGTCTGTCGTTACGTTCTGAGTTCAAATTCCGCCGAGGTCGACTTTGCCGTTCATCCTTTCGGGGTCGATAAATAAAATACCAGTTTCGCACTGGGGTCGATATAATCGACTTAATCCCTTTGTCTGTCCTTATTTGTCCCCTCTATGTTTAGCCCCTTGTGGGCAGTAAAGAAATATAATCTCAGTCGCAGCATGCATCTAACGTGCCATTCTAGTCTCCCAAAGTACTAAAAAACAGGACATTCCCAAGAACGCTTCTAGATGTCGGAAGAAATTCATCCGCCCTGTTTCAGTCGAGGCGTTGTACCTCGAACAAAGCAGATGGGTCTGAAGCAAGCATGAAAACACCGACATCGCAGCACTTCGCATCAAGCACCACAAAGCCTGCGTTTCGGAAATCCTGGGTCCCTTATATATTCTATATTTACACCTAGTGATCTTACTGCGTTGAGCAATTGACCTAGATTCGAAACCAACACAGTTCATACGCATTTATACAACTTACTTTGAGTAGGGGTCAAATTTGATTTCTTTCGTTAATTTATGTGATCGTGTGTATTTCACCTGAGACGATGGCTAACATATCACACACCAGTGCAAGTGACACCATTAGCTTTTTCAGTGCGTTCAGCCAATGAGCAATGTAATTGCTTGCTCCTAGGCATTAGAAATGATAGTCATCAACAAACATTCTCTCTCTCTCTCTCTCTCTCTCTCTCTCTCTGAATGTTCTGATACATGTAACTACTTCTATATAATAGTGCAATTGCTGATTGGTTCAGATGATAAATAGATACCAGAAGCAATGAAACTTGTGGTGATTTGTTTAAGCAGAAATCATTTAGTAAAGATTGCGGATTTAGATTACTTCATACGCAGTGAGAAAGCAAAAGATGCTAACGTTTCAAATTAAACTTACGAAAAGAGTTGATCGAAACGTCAGGGTGGTGATTAGCAGAATCATTAAGTATTTGGCCGAAATACGTCCTTAGTTCAAATTCCGCCGAGGTCGACTTTGCCTTTCATCCTTTCGGGGTCGATAAATAAAGTACCAGTCACGCACTGGGGTCGATGTAATCGACTTAATCCGTTTGTCTGTTCTTGTTTGTCCCCACTGTGTTTAGCCCCTTATGGGTAGTAAAGAAATAGGTATTTCGTTTGCCGTTACGTTTTGAGTTCAAATTCCGCCGAGGTCGACTTTGCCTTTCATCCTTTCGGGGTCGATAAATTAAGTACCAGTTACGCACTGGGGTCGATGTAATCGACTTAATACCTATGTTTGTCCTTGTTTGTCCCCTCTATGTTTAGCTCCTTGTGGGCAATAACGAAACAAGAATCATTAGCACGCCGGACAAAACGTTTTAGCAGCATTTCGTCTGTCTTTGCGTTCGGAGACCAAAGTTCGCCAAGGCCGAATTTGCCTTTCATCCTTTCGTGGTCGATAGAAAAAGTACCAACTGAGTACTGGAGCCGATGGTACCGACTAATCCCTCCCGCTAAAAATTGCTGGCCTTATACAAAAATTTGATATAATTAAGGCGGTGAGCAAGAAGAATTGTTGACGCGTCGAACAAAATGCTTAGCGATATTTTCCCCGATTCTTTACGTTCTGGGTTTCAAATGCCACTAAAGTTTTTGTCTCTCCTCCTTTCAGCGCCGAGAGCCAATGTAATCAACTTCCCCCTCCCTTCTAAATTGCTAGCTTTATTCCAAATTAAGAATAAACCAGACGGGTTAGTAGAATTGTTGGAGCATTAGACCAAATGCCGTGTGGTATCTAGTTACAGTACTTAACAATTTGAGATCATGAGACCAAATCGTTCCTTGATTGACTTAGCTGTAGTTAATATAATTGACAGCTTCCTCCCTGCAAAATTCTGGTCTTGTGCATCATCGTTACTGTCAATTTTAGTGCATTTTTCCACGCTTGCATGGGTCAGATGGAGTTGTTGTTTTGTTCTTTTTATTGAGGCAGATTTTCTACGGCCGGATGCCCTTCCTGTCACCAACTCTCACCTGTTTCCTAGCAAGGTAATGTTTTTCCATGGCCAAACGTTCTCCCCAAATATCGGAAATTAATGACACTGCTTGTATGATAATGGCGCTTATTCACAACTATCATGTGATGCCAAAGCAAGGTCACACACACACACACACATATATATATATATATACTCTTTACTCTTTTACACTTTTACTTGTTTCAGTCATTTGACTGCGGCCATGCTGGAGCACCGCCTTTAGTCGAGAAAATCGACCCTGGGACTGATTCTTTGTAAGCCTAGTACATATTCTATCGGCCTCTTTTGCCGAACCGCTAAGTTACGGCGACGTAAACACACCAGCATCGGTTGTCAAGCGATGTTGGGGGGACAAACACAGACACACAAACATATATACACACACATATATATATAACATATATACGACGAGCTTCTTTCAGTTTCCGTCTACCAAATACACTCACAAGGCTTTGGTTGGCCCGAAGCTATAGTAGAAGACATTTGCCCAAGGTACCACGCAGTGGGACTGAAACCGGAACCATGTGGTTGGTAAGCAAGCTACTTACCACACACACACACACATATATATATATATATATATATATATATATAACACGACAGACTTCTTTTAGTTTCTATCTACCATATCCACTCACAAAGTTTTGGTCAGCTCAGGAATATAGTAAGACACTTACCCAAGGGACCTCACAGTGGGACTGAACCTAAAAACTATGTAACTGGGAAGCAAACTTAACCACAAAACCATGCCTGCACCTATATTAGAAATCAATATGTAAGAGAGAATCGACCATGCCACCTGCTGGACTACTGACCAAAGACAGTTGCAAATTAACAGCATATAGTCAGTACTACTGTTTTTATTGTCAACATGTTTTTTTAATTCTTTTATTTTATCTAGCTTTATCATGTTCTAGCCAGAATTTTTGTTATTTTTTTTTCTTTTTGTAATTTTTTTTCTAACAGTTTGTACTCATGCCTCTTTATTTTTTCAAGGCACTTGAGAATGGTGAAGGCACGTGGCTCAGTGGTTAGAGCGTCGAGCTTACGATCGTGAGGTTGTGAGCTCGAATCCCGGACTGGGATGCGTGTTGTGTTCTTGAGCAAGACACTTTATTTCACGTTGCTCCAGTTCACTCAGCTGTAGAAATGAGTTGCGACGTCACAGGTGCCAAGCTGTATCAGCCCTTGCCTTTCCCTTGGACAACATCGGTGACGTGGAGAGGGGAGGCCGGCATGCATGGGCGACTGCTGGTCTTCCATAAAACAACCTTGCCCAGACTTGTGCCTCAGAGGGTAACTCTCTAGGTGCAAACCCATGGTCAGTGTCTGACCGAAGGGGGTCACCTCACCTTGAGATTGGTGGGAGACAGGAAAGAAGTTATCTCCAAATCAAGGACCTACTCTGAATACTTGCAACAAAATGGAATCTGCTAAAATTACCCAAAGACTAGGCAATGGTGTTAAACCACCTCATCACCAATTGGTGTCACCTCCACTCAGCAGATTAAATATCAAAGATTTCCATTCAGGTCTTATCTCTGCCATTCTTACATAAGATAGTTTAGTCCAGTCCTTGAATATATAAAAGTAGTTTGTTCTCAGTCTTCCTCTCAGCATTTGCCATTTATCTTTTCTTCAAGTAATAGTCTTTGTTTACCTTGTATGCTCTTATGATGTGACCAAAGTACTTAAACTTCCTTCCTTAATAGTTGAGAGAGTAATTATTTATTTTCTTGTTGTGGCACATGATCAGTTTTGTGTTTTGTCTAAGATATTCTTAATATCCTTCTATGTCTGTTTCAAGAGCTTCTAGTTTGTCAGATAGGGACTGCATCAATGTCCATGTTTCTGCACCATATAATGGTATATGGTGCAGTGCTCCACAACCAGTATGCTGTGGCACATTGATGTGCCACAAGACGATGTTAGATACATTGCAACATAACCTGAATATAATTATTTTCTCTATACTTTTAGTTATATTTTTTTTAGTTCAGGTGTGCCACTGAATTTTGAAAATATAAGTGTACCACAACTGAAAAAAGGATGCAGAGCACCAATATAGACCATAGGTAACATTTACACAGCCTTTTTCTTGTTTGTGTGTCTACCAACCAAAACTCAGAATGCAAAGAGCCAGAACAAATATTACAAATTATCTCATCAGACAATTAACCACATAACCATCATCATCATTTAAACATCTGTTTTCCATACTGGCAAGCTGGAGATCTGCACCAGGCTCCACTTGTGTTTTGACATGGTTTCTACGGCTAGGTACCCTTCCTAATGCAGTGCATACTAGGTGCTTTTTATGGGGCTTTGGTATGGGTGCTTTTAACATGCCACCAACACCAGTGGGGTGGCCAAGTAACTTACAAGACCTCTTAGTGCAAAGAAGTAGAGCTGAGGGAGGTGGTCATGCACCAGGTGAGAGTATGATAAAGGAACAGAGATAGTTGAATAACTATATATACTTCAATGTCCCAGTGGGACAAAGAAAGTGGGAAAGAGAAAGAGAAATAGATGGTGTTGGAGATGCGTTGGGGACTACACAGTGAACAATGGGGTGGGGTATAAGTAGTACAGAGAGGATAAAAGTGGGTATTCCAAGAGTGTGAGGGGACATGTTTAGAGATGGGGGAAGACATGACTGTAGCAAGAGAGGATGAGGAAACTTAGAGTGGACTTGGCGGAGGGGAAGGTGAAATAAGGAAGAGAAGAGGTAAGGGACCATGTAAAGAATAAATCAAAATTGGCCTCAGTTGGCTTTGAATTGAAAGCGAGGACAGTAAACCAGAACTAATGTTGCCAAAGAATTTTCTTCTATACATTAATGACCCACCTATATGTCACAGTCTCAATAAATTAATTCGCTTGCCAATTAATAGAAATTATATTGCACACTAGGTGAATTTGGCAAACTAATTTAATTTTGTCCAAGTGAGCATATACTATAAATAGATACAAACTTATTCTCTCTGTAGACAAGAATAATAAATTAATCTCTGATGACATTTATAAATTCTGAAAGGTACATGCTGAATGCACCTCTTGTAAATTTAACTTACATTTCTACTTATTCTATTGTGTAGTGTTTCTATAAATAAATACATATACACACACACATGCTATATATATATATATATATATATACACACACACACACAAAAGCTGTTCAATTCACTTCAACATTTAAGTTTAATTTATCAAAATATTTTCATCGCTTTAAGACCGCAACCTGTTCACTGACAAAAATCCGTGCTGCAGCACGGTCTTAAAGCGACGAAAATATTTTGACAAATTAAACTTAAATGTCGAAGTGAATCGAACGGCTTTTGTGTGTTTCTTAAATGGTTTACAAACACCTTCCACACTGCAATTGTTTTCGTTTCAGCACACGATCTCAGATCAAATCACTTGCTATGCAAGTACATCTCCATAATATATATATATATATCTGTAAATACATGTGACAATTATTCAGTAGCCATGATAAAACTCCGAGTTTTGGATGTCAGAGCGGAAACCCACGCTGCCATCTCTTCAGTTATCTGGCCATCGAAAAATGCTATATGCGCTTAATAAGGACTAATTTTCTCCAAAAGTTTCTTAGAGTATAGTTCCCTTGATGATATAGGTATGTTTTTCATAGAATAATCAATGTAGTAGGTGTCCATATTGAATTCTTCTGCGGGGCAGAGTCCTCAACCGATTTCTGGTGATTTTCCAAAATAAGCTGCATTAGCATTTTTTTGATGACCAAGTAACTGAAGAGATGGCGACGTGGGTTTCTAACCCAACACCCGAAACTTAGAGTTTTATCATGGCTACCGAATAATTGTTACATATATTTACAGATAAATTCCTCTATTTATATAATATCGAGGTCTCTTTTATTCTTTTATCTTACCATTTCCATCAATATATATATATATATTATATATATATATATATATATATATATATATATATATACATATATATACACACACACACAGGGTGCAGACAGTAAGGACAGATTTATGGTTTTTAAAAAATGGTTATATAATAACAGAAAAAAAACTGTCTTTTTATAAAAATAACAAAGCTAAATAATCAATTTAATAATTTCATTCAATAAAACCACCATAAGCATCATAACTGCCTCTATGTGGGGTCGAAATCATGTACAAGCTCGGATTAAGTGGTCCTTGTCCATACTGGACAGGCCTCTAACTATGGTGGCTTTCAAAGAATTTTGGTACTATGTGGGTGTTCATAGAGATTTTCCTCAACGATGCTTCATACATGGTAGTCCAATGAATTGAGATCTGGAGAATTAGGAGGCCAAATGTTAGGGGTGATGTGATCATGCAAATTATCAGCCATCCATTCTTGTGTCATTTGAGCATTGTGTAATGGTGCAGAATCTTGTTGAAAGACATAAGGAATTCCATTGCATACACTGTTGATCCAAAGCTTAACAACTTTATCCAGAACCTCAATATATACAGCAGTATTCATCCTAAAGCCTTGTGGAAAAAAGTGAGCAGGCATCACATGCCCTTCTTTGCTAACAACACCCAAAACCATGACACTTGCAGGAAATCTTGTGTGCATTACTTTTGGAACCTCAGAATGGTCTGCACATAGCCATCTGTCATTTCTTCAGTTAGTTTTCTGGTCCTGGTCAAAGATTTTTTCATCTGAGGAAAACCAAATCACACCATCTTCTGACGGATTTTTAAGTTTGTTCAAAAGTCTTTGGGATCTGATTAAACAGGTTTCTTTTGTTTTTTGTGAATTGACCTCTCCTCATCACATAAGATTTGTATCTGATGTCTTCATGCACATCATTTCTGATTTTTTTTTTCTGACACGTGAAATTTTTTTGCAATTGACTTCATTGAATTCCCTGGATTGTCTTCAATGTTTTGCTTAACTTCCTGAATAAATTCAGGTGTCCTGATAGAATCAGAGCATTTGGAATGTTTTGTACGTATTGATACAGGTAACATGCTTCCATCTTCTTTCTCTAACTCACACCGAATCTTGTGGACAGAAGATCCTGCAACTTTCAAAAAATGAAAAATTTCTAAATCACCATGCTTAGCCTTCAAAGCCCCAATGACAGTATGCTTTTTTATTTCATTACTAAGCATAGGGCCTGTCATAGTTATTTTCTGAAATAGAAGTTCAATAAAAGTTAGTCAACTAAAAAATTACTAAAAATACATGTCCTCAAGATACCGTGCACACCCTGTATATATATATATATATATATATATATATATATATATATATGAATGAGTGATTTCCTAATTGCCATGTGTTCTATTTCATGTCTTCCGTGTGGTCAATTTCCTGTTCATTTACAGTTAGACAGACTTGATTTTTAAGAGCTGGCCAGATTACAATATGATTAACAAGATACAAACTACCACCAAAGAGCCAAGGTTTTCGATATCCGATATAACCAGTGCAAGCTTTACACTCAAACCAACTTCAATAAAAAATACAAAATCAAAAAAAAAACAAAATCAAAAAAATACAAAATCAAAAAAAATGTCAATTTATTTAATCAACTTTTAAGCAATTATCTGTTTCTTTGTTACGTCTTGCTTTGTTTTGTTTTGTTTTTTTTCTTTTTTTTTTCTTCTTTTTTATAACCATTCAATTAACTTCTATAAAATAATTACATGAATCAAGCAAGATTCTGGAAAGCAACCATTATTTAGTCCACAGCCAGTAACCATTCATAGCAGAAATAACAGTTCTCTTCTAACAGCCTTCATCCTTTTGGCCATTTTTAGTTACATAGATCACATTTTGATATTTAGTCTTTTTTTTGGCTTTTCTATTTAGTAAAATAGAAAATAGATATGATGTGACACTCAAGACTCAGACTTTCATCACATAATGCTTTTTCCTTTTTTTTTTTAATTTTTATTTGCTACAAATCTGCATAACCATTTAACACCTGTCAACTTACTCAGTCAGCATTTTCACTTTAAGTATATGCAAACAATATGGATGGGGTAGTTACATAATATACCCAGCATATCTATATGTATGAATGTACACATACCCGCACATATATATATCTATATACACACACACATACATACATACATTCACACGTGCAGGTGTGTGTGTGTGTGGAAGAAGGGGGTGAATATTTGTGCATGTGTGTTTCATCTATGCGTATACATTCACGTATGTATAAGCCATTTAATTGCCCTATTCAATAGCAAAGCAGCATTAAGTGAATGTTTGTCGGTGAGCTCTGCGATCACACCGTGGACAGCTTTCAAGTTTTGTAAAGCATTTCCTGAAAGTAAAAAAAAATAATAATAATAATAGAAAGTTGAAATATTTTGTTGTTTTAACTATGGAATATAGAAATTATCATTATCGACATCGTTCTAATGCACAATTTTCCATGCTTGCATGGGCCAGATGGAGTCTATTGGGGCAGATTTCTTACGGCCAGATGACCTTCCTGTCACCAACCTTCACCTGTTTCCAAACAAAGTAATATTTTCCCATGGCCAGACATGTTATCACAGAATAAATGACATTCGTTCACAGCAATCAAGTGACGTCAAGACAAGAGACACCAACACACACATCCACACTCACACAGTCATGGCTGAAAGTTTGGAACATAGATCTGAAATTTTTTTTCTTCTAGATATTGAACTATTGGATCAGTTATGAGGTAAGTATATCACTATGTTGTATATATTTGACCAGCTTGCTAGTCCTGGTCAAACTGTCTAACCCATGCTAGCATGGACAATAGATGATAACTGATGATGATGATGAAGATATATATAAAACATATACTAGCATCAGATATCATTTTTATTACAGAAGGTGATGAGCAGAAGACTTAGTCAAGCACTAAATTATGAATTTTATTATCCAGTTATCTCCCTTCTTAAGTTCTCAGTGCAAATCACATGTTTGGCTTTTCTTCTTATCTTTCTCTTGTCAATGAAATGAATACCAGCTTAATCAAGGAGTGAATAATATAAGAGAGAGGTACTGCATGGTATCTTAAGGAAGTAGCCTTGTGAGAGGATTTAGTAATCAGGAATTGAAAGAGAAGCCTGTCGTATATGCATGTGTGTGTGTGTGTGTGTGTGTGTGTGTAGCCTTATGTAGGCATTATGTGCTACAGTTGTAAATGAGCATCATCATCATCATCAAAGTAAGGTTGTTTGTTTTTGGTCTTCTGTGAAAAACATGTCTGGCCATGAGGAAATATTACTTTGCTTGGAAACAGGTCAGGGATGGAGACAGGAAGGACAAGCTCGCTGTAGAAAATTTGCATCAACAAATTCTGCAAGCATAGAAAAGTGGACACTAAATGATGATGATGTATTATACAGTTAATTACATCAATGTATAATAATTTAAGAGTGTTGTAACTTGCTTGAAGAGCACTATAGGGCAGAAATAGAATAATTAACAAAAAGGGGAAATGAGGAAAGATTCTAACAATACAGAGATGAAAGTTGAAAAATGTCTATATTTTGGGTGCAAAGGCCTATCTTCAGAACTGTACAGTCAAAGAGATGTGTGTCTATAAAGATCCTGCTATTTGGATAGCTGGATGGGCAGGATTGCTGTACACTTCTAAAGAGGAGCCTTTGTGCCTAAAATATAAAGATTTTTCAACTTTAATCTCTGCATTGTTAGAAGCTGTCCTCATTTCCCTTTTTGTTCATTATCCTACTTATATAATAAATTGTGACCGGGTGTGTTAAAGTTAAAAACCTTTTATTTCTAAGATGGTAACAAGTTTCTTCAAATGTAATAACAAGGGGAAAATCCATGGGAATATCCTTCTTTAACTTGTCCTTTTCAACTTAGCCAATTCTTTTAATTCCAACAATATGTACAACCCTACTTTGTTTCTAAAGAGTAGAACAAGATATGACTGTACAACTCCATCTGTCTAACACCCGTGGACATGTTTATAAAGTCAGAAAACAGCACAGCTCCCATGACTTTCGGAAACATTTTTTCATGCTAAGAGTTGCTGAAGCATGGAACAAACTGCCGGTATCAGTTGTTAGTTGTCAGAGCACTGCATCCTTCAAAACTTCTATGCTTCCTGAGATTTGCGAACACTACACCTGATTTTCTCCCCTCCATACACACACAAGCATGTATCTGACTCATACACTGTTCACTTTCCAGACATTTGTACATTACTGCATATGCTTTATATGCACTTTTGACAAGTTGTGGTGCACCGGAGCACTGTATACAATAATTTCATTATTATCATTATTATTATATAGAATCTACTTCAGCTTGAACTGCTTTCTCCACTTTTCTTCTCCCATCCCACATAGCAATCTGTAATGTTCTCTATGCCTCTATCAAGCTACATTATAGTTCTGACTTTTGAAACAGAAGGAAGTTTGAACACTCATCTGCTACTATTTAATTTACTTTCAGAAACTAATCAATATTAGGGTTATCAGAGCTAAATAAATTAAACTCACCTGTGGAAGACTTGAGAGCAAGTTTCACAAGACTTTGTGTATATGTCAAATGGGAAGAGAACCTCACTGCTGTGACAGATTTCACAGGTATATCCTTTTGCACGACATAGCTGAAATTCATAAAACAAATTAGTCTTAGATTATTTCAATTTCCAAATGAGAAAATTAGACGTTGAACGATGATAATAATGATGATGATGATGATGATACATTAAAAAAAATTTGCTATGAGATTTCCATACAAACAGTACTCAAGGGCAGTAACTTTGTGTTTACTGTAATTCTTCTATGGAAAGACTAGTGACATGATCTTTAAAGAAATCTAGTGAAAATTTTACTGACTGATGGTTTAATAAAGAGAAGATAAAATTCAAAACAGATAAAACGAGCTGAGTGTATATAATGGTCTCCAACGTTTCAGTGATGTTGTGAAAAAGCAATAGGGAGATAATTGTCAGCTACAATATTCTCTGAAATAACCACTAGCTAAGTTACTACTTAACAAAAACAGGTTCTTTATACCGTTCAACATCTTTTGTACGATAACCTCCAAAATCGAAAACTATTTTGAATGCTGATACAACATGCAACAAATAGAAAAGTCCACAAAGCACTAGGAAGGTTCCACCAGATACAGCTGTTTTATCCCATTATGATATGTAACTGTTTTTTAATTTTTTATGTACCCTACATAAAACCTAATACCTGTATTGTAAAAAATAAAATACAAATGCCAGACATGTACTGTGTAACCTTTTAATCAAAACAGAACGTCATAGGTGGGGACTGATATCCTACGTTTCTGATGGTATTGAGCATAAAAAAAAATTATTCAGAATTTATATAAAACTACATTCAGGATGTATGTGACGAAATGCAAATGGATATGGTGGTTAGATTTGAGCTCCATTCCCAAATTGTCCCATTTTATAGATGCAAATATAAAAATCCTCCAAAATCCAAAGAATCTCAAATCTGTAACACTTTTGGTCCCAGAAATTCTCTTTAATAGATTCTCAACTGTATCATCATCATTTAACATCTGCTTTCTATGCCGGCATGGGTTAGATGGTTTGACAAGGAACTGGCTAACAGGGAGCTGTCTGTTGTGGCATGGTTTCTACAGCTAGATGCCCTTCCTGATGCCAACCCCTTAACAGTGTGCTGGGTACTTTTTACATGCCACCAGCATGGGTGCATTTATGCAGCACTAGCGCAGGTGCATTAACACAACACTGGCATGGGTGCTTTTCCACCACTTTCGCAATTTTAAAAATCTAGTTCTATACTGACAGGTCGAATGATCTCTGCAAATTTCCAGAAATGTTAAACCAACCAAGTATAATAAGATAGCAAATTGAATAATATGTCTTACTTATACACATAACAATTTTAAAATGTCCATTTATTTCTTATTTTTATTTTCCTAAAATTTTTGTTGCGTCTTGCAACCTTTTCAGTAGTCTTGACTCTGTCTTACTGGTGAGTGTGTTACATTATAAGACACAAAAAGAAAATGACTTTCCCCAGACACAACAGAATATGCTTCAACACACAAACTCATATAAAGAATCTTGCAAACCAAATCCAAAAACGAAATTTTTAAATAGTGGTTTTCAAATGACGCATCACGAGAATGGGAAGAAGGAATTTACTTGCATCATGGGTTTTTTAAATATTTTTAGAAAATCCATATTAATGGATTATAGGCACAGGCTTGGTTGTGTGGTAAGAAGTTTACTTCTTAACCACGATTCCTGGTTCACTCCCATTGTGAGGCACCTTGGGCAAGTATCTTCTACTATAGCTTCAGGGCAACCAAAGCCTTGTCAGTGGATTTAGTAGATGGAAACTTAAAGAAGCCCATCCTCTGTGTGTGTGTCTGTGTTTATCCCCCACCACTGCTTGACAACAGGTGCCAGTGTGTTTATGTCCCTGTAACTTAACAGTTCGGCAAAAGAAACTGATAGAATAAGTACCAGGTACCAGATTTAAAAAGAGATAAGTACTAGGGTCGATTCGTTCAACTAAAAGTTCTCCGAGTCAGTGCCCCAGTATGGCCACAGTCTAGTGACTGAAACAAGTAAAAGATTAATGTATGTGTGCTTTTGAAAACAAGTTAGTCATAATTTTGTTACATGCAAGTACTATAAATAAAACCTCATCAACAGTAGATTTCCAATTTTTCTCTAACTATTCATAACAAGCTTTTTTTAATTCTTCCATGTGGAGTGCGCAAGCAGTGAGCAATGAAGTCAAAAAGGATTGAAAACCTTTCTGCTAAAAAGTTGGGTACCTTTTCCTCACATCATCATTATCATCATCATTTAGTGTCTCCTTTCCATGCTGGCATGGGTTAAGACGGTTTGCCTGAAACTGGTAAACTGGAAAACTCCACCAGGTTCCAAACTAATTTGGCATGATTTCTACGGCTAGATGTCCTTCCTAACACCAACCACTCCAAGAGTGTAGTGGGGGCTGTTTATATGCCACTGGCACAGGTGCCAGTTATGTGACACCAGCATCAACCACAACTACAATTTCACTTGGCTTGACAAGTCCTCTCAAGCACAGCATATCACCAAACATTTAGGTCACTTATCACCTCTATGAGGCCCAACATTCGAAGGGTGCTTTTTAAGTGCTACCTCACATCTATATATATAAAGCTGAAGTTTATCTGTGTATGGCAGGTTTGGTAGTCTTCAACTAACACTATCTCCTCCGAGACCCTGCGGCACAAGTTGACCAAAATTGAGAGTATGATAGAAGAAGGCTTGCTCTTCCTTCTGTAGAAGAAAAAACTCAAATCGGACCATGTTAACACCAAAAATTATTTACATCAAAAAGGTGCTTTTTTTCTATGAAAATCCCTATTTTTTATGATTTTTTGACTGTTGTGTCGTCATTTTTTGATGTATTTCAAACAGAAAAATGTTCACTTAAAGAGAACAACAAGCTACAAAATGCAAAATTTTTACTTTTCAAAAATTCCAATTCTAAAGGGTCGAAAAGAAAACAAGCCCGAACAACACTGGGCTGTACTGCTAGTTTGAAAATAAAAAGTTTCAATGTTATATCATGTAAAAATCCTTACCTGGCAGGCTTTCTTTATGTGTTTCAAAAAACTATTTACAATTTCTGTTAGTTCAGGCAGCAATATTTGAGAATCAGCATCTATGAGGTCTTGTAATGAAAACATATTGGAATTTTCGACAAAATGTTGTCGTTTCTGCAGCTAAAATATAAATGAAAGATTATGATAAAAAGCTACATCATGACCACTACATTAGAGGTTAAGAAAATCGCTTTACAATCACATGGTTTCAGGTTCAGTCCCACTCTGTAACACCTCAGACAAGTGTCTTCTACTTTAGGCCCAGGCCAGGAAAAGCCTTGTGAGAGAATCTGCAAGATGGAAACTAAAAGAAGCTAGTGTGTGTGTGTGTGTGTGTGTGTGGTGTGTGTGTGTGTGGTGTGTGTGTGAGTGAGAGAGAGAGAGAGAGAGAGAGAGAGTGAGAGAGAGAGAGAGAGTGTGTGTGTGTGTGTGTGTGTGGTGTGTGAGAGAGAGAGAGAGTGTGTGTGTGTGAGAGTGTGTGTGTGTGCGTGTGTGTTGATATCATGTGATTGCTGTAAATGAGTGTCAGTCATACAAGTAGTGTTGTTCATGTTTGACCATGGAAAATATGACCCTGTTTGGAAACAGGTGAGTGTTATTGATAGGATGGGTATCAAACCATAGAAAAATCTATTTCAATAAACTGCTATAGGCATAGGAGTGGCTGAGTGGTAAGTAGCTTGTTTACAAACCACATGGTTCCGGGTTCAATCCCACTGCATGGCGCCTTGGACAAGTGTCTTCTACTATAGCCTCGGGACGACCAAAGCCTTGTGAGCGGATTTGGTAGATGGAAACTGAAAGAAGCCCATTGTATGTGTGTGTGTGTCTGTGTTTGTCCCCCCCCCCAACATCGCTTGACAACCGATGCTGGTGTGTTTACGTCCCCTAACTTACCGGTTCGGCAAAAGAGACTGACAGAATAAGTACTAGGCTTACAAAGAATAAGTCCTGGGGTTGATTTGCTCGACTAAAGGCGGTGCTCCAGCATGGCCACAGTCAAATGTGGTTTCCCACTTGGACGGGACGCCGGTCCGTCACAGGTGAGCTGCAAGATGCAGGAGGAAAGAGTGAGAGAAAGTTGTGGCGAAAGAGTCAGTAGAAGTTCACCATTACCTTCTACCGGAGCTGCATGGAGCTTAGGTGTTTCGCTCATAAACACACACATTGCCCGGTCTGAGAATCGAACCCGCAATCCCTCGACCGGGACTCCGCTGCTCTAACCACTAGGACATGTGCCTCCACATATATGACAAATAAAAAAAGAAATGCTGTATAGCTAAGCAGTTTGATCTAAAAGACAAACCTTGTGTTTCAGCAAAGAGTTTGTCTTTGAGCAATAACAATGTATGAAATGTAGTAATAGCTAAATCTCACACTGACACACACACTTCAGATTGGTTTTGCTTCACGTGTTTCAGATTAGTTTTTTTCTTGCTTTTTCACCTGCAAGTCACAGGTCATCGTTTAGAAGCCATCATTTCATGCAGCAGCATGAAACAATGACAGTATGCTTGATCCTTACTCTTTTACTTGTTTCAGTCATTTGATGGTGGCCATGCTAGAGCACCTCCTTTAGTCGAGCAAATCGACCCCAGGACTTATTCTTTGTAAGCCTAGTACTTAATTTTATCAGTCTCTTTTGTCGAACCGATAAGTTACAGGGACATAAAGACACCAGCATCAGTTGTCAATCGATGTTGAGGGGACAAACACAGACACACAAACATATACACACACACATACATATACATATATATATATATATATATATATATATATATATACGACGGGCTTCTTTCAGTTTCCGTCTACCAAATCCACTCACAAGGCTTTGGGCGGCTCGAGGCTATAATAGAAGACACTTGCCCAAAGAGAATAGAAATGATAGAGCTACAAGAAAGACAACTCTTGTCACACTTTTCTTCATTCACATTTTTTTCTCTATTTCCTCACTCTTTAGCAATCCACCATCCACTGATATAATAAAAAACAGTCTTATATTTAATATAATTCATTCTTTTCTACTCTAGGCACAAGGCCCATAATTTGGGAGAGGAGGGGCAGTCGATTAGATCGACCCCAGTACACACACTGGTACTTAATTTATCAACTCTGAAAGGATGAAAGGCAAAGTCAACCCCAGCAGTATTTGAACTCAGAATGTAAAGACAGACGAAATACTGCTAAGCATTTCGCCTGGCATGCTAACGTTTCTGCCAGCTCACTGCCTTATAATTTATTGCAAAACATTAACAGCCTTATGCTAATACAACACATTAGCAAATTTCAAATATCATGGAAAAATCAAACAAAAACTGTGAGTATACTCTTTTACTTCTTTCAGTCATTTGACTACGGCCATGCTGGAGCACTGCCTTTCATCAAGCAAATCGACCCCAGGACTTATTCTTTGTAAGCCTAGTACTTATTCTATCGGTCTCTTTTGCTGAACTGATAAGTTACGGGGACATAAACACACCAGCATCAGTTGTCAAGCGATGTCGGGGGGACAAGAACAGACACACAAACACACACACATATATATACATATACACGATGGTCTTCTTTCAGTGTTCATCTACCAAATCCACTCACAAGGCTTTGGTCGGCCCAAGGCTATAGTAGAAGACACTTGCCCAAGGTGCCACGCAGTGGGACTGAACTCGGAACTATGTGGTTCGTAAGCAAGCTACTTACCACACAGCCACTCCTGATAAAAAAAAGGTTTCAACCTAAACACAATTTCCTTACAGGAATCCTAAAATTCCTCCAGGTTAAGAGTTGCTGGTTTATAAGAAGAGAAGCTACAAAATAAGAAGCCATTGTATTCAGCACCTCTACACTTTTGTTACTATATTTCTAGAGAAATACACTGGTGTTGTTTCAACTAATTTTGAAAACTATGAACTTAGAAAAACTTGATAACTTTGACATTATTAAGCTTGTGTTTGGACATATTAACATGAAATCTTGAAAGAAGGTTTTAGTTTGAATGACTATAGTAAAACAGAGGTGATCTGTAAATGATTAATATCACAAAGATTTAAAAAATAAAAAAATCAGTAACAATGTTAAGTACTTTTGCTGCTTTTTTTATCTTTTTCATGACTTAGTCACAAGAGGGAGGAGACAGCCCCACGACCTTTTCCAAGGTGGAAAATAGCATCTCCTACCCAAAGAGGCAGAAATGTATATTTAGCAGCTGGACAATTTTTGTTTGTACTTCTGCATTTTTTTTTAATACTATATGTCTATAAGAGATAATATCTCAGGGCAAATATCAAGGTGAATTAGGATTTCAATGATGCATCTGCTTTAAGTACGATATGCAGATTGCTATTTTAAACTAATACTGCTTCTGTCACACACAATGAATTATTAGGTTAAAACTTGGAGAAGTGGAAAGAGTTAATTGAGATGTTTCAGACATTGCCCTTCTTCAGAATATAGATGTCAAGCGGAATGAACAGGAAAACGTAAGAAAAAAATAAATAAAATGGAAAAGTTCGGACAAAGTAGTCTAGGTGAGTTGGTTAGCTTAGTGTGTTGAGAAAAGGTCTGTATAGATTCTGTTGTTTGTGCTAGTGGAGTGCTAAGAGTACCAAACAAGCGTGATCGTTGCCAGAGCAACAAACTGGCCTCCGTGCCAGTGGCGTGTAAAAAGCACCATTCAAGCGTGATCTTTACCTGTGTCACCTTACTGGCACTTGTGTTGGTGGTACGTAAAAAACATTCAAGCGAGGTCGTTGCCAGTGCTGCTGGACTGGCTCCTGTGCAGGTGGCACATAAAAAGCACTATTTGAGCATGGCCGTTGCCAGTAGCACCTGACTGGCCCTTGTGCCAGTGACATTTAAAAGCACCAACTACACTCTTGGAGTGGTTGGCATTAGGAAAGGCATCCAGCTATAGAAACTCTGCTAGATCAGATTGGAGTTTGGTGCAGCCATCTGGTTCGCCAGACCTCAGTCAAATCGTCCAACCCATGCTAGCATGGAAAGCGGACGTTAAACGATGATGATGATGATGTGTAAGTATAAGTGCAATGCCTGCGTAAAGGGCAAGTGGTTCATTACTAGATCACCTTTGATCATCTGATCATCAGCCTAGTCATTCAGGGATGACTTGGGGACTATACAACAACAGCAGCAGCAACAAGATATAACTTAAGTACTATAATCAGTTTTTCTTGACTGTACTCACCCCAACAAAATTTGTGACTTTGTATCACAAAGTTCTAAAATCATCATAGTTATTAAAAGGGAGAATGGTAGATGGACAGAATCAATAAACAGTTCATGACAACAATAATAGGATCTTTACCTTTTGACCTACAGATTTCAAAAATAATTTTTTGTAACTAAACACTTTCAAACTTCAGACACTGGTAGAATGTGTCATATAAAACATCTTTTACTCTTAGCATTTTTGAGAAAAACTTATATTTACGAAGTTAATTCACTTTAAAGTTCTCGTATTTCGGTAATTTCAACCAGTCAATGACGTATATTCAGCTGAATAAAATTACTGCTGTTGTTTGTCAACAAGAACTTCCGGTGGTGTATATTTCGTTTGTCACTGTTATTTATGACAACCCTAAAACCTAAAACCTTAAAACCAGTACAAACGCATGAACGATATCATGTTTGTTGTTTGTTCCTTATCAAGCCACACCTGGCTCATAAGGGCCGATTTCCTGGTTTCCTTGGCGACACCAGTCTGTCGCAGGTGAGATGCAAGATGCAGGAGGAAAGAGTGAGAGAAAGTTGTGGCAAAAGAGTTAGCAGAGGTTCGCCATTACCTTCTGCCGGAACCGCGTGGAGCTTAGGTGTTTCGCTCATAAGCACACACATTGCCCGGTCTGAGATTCGAACCCTCGATCTGTCCACTGCGAGTCTGCTGCTCTAACCACTAGGCCATGTGCCTCCACCCGAACGATATTATAAGCAACAATGACAAACGAAAAATACACCACCGTTGACAAACAACGGCAGTAATTATTTTTTAAATCTATAGGTCAAAAGGTAAAGATCCCAATAATAATAGCCAAACTTACCAATAACAACAACTTATCTTCACGGGCAAATTGGCAACGGATAAAATATTGTTTCATAATAAGGATGTCTTTTCGAAGTTTCTTTGAAGATAGTAAAAAGAAACAAATACATAAAGTTATTGAATCATCAAATATAAAATACACAAAAATTCAAAAAACTCAAATACTTCCATAATTTATCTGTTTGCTACCTTTCCTGTTTTTTGCACACACACACAAAAATCTAACTTTTAAAGGTAACTGAAACTTTATAGGACTTTAAAATATTGTAATGAAGCAAAAATAATTATATGGACTGTTTAATTTGATTTTGCTTGCTTTGTTTTGCTTAATATCTTATCTTCATCATCATCATCATCATTTAACATCCGTTTTCCGTGCTAGCATGGGTTGGACGGTTCGACCGGTGTCTGGGAAGCCAGGAGGCTGCACCAGGCTCAGTCTGATCTGGCAGTGTTTCTACAGCTGGATGACTTTCCTAACACCAACCATTCCATGAGTGTAGTGGGTGTTTTTTACATGCCACCAGCACAGGTACCAGGGGAGGCTGGCAGCGACCACGATCAGTTGGTGCTTTTTATATGTCACCAGCACGGAAGCCAGTCAAGGTGGCGCTGGCATCAGCCACATTTGAATGGTGCTTTTTACGTGCCACCGGCACAGAAGCCAGTCAAGGCAGCGCTGGCAAGTCAAAGCGGCGCTGGAATTTTCTTTATTATATCTTTAATATTATATTTATCATTCTGTAATATTTCATTTATCATACAATAATTATTTATTAATTTATTATACATCTTATTATACATTATATATTCATTATACATCTTATCATACTGCGAAGCATTATTTATTATACAATAACACCTTATTCATTATACTGTAATATGTTACTTTTAGTACTCTGATATTGCTTTCAAATTTTGGCACAAAGCCAGCAATTTCGGGGGAGGGGATAAGTTGATTGCATCAACCCCAGTGCTCAACTGGTACATATTTTATCAATCCCAAAAGGATGAAAAGCAAAATTGACCATTGTAGAATCTTAACTCAGAATGTAAAGACATGAAATGCAGCTAAGTATTTTACCTGGTGTGCAAAACTATTCTGCCAACATGCAGCCTTATCATACTCCAATATGATTGTTCTGCAATATCTGATTATAAGATCTGATGAAAAATGTCTCACTCAAGCCAGCATGGAACATGGACATTAAATGATGATGATATATTCTCACACACACAGCTTTATATACACATGTACACACACAGCCATAATTTCACATACATGATCAATACACAAGGTCAGTCACACACAATCTCACACACACACAAACATATAAGACACAGTTCAATTTGTCCTTAACAGTTCATACATACTACAGACATATGTATGGAAAGGCGCAGGAGTGGTTGTGTGGTAAGTAGCTTATTTACCAACCACATGGTTCCGGGTTCAGTCCCACTGCGTGGCACCTTGGGCAAGTGTCTTCTACTATAGCCTCGGGCTGACCAAAGCCTTGTGAGTGGATTTGGGAAGCGGAAACTGAAAGAAGCCTGTCATGTATGTGTGTGTGTGTTTGTCTCCCCAACATCTCTTGACAACCGATGTTGGTGTGTTTACATCCCCGTAACTTAGCAGTTCGGCAAAAGAGACCGATAGAATAAGTACTAAGCTCACAAAGAATAAGCTCTGGGGTCGATTTGTTTGACTAAAGGCGGCGCTCCAGCATGGCAGCAGTCAAACGACAGAAACAAGTAGAAGAGAAAAAAAATAGCTTAGTGATGCAAATTATAGGTAAGTTCCCAGTCTGATAAAACAAGATACTTTGATTTCATTGCTATTATGCAAAAGTGTCGTAAGTCCAAAACGCTGCTTTTTCATAAAACAAAAAAATAGTTTCACCATTCCATAGCAAAACCATTGAACTACACTTTGACAATTTTTGATATCTTGGCATCTGAATCAGCTGGAGATACAACAGTTTGACCAAAAGAACCAGCTACTGCAAGCAAAAAGAAATATTGTAAAAAATGCCTTTGGCCAAATTTAGACATACTACAGTGGGGTGCAAAGAGCACCATACGAGTATGGTCATTGACAGAGCGGCTAACCGGCTTCCGTGCCAGTGGCACTTAAAAGGCACCACTCGAGCATGATCATCACCAGTGTTGCACTACTGGCACTCGAGCCCCATGCTAGTAGGGTGTTAAGAGCACCATCTGAGCGTGATCGTTGCCAGAGTGGCTATCTGGCCTCTATGCTGGTGGCACGTAAAAAACATCATTCGAGCGTGATCGTTACCAGCATCGCCTTACTGGCACCCGCACCGGTGGCATGTGTAAAAGATTCGAGCGAGGTCATTGCCAGTGCCACCTGACTGGCACATAAAAGCACCCACGACAATATCAGAGTGGTTGGCATTAAGAAGGGCATCCAGCTGTAGAAACTCTGCCAGATCAAGATTGAAGCTTGGTGCAGCCATCTGGTTCGCCAGCCCTCAGTCAAAATCATCCAACCCATGCTAGCATGGAAAGCGGACGTTAAACGATGATGATGATGATGACACAGTTTAACATAATAGCAACAATTTGATTCTCTGGCTAAACCATTTCTCCCCATTAACATCACTAATACCCTTCGGTATGAAGCATGAAGATTACAACATCCCAAATATACTTATGTGAAAAATTGATAGTTAGGTTTCCTTCGAAGTCACTTCACACAAATTGGTAAAATTCCAAGAGAATACTTACAAGTATTTGACGTAATTCTTCTGACATATTAAAAATAAGTGGACTGTGTTTTTCAAGATCTAAGACAGGCTTTTTCAACATTAATTTCAAGAATTGTCGACTGGCACGGCTTACCTACAACAAAAGATATATATATATGTATGTTTATTTAATATATAAATAAGATTCAGTTGGTCTATGGCCATTTCAGGCAGTTGGACTCATGATCATAAAATTGTTGTTTCAATCCCTGGATCAGACAGCAAAACACTTTATTTCATGTTGCTCCAGTAATCTTGTGTTGGACTGGCGTCCCATTCAGGTAGGCAATATATACACAAGGATATACACCATCCAAACGTGGCCGATGCCAGCGCCGCCATGACTAGCTTCTGTGCCAGTGGCATGTAAAAAGCACCAACTGATCGTGGCCGCTGCCAGCCTCCGGTGGCACGTAAAAAACACCCACTACACTCATGGAGTGGTTGGCGTTAGGAAGGGCATCCAGCTGTAGAAACACTGCCAAATCAGACTGGAGCCTGGTGCAGCCTCCTGGCTTCCCAGACCCCGGTCGAACCGTCCAACCTGTGCTAGCACGGAAAACAGATGTTAAATGATGATGATGATGACTCAAGAAGGTAACTTTACTTTTTTCTTTATTTCAGGCAATTCTAAATCTTTTCTCTCCATAAAGCGTTCATAACAGCCTTGTGTTTGTCCTTAATAATGTAATTCATAGGTTATGCTGGTGGTAGTGATTGTTGTTTAGACTCACATCAGTCCAAATCAAGCAAACCTGTAATCAAAGCTATTCCAATCATAACCATCCTGTCTTTTTAAGAGTATTGAAGATTATGCTATCTGAAGTGCCCGTTCTCATTTTTTTTTTAATAGCCAGGTGTGGTTTCAGAAAGATTTTGCTGTTGTTTCTAGCTAACAGGTCAAGCAATCACATAGTGGCCTTATTACTAAGAAGTGATAGTTAGGAAATGATATAACTGAAGCAATATAAAAAATAAATTAACTGTTAAGATAGTGTAAATGTACTTACTTTCTGTGGTTCAAAGTCCCAGTTGGAGACAACTCTGGCAGGAATGACCATCTCATCACCCCAGTGACACAGCTCACAATAGTAAAGGCCAGAATAATCGCAAAGTCGGGGTTCAGACCAGCCTTGGTCTACAAGAATAATTCAATTTATATGTTACTATCACTCATAGTTACTTCAAATTACATTATTATTGTTATTTACTTTTAATCTGCATGTTTGTTGCAATCACTTGCCAAGGAACACACAGCACCCTCCATAAAGTCAAGGCGAAGAGATGTTAGATGTTACAGTATAACTGAAAACTTGCAGAGGGGAAGCTTCTCAATGCAAAGTTTTGCTTCTATACTTGGCATTTTTGTCAAACTTTTGATTAATTCAGCTATAAAAACTGGGTTGTCAATATACAGGAATTCCCAGTCTTAAACTCCTCAGCAATAGCCTGGAGATGGGAGGGCCTATGATAGACAGAAGGGGGCTATGCACTGAACCTTAGTGGACCCCTGCCTACATGCTAAACTCATTACTGTACACATTGTTAACTTTCATCTTACTAACTTTACCCCTGAACATGACTTGCACAGCCTTCATAAAACATTCATCTACTCCTAGTTTCGATAGTGACCACCAGAATAAGGGACCCTGTCAAAAGCCTTCTCCAAGCTAATAAATGCCACATACACTGGCATACGACTAGCTAATTATTTATCCAGCAGTTGTCTCACTAGGAAGAAGCAGCAGTTATACTCCTTCGGGTCACAAACTAAACTATCGAAATACTTGGTTACTAGCTGGTGGTGATACAATGGTTAGTGACATCTCTAGTTCAACAATGTGACCCAGTAAAGGACATACAATAACAATGGCTCAATCCACTTTATTCTAAGTACATTCCATGGGGATGTTCTGACATCAATTCCCCATGAGGGGGGTGTACTGTTGCAAGCAGTGATAGCACTTCATACTTGACAAATGTTTCATTGGTGTGTAGCACTGAACTCCAGTCTTTCCATGACGATGAGTGGCAGAGGAAATGGGAAATCTATCTGTAAATCACATCATAATGATTTTCAAGCCAATGTGTAAGACTCAGACCAGTCACTCATCTGCTTAAAATGGCAGTGAAATTTCCCTCAAAACACACAGTGGAAAACATCAATAGAGGAAAATGAATACATGAAGTAACAGATGTGAGGAAGGGAGAAAATTATTTTCAAACTAAAGGCCTATTTCTTTACTACACAGACAAAATACGGCTACGCATTTCGCCCAGCATGCTAACATTTCTGCCAGCTCGCCACCTAAAGACCTACCTAGCACAAATGCTTGCAACAGAATCAACTGTGCTAAGGGCACCCAAGAGCCAGGTAGTGGTGCTTAAATGGATGACAGATAATGTCTGTCCCATCAAATCTTAAATAAGGGTACATCAGATAATGTAGACCTAGAAACCACTAAGAAAACGACAAGCTCGTCATGGATGAAACACATTTGATCAGAGCAGTGCTAGATGAGAGTTAGCATAGAGCTAAAGATCAATATGTATTCTTTAGAGAGATTTGAAAATTAAAAAAGAGAAAAATAATAATATAACCAGGTAGTGCTATTTCATCTGAAATTTAGACACGGCCTGAACCACTAAGGACAGAAGTTATTTAAAACCAAAAGTAATATAAATAAAATACGTACTACTTTGAAATTCAATTGGTTCACGACAATCAACACATCGAAATTTCTGAAGACTAAGGCCTCGTTCAGGACAAATATCAGTGATGATGCTTTGACCCTGGGCAATCTGAAGTAGGAATAAAAAATATGGTACAGTTTATCAAAAGAGACAGGAACAAACAACAAACCTACCAACCAAAGACAACATAAGCTGTGTTGGGCATTTTTCATGAACCAGTTAAGAGAACCTCTACATGGCTGCTTGAATTGCTAAAAATAGCAACCAAATCTCCTTCATATCACATCCTGCCACCTCAAAAATATCAATTAATGTTCACTTTTCCACACTTGTCAGACAGCATTTGTTGACCCAAATTTTCTACAGCTTGTTGCCCCACCTTTCACCAAGCAAGATAATATTTTCCCACAATCCGACATGTTTTTCACAGAAGTCTGGAAACAACCTCTCTTGTATGATGATAATGCTCATTTACAACCATTACATGATGTCTAGACAAGGACATATACAAACACATTCACACAAATACACACACACATATATATTATATGCACACACATACATAGAATTCTTTCAGTTTCCATCTACCAAATCCACTCACAAGGCTTTGGTTGACTCAAGGTTATAGTGGAAGACATTTGCCCAAGGTTGTACACAATTAGACTGGGCCCAAAACCACATGATTGAAAAGCAAACTTCTTAATCACATAGCCATGCCTGTACCTCCAATGCAAGATTAATTCAAAACAATGTGAATAAATAAGTATTACATTTGACAGAGTAATCTGAAAGCTAGAGGATTAACTCAGTTATCTTGTTCTAAAGCTAAAATGAAGAAAATAAACAGAGAAATATACAAAAAGGAAGAAGACAGACTGGGGGAGGGGGAACTTACCTTTGCACTTGGACACATCCTCGTCACAGAGTTAAGGCACTTTTGGTGGCATCGATACCCACATTCTGTACAGAAAGGATAGAATTGTGAAAGAAAGAATAATTATAAATTTGTGGTACCACCAAGTGTCAGGGTACCATCAACTGTGACTCCCATTCAAGAGAGAACATGTACCAACTGTGAAAATATTTAACATAAGTCAATTTTTATAACTACTATAGTGTGTGTGTGTGCGTGTGTGTGTGTGTGTGTGTGTGTGTGTGTGTGAGAGTGTGTGTGTGTGTGTGTGAGAGAGAGTGTGTGTGTGTGTGAGTGAGAGTGTGTGTGTGTGTGAGTGAGAGTGTGTGTGTATGTAAGTGAGTGTGTGTGTGTGTGTGTGTGTGTGAGTGAGTGTGTGAGTGAGTGTGTGTGTGTGTGTGTGTACGATTTTGAGTTAGAAATGTGCAAGAAGAGATGAAAATATTTCAAGTATATCAACTGAAAGCAATGATTGATAGAGATATTTAAATCGAGAAAAGAAAATTAAAATTTTCTATATAGTTGCAAATAATTTATCTACTGCATTTTGTGTGTGTGTGTGGTGTGTGTGTGTGTGCGCCCGTGCGCAAGTACATGCATGTGTTTGAGCTTTATGTTACTTTTCCACTAGTTTCATTCTTTGGACTAAGGCCATAGTGAGACAATGCCGTCCAGAGTTTTAGCTCAACATATCAAACCTAGTACAGGTCATCATCGACTTAATGACCGATCAACTTTACAAAGATTGGTGCACCAGCACCTAGCAGCAATAATAAATAGTCCAGTTGAAAACTAACGGGTTTAATTTCTTAGAAATTAACCTGTCTACAGATGATGTCAGCTAACAAATGACATCAAAGATCCACAACCAAGCATCAGTCTACAACAAATTTTTATGTAAGTCATAGGAGTGGCTGTGTGGTAAGTAGCTTGCTTACCAACCACATGGTTCTGGTTTCAGTCCCACTGCGTGGCACCTTGGGCAAGTGTCTTCTACTATAGCCTCGGGCCGACCAAAGCCTTGTGAGTGGATTTGGTAGACAGAAACTGAAAGAAGCCCATCATATATGTGTGTGTGTGTGTCTGTGTTTGTCCCACCATCATCGCTTGACAACCAATGCTGGTGTGCTTACATCCCCATAACTTAGCGGTTCAGCAAAAGAGATCGATAGAATAAGTACTAGGCTTACAAAGAATAAGTCCTGGGGTCGATTTGCTCGACTAAAGGCGGTGCTCCAACATGGCCACAGTCAAATGACTGAAACAAGTAATAGAGTAAGTTTTGCAACTGTTTCTAGCACCCATTGTATATTTCTTGTATTTGCATTCTTTGGTACTTTTCTATGAACAAATAACACTGTTGTACTATAATACAGAATTCTGTGTGTGACTTTTACCTGAGAATGTACCTTAAGAATGTAAAAATATAAAACGAAGCTATGTAGGCCTATAGACCAATTTACGACCAAATTGACTTACAGCCAGTCAGTCAGTCAGAACCAATTGTGGTTGGGAGTTGATGACGACCTGTACTTATTTCATTATAAGAATGGATTTTTCTCCACAGCTAAACATGTTTTACATGGAAGTGGAAACAAATAACCTCACTTTTAAGATGATAATGTTCATTTACAAATATCACATGCTGTCTAGACAAAAGTACACACACACACACACACACATATATATACATACATACAATGAGCTTCTTTCAGTTTCTGTCTCTGAAATCCACTCACGAGCTTTGGTTGGGCTGAGGCTTTAGTAGGGGACACTTGCCCAAGGTGCTGCAAAGTGGAATTGAACCCAAGGCCATATGGTTGGGGAAGTTTGCTTCCCAACACACAGCCATATCTGTGTCTATAACATCTTCATATAAAACAAAAAAAAAAAAATTGCTCCAACAAGGAAAATGTCCAAGTTTGTGAATGTCAACCCACCCACAGAAACATGGAGAATCAATATAAAAATGAGAAAGAGAGGAGAGAGAGAGAGGGGGAAAACGAGAGAAAGGCATAAAAAGAGAGACACGAAATAAGAGGAAGAATGCCTACCTTGACATTTGTACCATGTATTGATTCCTATCAACCCCCAAATAACACCTTTACATTTCTCACATGGATGACTATTGGCACCGACACGTACTTTGAATTTGTGAGACATGACAACCTTGATTTGGGTGTCAGTTTCAACAGGTCCTTCCTGTAAAATAGAGAATCTCTTTCTAAACATGTAAAGCATACAGTCCTTTTAGCATTAATATAAACAACTGAGATTACTTGAATTTAATACATATCTAGTCCTCCCCTCTACCCCTCCCTCACAACTCCCACAGGCCACAACTTCCTGCATCTCTGCACTGCATGAATTAACTCCAATTCTCCCCACTGATTGCAACAACTCAGTCTGCTGAGTTGTGCTAGCCTACTACCCAATCATTTATACAGCCATATATATATCTATTATATAAAATCCGTTCTGTCTGTCTGTGTGTGTGTCTTCTAGGATCTCGAGCATCCTCCATCCGATTGCACTCAAATTTGATATGTAGATACCGACGGTATCAGGGCATGCATAAGTCTTGAAAAAATTACAAAAATCGATTCCAGATGAGAATGCAATCGATAAAGCCATGCAAACGTGCATTTGTAAAATTGTTTTTCTTGGAATAGAAAAAAAGTTTATCTTTATTTTCTTCTTTTGCTGGTGTCTCAAATTTAGGTTAAATCAGTGTTTCTCAAAGGGAGAGGCCTATGGGACGGTCGGACAAGTTGTTATGAGAAAATTTGGTTTAAATGTTTGACAACTCAGCACCATCCATTGGACGGGGGAGGAGGGCGTTTTGCTTGTATGTGTATATATATATATATATCATCATCATCATCATCATCGTTTTATGTAAGGCATAGGTGTGGCTGTGTGGTAAGTAGCTTGCTTACCAACCACATGGTTCTGGTTTCAGTCCCACTGCGTGGCACCTTGGGCAAGTGTCTTCTACTATAGCCTCGGGCCGACCAAAGCCTTGTGAGTGGATTTGGTAGACAGAAACTGAAAGAAGCCCATCATATATATATGTGTGTGTGTGTTTATATATACATATAAATGAAAAATGTATAAACAAACGAAATAACATATACTGAATGTAAAAACAAATGGGAGACAAACAGAAAGTCCATAATTCTTCATCAGTTATCGACCAATGGTACTCTTCAGTTTCACACCTTTAATGCTAAGACTGAATGCTTCCCTATTGGTGGTGCCCGCAAAAAAAAAGTTGACTAATACAAAAGATGGAGTGTAGCTAGAAGCTTTATTAGCACAACAATTGTTTCGGCTTTGTTCTGCACTGCTCCCTAGCAGGTGTGGGATGATGTAATGACATCAGATGTAAGGCACAGTGCAAGGAACCTCATCAGGTGATGTAACATACTTCAGAAGTTAGATCCAGTGACGAATATGCAGTAACGCTGATAACACTTGGTAGCCATAAGTGGTGAGTGTGCTTCACAGGCATACTACCTGGGACTTACCTGAAACAAGGTTTGGATACTACAGTTAATGCTTCCTTCCTAAACCTTAATTTTTAATTTAACTTCTAGATATATATATAGAGTGTTAGGTGTGATGTACAGAAATTGAATATGGAGAAAAAAAGTTATCAGAAATTTGGAAAGAAATTTTTTTATTTCTTCATTATTATTATTAGCGCTTTTGTTCCTTTCTCGAACTTCTCAAATGAAATTTTATATGACAAGTTTGAGAAAGGAATGAAAGCTTTAATAATAAGGAAGAAATAAAAAGATTTTTTTCCAAAATTCTGACAACTCTTTTTCTCAAAATATATATATATATATATATATGTAGGTCCCGGGTTGATTCGGGGTTAACCACAGTAAATAAGGTACTCAATACATAGCAGAGTAAAATTAATTTATTATATAGAAGGAGCTTCTACAGGACTAAGTCCTGTAGAAGCTCCTTCTATATAATAAATATATATATATATATATATATATATATATATATACACACACACACGTGAGGGGGTGCTGAAAGTTTGTGGCTTTGAGAAAAAGAAAATACAGGACGATCAGTTAATTATAATTTTATTGAAAACATTCTCCTTTCAGATTCCTGCACTTACTGCAGCAGTCCTTCAGTTTTCCTAAGCCCTGTAAAAGAACTCCGAAGGTTTGGGCTCCAGCCAGGCAGGCCTTTCACAATACCCTTAAAACCAGGAACTTTACCGCACCCCCTCATGTGTGTGTGTGTGTGTATATATATATATATATATATATATATATATATATATTGGAAATATGTTACAAAAAGAAACTACATGTGGAAATAAGCAAAAATGCATATTGGAAATCAAAAAAAAGTAAAGGCCTTTTATGAAAAGTAACAATAGATATATACAGTTAGATGAACTGAGTTAAGAATAAAAGTAATAAAAGTCATTATTGTGAATTGTTAAAGAGATTTAAAAGCATACTGATTTCGTAAATTACTAATCATTGCTTTGAATGCATACCAATTAATATATATATATATATAGGGAGAGTTTACGGAAAAAAACAAAAGACGAAGACAGGTGGTGTACAAAACAAACAGATGTATTAGTATAACGCTCAGGAATAGAAAAAGTCTTTTACGTTTCGAGCCTACACTCCTCTACAGAAAGGGGCACAGAAAAAAAACAAGGAAAGAAACAAAGAGAGAAAAAAATGTGTGTAGTGGCTAATGATCTATCATGGCATATATACATAAATTGATATAAACAGCTAGACACAATATGATACCATACAGGAAAAATTCAATCATCACTAAGTGTGACTAAGAATACTGAAGCATCTACACTGCTAGAAATAAGAATTAAAATACTCTTAATACTGTAAGAGGAGAGCAAACATATACGCACATGCTGACAGGGGAGGAAACCACCCCATGACCATCTAGCAGTGCCATATTCTCACTTTTAAGTTTAACTCTGAAGATTTTCTATAGAATTCAGAGCCAACATTGCAAGTTACGATTTTTCATACACAAATACATCTACGTAAACAATGTGATCAAAGACAGATTTTTAATCGCATTGTTTATACAGACATATTTGTATATAAAATGCCATAACTTGCAGTACTGGCTCTGAATTCTATAGAAAATCTTCAGAGATAAATTTAAAAGTGGTGTGTGTGTGTCTCTCTCTCTTTCTCTCTCTCATGACCAAGCAGGCTATTGGATATCATTATACACTGCTAGTAGCAATGTGCTTCCTTGGATTGTTGTAGCTTTTGAATGACGTCACTCTGCTGGCGAGGTGAGCAGGCTAGCATTCATCCTCAATAGAAGCCCAGTCTGTTGCAGGGTTCCCATTTACAGCTGAGTGGACTGCAGTAATGTGAAATGAAGGATTTTGCTCAAAAACACAATGCACTGCCTGTCTGGAAATAAAAACACCCTAACCATTAGGCTATGCATCTACACACACACACACACATACATGCACGCACACACACGCACATACACACGCACATACATGCATGCACACATACATACATACATACATGCATGCATGCACACATACATACATGCATGCATGCACACATACATACATGCATGCATGCACACATACATACATGTATGCACACATACATACATACATACATGCATGCACACATACATACATGCATGCACGCACGCTTGCACACACACACATACATACATACATACATACAGGGAGAAAGAGAGAGAGAGAGAAATGCTGATACATGTGATCTCATAAGTCCTTAAATCCTAGTACTTGGATATGATGCTGAACGGTAACATTCCCAGATGATTTGGAAACTGCTTCTGACAGCTTGGTGAACTGAAACCAGTAGACTTAAGCCAAAATTTAATTTTACCGCCAGGATCATACATACAAACACACAAATATACCATATGTAAATTGTTACATATTAAAATTCGTAGACACCTACACCTGAAAGCAACAACAGAAAGTAGAACCTACCTTCAGCTCTTGGTAGTGCATGCGCAACTGAATTAGTTTCTGTACTAGTTTCTGTTGACGGCTAGCACTCAATGGATCTGAGGGATCACACTGTCGGATCAACTCTTTACAGTTTTCAATGGCCATATTTAATTCCTCTTCACTGGTTTGTCCGAAATGTCCCTGCATATAATTAACAACAACAATATCAGTAGTTTATAATTTCCATCTTTTCCAATGAGTAAGATGTTGAAAAAATATTTCAGGGAATATTTTTTTTTTTTTTGTTTTTTCTTTTGTATGCCTGTCCTTTGAATATCTAAAAGAATCTTTAAAAAAAAAATTGACTGAAGGCACATCATAATTCAGGTTTAAATGAAGATCCAAATTAAGTTATTCCAAAAGGAACACCAATGACTTATTATTAGCATCAGTATGATGATGATGATGACAACAATTATGAAGTGCTGCTGATTGCCTAATTGAAGACCATACAGCACATTCTAATAGACATTGGATTAACTTTATATGATACAACATGACAGTTTGGACGTGTTCCCTTTTCAGTATGTTTCTGTTGTTGTTGTTGTTAAGCAACAAGATGGGTAAGGGTGATTAGGTGATGGTCTAGGGCTTATGGGTGGGAGACCCCAGACCTTGGAAAAAAAAAACTTTGGTCGTCTTGTTGTAGTCGAGGGCTCTTCGTTGACGCCCGACACCACTGGGAGGTGGCCCTTGAAGTCGCTGGAAATGGAGATCTCCAGGTCCAAATTCTTGAACGGCATATGTTTCAGTAGATTCAGGTGGTATCTACAGAGGAAACAAAGTAGACGTGGCCTGAACATAGCAGTTCATACTTGCCTGCACTTATCACTGCTGCTGTGCATCCCAGCACAGTGTTTAGACCTAATAATACTATTGATGCTGGTGCTATTTTTATATGTTTTTTATTTTTTATATATATTTGTGTGAGGATCTTTTCGGTTTGAACGACAGTTTTTAACATAATTTTTAGGTAACTAAAAAAATTTTAAACTTCGTATACTGGTAGAATGTGTTTATAAAACATCTTTTTCTCTTGGCTTTATTGAGAAAATTCTATAGTTTGTAAGATATTTGGTCTTTAATTTCTTGCATTTCGGCAATTTCAACCAATCAATGACTGTCTATTGAGGTGAAAACATTCTGTGCCGTATGAATATGTCCCTCATTTAAGAAACAGATTGGGTTTATTTACATTTGTGAAGAAAAAAAAGATACCCTTCCTCCCACCCCTAACCCTAACTAACCCTAACCTAAAACAGATTGAAATGCAATAGATCGATACTAGGGTCATAATTATGGGTGACAATTTCATATGACACCGCTAGAAAAAACTGCCGTTCAAACTGAAAAGATCCTTGTTTGAACCAGTCAGAAGATAAAGTGTTCCCAAAGTGCTGTACTGATGTTCTAGAGTACTGTAGTTACATCTAGGGAGGAAGGGATATGCATGCATATAGTGGCAGGGTTTACAAGTGTTGGAAGTTATTGCCAAAACGAACTTTGTTCCCTGCATGTCTAGATAGTCTTTCACTTTTTTGTATATTTGCATATGTAATCTGAGTGTGAACTGTTTGGAGCCTCTGATAACGTAGAGTGCACCATTTTGTGTTCTTTGTAATTTACTATGATTTATTAAGAAGATATTGAAGGTTGGGGAGGACTGACACAATCTAGAATGATTCAAATGCACCATTTGCATTGGAAATTAGAGGCCTAGTAGGACTGAAATAATCCATAAAGGATCAAAAGCACTTTTTGTATTGGAGATTGGATGTCAAGTAGGACTGACACAGTCCATAATGGATCAGATCAATACTCTGTTTATATTGGAGACTGGATGCCTAAAAGAACTGACAAAATCTATAATGAACTGAATGCATTGATTATATTGGAGATTAGGTGAGACTGAGAAAATCCATAATGAATCAGATGTAATGATTCTTGTATTCATTTCAGTCATTTGACTGTGGCCATGCTGGAACACTGCCTTTAGACGAGCAAATTTACCCCAGGACTTATTCTTTGTAAGCCTAGTACTTATTCTGTTGGTTTCTTTTGCCAAACTGTTATGGGGACATAAACACGCCAGCATCGGTTGTCAAGCAATGTTGGGGGGACAAACACACACACACATATATATATATACGAGGGGCTTCTTTCAGTTTCTGTCAACCAAATCCACTCACAAGGCTTTGGTCGGCCCAAGGCTATAGTAGAAGACACTTGCCCAAGGTGCCATGCAGTGGGACTGAACCCGGAACCATGTGGTTCGTAAGCAAGCTACTTACCACACAGCCGCTCCTACGCCTGATTGTGCATGAATGTTTGTTTGTTTGTAGGCCAAACATGACGCCTGTGTGTGCTCTGTATGGTTATGTACTATTTTGCTTGATTTGCTAGATCTTTTACACTGTGTGTGTTGTAGAATTGTTATTTATGATTTCTAGTATTTTTGCCTTTTGTGTATGCTATGCAATATTTTTATGTTGTTGAGTGTGAGATGATTGCAGAGGAGAGAGAGCTTTTGAGATGTATGAAGGTGCTATAGGTATAATTTAAAAAGACTGAATGAAAGGGCAGATATCTGTAGAAATCCATCTCAGAAATTGTAGATTATAGATGTGCTGTTGTATAGTTGATAGATTTGGTTACCTAAGTGATAGTTTGCTAGTCTCATGGTAGTGATAATAACAATAGTCAAAGTAGTATATACGGTGGTGATGATAATAGTTATGAGCGTGGCCGTTCGCCAGCCTCGTCTGGCACCTGTGTCGGTGGCACATAAGAAAACACCATCCGAGTGTAGCCGTCTGCCAGCCTCGTCTGGCACCTGTATCGGTGGCACATAAAAAACACCATCCGAGCGTGGCCGTCTGCCAGCCTCGTCTGGCACCTGTGTTGGTGGCACATAAAATCACCCACTACACTCTCGGAGTGGTTGGCGTTAGGAAGGGCATCCAGCTGTAGAAACACTGCCAGATCTGACTGGCCTGGTGCAGCCTTCGGGCTTGCCAGACCCCAGTTGAACCGTCCGACCCATGCTAGCATGGAAAGCGGACGTTAAACGATGATGATGATGATGATGATGGTGGTAGTGATGGCAATGATAGTGATGATTTTGAAATGATAGTGGTGGTGATGATTGTTAAGTTGACCAATCAAATAACAAGAACAATGGCAAACATGTCAACGATGAAGACGAGGAATATGACTTTTAGAAATCATGAAACATTCTTTTCTTTAAAATATGATGATGATTAATTAAAAAAGTATTCTATAGAAGTACACAATATCAATGGGAACAGATTTTTTTACAAAGAAATAGCTGAAATAATTTACCTCTGGATGTGAAAAATGATCTTCTGCCAATCCAAGTTCAGCAAAAGAAACTTCTAGATTGTCTCTGGAAGGTATCGCAACATCCTGAATAAATGACCACGCATGACTGTCGGAAGAACCTAACCAAAAAATTTACACAAATATATAACTATCACTGCATGAACAAAATCACATATTTTGTTTACACATGTGTTTATACATATGTAAGCATACACAGATATATAAACACACACACACATATATACATATACACACACACATACATACATATACACACACACATACATACATATACACACACACATACATACACACACATGCATACATACACACATGCATACATAAATATGTAAACATACACACACACACACACACACACACACACATGTATATATGCACATGTAGATATTGGTTTCCAAATTTTGGCACAAGGTCAGCAATTTCGTGGGAGAGGGTAAGTCAATCACACCAACAACAATGTTCAACAAGTACTTACTTTATCAACTCCAAAAGGGATGAAAGGCAAAGTCAACCTTGGCAGAATTTGAACTCAGAATGTGAAGACAAACGTAATGCCAATAAGCATTTTGCCTGGGGTGCTAATGATTCTGCCAGCTCACCACCTTACACACTCGCATACACAAGAAGGAGCTGAAAAGCTCCCAGCTTTAGGTAAAAAAAAATGCAGGAGGATCAGTTAATTATAATTTTACTCAACATATTCCCCTCTCAGATTCAAACACTTATTGCAGTGGTCCTTCAGCTTTTCTAAGCCCTATAAAAGAACTCAGAAGGTTGGGCCTCCAACCAGGCCTTTTGCAATGCCCTTTAAGTTAGGAACTTTTCAGCACCCCGTCATACAGGTCACTAATTGACAACAGTTTTGTTAGTTATTCATATTCACCTTACCATAGCTAGAAGATACAAGCATTAAATAGAATATTACATTACAGGTGCAGGCATGGCTGTGTGGTAAGTTTGTTTTCCAAACATATGTTCCAAGTTCATTCTCACAGCATGGCACCTTGGACAGGTGTCTTCTACTATAATCTTGGGCCAACCAAAGCCTTGTGAGTGGAAAGTAAAAAAACCCATCGTGTGTGTTTGTTAGGTTGTCTGGAAAATTTCTGAGTGATTTTTGATATACAAAAAAGGAATATAAATAATTGATCTTTCAATAAATTTTATTCACGGAAATAATTTCCATTATTATTAATGATCTTTGCCCATCTATCAGGCTATTTAAATATTCCATCAGCATAAAATTTGACTAGTTTTGAAGGAAAAATGTTATCTAGATGCATTTTGACCCCATCTAAATTGTTAAATGTTTTTCCTTGCAACGAGTTCTGTAGAGACAAAAACAAGTGGTAGTCAGATGGCGCAATATCAGGAGAATATGGTGAATGAGGTCCAGCCAAATACACGTAACTTTGTTCAGGTAGCCAAAGGCACATGTAGTCAAGCATTGTCTTGTTGGAAAACTACTCCTTTCCTGTTGGCAATCTCCAGCCTCAATTCTTTGATTCTTTTGTTCAAATTAGCCAGCTAATGACAGTACACATCAGAGTTAATGGCCTGGTTTTGTGGGAGAAGCTCATAATAAATGAAGCCTTTATGATCCTACCAAACACAAAGCATAGCTTTTTTGGCATGATTATTCATCTTTGCTGTTTTGGGTGATCCTTACACAAACTCCAGGATCTTTTTCACACTATGTTTTCATACACAATCCATTTTTCATCTCCAGTTACAATTTATTTCAGAAAAGGCATGATTTCATTCCATTTCAAAAACATATCACAAATGGAATACCAGTTCAAGCAATTCTTTTCTGAAAGTTTGTGAGGGACCCATACATTATAGCGAGAAATGTATTCTAGCTTCACTAGGTGTTCATGAGTCATACTTTTAGAAACTTCCAACTCCTCTGCAAATTCTCTTGTTGTGATATTTGATTTTCTTAGATTTTTGCCCTCAAAACATTTTCATCCATTTTTGAAGGTCTTCCACTGCAACTGTCATCTTCCAAACTGAACGCTCCAGCCTTAAATGTTGCAAACCACCTTCAAACAGTTAATTCACCTACAGCATCACCTACAGCATAAACTTCACAAATGTTTTTGCAAGTCTTTGCAGCATTTTCTGCTTTTTTAAAAAAGAAAAGCATTACAATGCAAATATGAAATTTTTGTTTATCCATTTCAAATGTTAATAAAGGGCAACTGGAAGGAAAAATAAATCTGTTTATAGTCAAGAACAAAGAAGAGATGCACTACCACTTCAAGCAAGGCCAAAATTTTAACTGTTACATTTCAGGTGTGTTCAACAATGTATTAAAAGTTTTAGCTTAACAACTGTGTGTGTGTGTATTAAAGAACTGAAAAACACTTGGAAGGTTGAGCCTCCAACCAGGTCTTTCACAATACCCTTAAAGCCAGGAACTTTTCAGCACTCCCTCATATATTGCAATTTATTGACCAGACTATCAGACATCCTTATATACAGCAGGTCACAAAACACTTCCATTCTTCTCGTGAATGTATTCTTTTCCAATCATCTTAGACGTCTTCTGAGCAGTCTCTTCAATTCCCTTGGATACCACTGAATAACTGCACGGATCCACCTGTTGTGTGTAAACCTTGCAATATACCTAACTTTGTTTGTGTGATATATATATATATATATATATATATATATATATACATATATATATACATACATATATATACATATATATATATACATATATATACATATATGCACACATAGATAGATAGATTACAAATAGATATTAGATAGCAATTTACATACATATTTACAGTTACATACACAGAGAGAGAGAGAGAGGGAGAGAGAGGCACACACACATACACAGATGCAGAAAGAGACAGATACACATACACACATTTATATAAAAGTACGTGTGTGTGTGTTGTTGTTGTTCTTGTATATATAAGCACTATAACCAGAGTAAAATAAGACCTTTGAAACTGCCCAAGTGATATAGTTTAAACACAATAGAAGTTAAGAGTAGAAACAGATGTTTCTTCCCAGTTTGTGACATTCATAAATTTATCACAACAAACTTCCTATCTCACTCATGATATATATATATATATATATATATATATATATATATATATATAAGCCTTTATTACAGAGAAATAAGGTGTCTTTTTTTCCTATTGTTGTTTTGCCTTGTTTTCATAGGTTGACACACACACTCTTCAGCAACAGGAAATGAGTTAACTGTTAAATTCAACAACAAAACATTGATATCCAATCTCACACACACAAGCACATTCACTTAAGAAACCCATTGATAAATATGTCAAATATTGACCCCAATTGAATTGATTGCTAGTACATTACTGGTGCTAGTCATTAACAACCCCTTACAACTCCCGCCCAAAGTATAAGCTGTGAAATCATTAGCACACATTCACTAAATATTGCAACGAACATTTCTGTTTATGGAATAAAAAAGAAGTCCTAAGTCCATACACTGTATTGGTTATCATATAAGACATATGATGCACCCCTATTTCACAAGTATGAGGGGGTACCCCAAAAGTAACTGGATGTTGTCTGTGGGACAAGTCCCTCGTAGTTCAGACTTCCAGCACTAGAAGCCACTTGATGCAACTTTCAGGCAACAGCCTGCTGACTGGCAGCGTCTAATGCCATGTGATGTATCTTTGCTTTGTAGAGCTGCTCCCGTTTGTCGATGTTTGTGATGGCTGAAATGAAAGAACAGCATGCTTCCAAGAAATTCCGTTTTCTGCTGGAAAAAATGGCAGCTAAAACAGCTGTCATGTTCCAAACAGCTTACAAGGATGCTGCCATGAGCAAAACACAAGTTTACAAGTGGTTTCCACGCTTTATGAATAGTCTCTTGTCGCTTGAGGATCAACCTCATTCAGGGCGACTGTCGACCTCCCAAAGAGATGAAAATTCATGAACTGATCTTGGAGGATCATCACTGAACAACTGACAAACTTGTTGGTATGACTGGTGTGTCTTGAAGTTCCTGCCAATGAATTTTGAGTAAGGAATTGTGAATGAAAGAGCTGCAGCAAAATTTGTGCCTTGCTTGCTCACAGAAGATCAAAAGCAGTCATGAACGAATGTGTGTTGTGAACTGAAAGAACAGTTGGAAGTTGATCCAGGCCTTTTTTTGAAGGTCATCACAGGTGACAACAGCTGGTGCTACAAAATTTGCAGATGTGAAAAAGGTGAAGATAAAAAACAATGGAGGCATTAAAAGGAATCACTTCGCAAGAGTTCCAGCACCACTTCAAATAGTGGAAAATACACCTGTACCAATGCATTGCTTCAAATGGAGAATATTTTGAAGGCGATGAAAGAGTAAACATGTAAAACTAAGTGAATAAAATAATATTGCGAAATTCCAGTTTCTTTGGGGTACCCCTCATATATTTTGTAGTCATCCACTTCTAAATATTTAACAGGCAGATGAAAGTTTAACATTCCTTTCAGCTTTCTAGGAGAATTTTCATCAATACAATTTTCAAAATGTTTCTCGAAGGTAACACAGTTATTAAATAAAGTAAGATACATTTTGAGTGTGGGTTATATAGACTGAAGCAGAAAATATGATGAGATGATATGAACTCCCCACATAACAGCCAACATACCTTATGCAAATTTTCATAATTTTCTGCTAACAGACTAAGATAATTTGGTTTGTTTTCAATATTTATTATATGCGGGACCCATGAATACTTCACAGATTTAATGGTAAACTTATTGGGTTATTTCTCAAAATTATATCCAAAAAATCTGTAAGTGTAGTCTGTGTTGTGTCTGTATCCAAAGATAGTTGCTCATCTGCTATTCATTGAAATGGGATGGAAATTGGAATACAATGATTACTTAATGCACTTTACATATACACTTTATATACTCTGTGCACAATTTTATAGACTTAATACACAGCACTCTCCCTCTTTCTCTCTCATTCTTTGCCCTTTTTCTTCGCTCTTCACCTCTCCCTTCAACTAATCACATGAATGCATAACAGATGGGATAAGTAACAGAGGAGAAAAACTTAGTAAAAAAAACAATTACGCATTTCACTCACCACCACCTCTCCCCCTCCCTCCCTTCAACTAATCATGTTGAAGCCTTACAGACAGGCTAAGTAACAGAGAAACAAGCAGAATTATTATAAGATTAGTAACAAATACTTTTGCCTAGTCTCCTTTGCCTAGAACACTCAGTATCCCATTCATAATAAGGCTACATTGGACCCAGTGTAATTTTCTGATATCTTTAAAATAAAGAAAAAAAAACAGTAGGTTTTATACAGCAGAGCATAATATTGCTATGCTGTGCACACACACACACACACACACATATATATATATATATATATATATATAAAATGAGATAGGGGTTGAAAATTCAACCCATTTCCTTGTCTAATTATATTTACAATATATTTTGTATAATGCCTTTACTGTTATGTAATGGTGTAATAAAGTATTGATTGGGTATCATCTGATGGTTGATGTTTGATTGATTTAAGTATGTTTTCTCCATTTTCTAATTTTGTAATATATATATATATATAAGGTGGGGGAAGACCTCATGATATTTATGTTTTAAACTTTATTTTAGACATGTTGGAGACCAATCTTCTCCCAAGTTTCTTCCAGAAAGAGAAGAATCAACCCCTGTACAAAGTTGATACCCCCATCCCCTGCTCCAAAATGATGAAAAGCAAAGTTGACTGTAATAGGACTTGAACTCAAAAGTACAGAAACCCAAAATGATTAACACAAAGCAAACTAGCTGACACTCTAACAAGCCTGCCAAAGGCCACCTAAATTATGTAATATGGTATTTTCTATATACAGGATGCAATGGGTAAATTGTTGCCATTTTATATTTTTAGTTTCACACATGTACATTGTTTGTTTTTGATTTTGTTGACAATACAGTATAGTAGGGTCAGTTGGACACCGTCTGTAAGAAAAACAGCACCATGATGCAATTCACTCTGCCAGAAATTTGGAAACAACATGCTATACTGCTTGGCATTCACACCAGAAGCTCCAATATGAACATTTCAGAATGTTTGGGTGTCAATCTGAAAACAGGGCAGAGGATTCAGAAAGAGTTGGATGAGTCTAATGGTGATTACGAAGGTACAGCAGCTCGGAAAATTCAGTCTGATCATTCTGATAAGAAAAGAACTCCTGGATTTGTTGATGAGATCCAGGCTATGATTGACAATGATCCCTCCAAGTCAATCAGGTCCATCACCAAGGACATGGGAGTGTCTGAGTCTCTTATCAGACAGGTAGTGCATGAAAACATTTGGTATTTCTCATACAAGATGAGAAAGGGCCAATTTTTATCTCGAGCTATCAAGGAGAGAGGAAAGACCAATCTACAAAGCTTTTGAACAAACTCAAGCATCCCTCCACATAATACTATAAATAATACCATGTGAATATTGGGGTGAAAACTCCTTTTGGATAGAAAAAAAAAATCAAAGGCTGGATGTGGGACACTATCCCACATTTCTTGTAGACAAGACAGCCATTCTAATATATACATATATTTAAGAATTCTTCCTGTTTTCTCTTGACTGCTAAACTACCAATGCCCTATGAAGAGGAAAAAAAAATGTTCTATGAATTCCTTCCAGACTGTAATTACTGCTATTTGCTATAAAATATCTCTCTTCATAAAATACTTAAATCAATAACAAGTCATGAGATTTATTATGCTGAAGATTTCTAAAAAGAAGTCAATGGCTCTACATATGATTAACACCAACTAGAAATTTTAAGAATTTCATAATGATGATTAAAAAAAAAAACATTATATATGTGAATTCGGCACTACCACAGAATTAGCTGTCAGGATGAAAGTAAAAAGAGTCCACCTTCGTTTGTTTCACTTCTGACAGCTAATACCATGACAGTGCCGTGAATTCTATGTATCTTTTTCCTAAGAATTCCTTAATTGCAAATTCAAATTTCTAACCCTGCCAAATATTATGAAGAAAGGATGAGCTCTATTGTTCTTTTGTAACAGAGGAAAAATGTGTGTGAGAGAGGGAGAGTATGTATATACACATACATAGATCAGTTGCAGGACTCAACATGTAGGGCACCAGGATGGTCTGGATACAGAACATACATTACATTGGAGCAACTCTTAGTTGCCGTTTATTGGTAGTATACTACAAGTCTGTATATAGTATGTATGTATAGAATATATATGTCTAACCCATGCTAGCATGAAAAAAGATGTAAAAACTAATGAAAATATAGCCGCCATAATAATTGCATTGAAATCACTTCAATAACTGGTACATGAGAAGGAAGGTACTTCCTAATACCTCACATGACACTCGCTCCAAATGACATCAGCCTTAATTTCAGAATGAATTCAGTTTTCTGTAAGGCAGACCTACTCTCTGACAATAAATGAGGCACAGAGACAGATATCATTATCATCATCATTGAACATCTGCTTTCCATGCTGGCATGGGTTGGACGGTTTGACTGAGGGCTGGTGAGCTAAAAGGCACCAATCCGATCTGGCAATGTTTCTACAGCTGGATGCCCTTCCTAATTCCAACCACTCCAAGAGTGTATTGGGTACTTTTTACATGCCACCGGCACAGGTGCCAAGGGAGGCTTTCAGCAACCACACTCAAATGGTGCTTTTTACATACCACCGGCACGAGAGCCAGTCAGGTGGCACTGGCAATGACCACACTTGTAAATAATAAAAATTTAATCAATATATATGAGTAAGTTTTATCCTTTTATTTCCATAAACTATAAAGCACATCATATCTGTCAACCGTATTACAAGGAGATAATTAAGCAAAACCTTATTAAATGGCAAGACACCAAAATAATTTTTTTAAACTCCTTGCTCATGTTCAATATACTAACATGATGTTTTCAAATGTGCTGACTTATACCATGGAATTTCCATGGGTCTCATTATATATTTTATTTTATTGCTTCCTGGTATAAATTTATTGCCTTCTTTACTTATTCACACACATAAGCTTTAAACTTTAAATGTTATAGTTCCGTGTGAATGCCTCCTGTGTATGCATACGTCATGCATGTGGGTGTCTGCATGATATGTGCATCTGTAGGCATGTGCAAATAGGTGCACATCTCTCCATCTCTCACAGTGGGAGTGCATGTGTGTATTACAGCCCAATACACAAGCACAGATGTTTCCTTCAGCTATTTCATTTATACATACACATCATCATAATCGTCTCCACCATCATCACCAATAATCTCCACTAATTAAAATAACATTTAAACAGAAAAAAAAAATCAAACACAACAATATTTCTCTGTATGTGTGTGTGTGTGTGTATTTGTTTGTCCATCTGTCTGACTGCATGCATGGGCAGGCAAGTGATGGCAGAGTGGATGAAAGAGGCGAAATTAAAGCTTTCTGAACAAAATTCCTTGCTTGAGAATTTGAGTACAAAAAAAGGAAAAAAAAAAAAAAAAAAAACTATAAATATTTGACATGTTGCTGTAGTAATAATATATGAGAGGTTAGTCATACTTTTAGGCATAAAAAGAAAACTGAACTATAGCTGCTGCTACTACTTAAGTTACCAAATATAACATACAAAAATCAACACTGGACTATTTTACTTCAAATACATGAACCAACAACAACAAACTAGTCTCTGCACAGTCATTTGATTTGTTAGAAATAGTAGCCATATTAAAATTTCCTCAAATCACAGCACAGTAACTTACTAAAAAAAAGAAAAACAAAGGAAGGACACTATTTACATTATTTACATTCAAAGGATATTTGTCCTCATCTTGTTTGTTGTTAACACAATGTTTCGGCTGATATAGCCTCCAGCCTATGGTGTAGTGGTTAAGAGCACGGGCTACTAACCCCAAGATTCTAAGCTCGATTCCAAACTGTGACCTGAACAACAATAATAATAATAATAATAATAATAATAATAATAATAACATTGAAAAACACCTTAAGAATGAGAACCCAGTTTCAAAATTTCCCCAAGACACCTGAAGAAGGCTAGAGGGTATATCAGCCATCGAATGTAAATAATGTAAATAATGTACATAATTTCTCATCTCTTAAATATAGAACTATAAAGGAAGGACACACTGAAAAATGTATTCTTAGATATACCAAAAAGACAAGTATGGTTACAGATAGAATGCCTTTGATTCTAAATACTGCTTGGTCAGGGCTTCCCACAATTTCATTACTATTTTCATACACCAAAGATAAAATTTGAATTCCTATACGCATCATCATCATCGTTTAACATCTGCTTTCCATGCTAGCATGGGTTGAATGCTTTGACTGAGGACTGGTGAACCAGATAGCTGCATCAGGCTCCAATCTTGATCTGGCAGAGTTTCTACAGCTGGATGCCCTTCTTAACGCCAACCACTCCGAGAGTGTAGTGGGTACTTTTACGTGCCACCGGCACGAGAGCCAGTTAGGCAGTACTGGCAACGGCCATGCTCAGATGATGCCTTTTATGTGCCACCTGCACAGGAGCCAGTCCAGCGGCACTGGCAACGACCTCGCTCGAATGTTTTTTTTTTCACGCGCCACCTGCACATATATGTATAATATTACAAATTCAATCAATCCAGCTCCTAATCAAGAAGTCCACATCATCATCATCAGTTTCTGTCATTTCCATACTGCCAGGGATAGGACATTTCAAAATGGTGTAAATCAGCTCCTACCCAGAGTTATTGTCCTAAATGGTTTTGGAGGTCGTGTCTAACTTGTACATTTCATTTGGCTTTGTTCCTGCAGCCAGATGCTCTTCCTAACACCAACCACGTTTCAAAGTGTAATGGATTATATTTTAATTTTGTCACAGCATCAGCACTAGAGAGGTTGTTGTCATATCCTTTGCAACACTAAATAGTTCTCTCTACCTTCACATTGTCATGGTGTCTCTTTTCAATCACAAACCTCTCCCTTTACAAAGCATATTCAGTGTATTTTATCATGGTAGCAATATTAGAGAGTTGTCTCCGTTGTTTCTAGTCAGAAATGGCTGAGAGAATGAATGGTGTGTGACAATGAGACAAGAAAAAAATTTCAGTAACCAAAAACATGGAGTGAGTACAAGGTAATTAATTTTACACCGTAAATAAAGAAACAGAGAAGAATTCAATATTTTGGCCAATGGTCCTTCAAGAACTAGAGAGAGAAAAAGAAAAAATGTTCTATGAAAAGCAGTGTTTACAATGACAAGCACATGGTGAAATGAATGACAGGAGTAGGTAGTGCAGAATGGTGTTTTAAAGCCCAAAGAATAATCTGTTGCCAAGGAAGAGGCAGGGTGAGAGCCTCTTGCTAGGCAATAAAAATGTATGAGCACGTTACATATGCATGTATGCATATGGCAGTGTTACTAAAGAAAAACAAGGTGATTATTCGTCCCAGTTGGGTGGGATGTTTTACTGTTGATGGTAAACAGGGGTAAAACACTACCACAGACAACGAAATGCAACTTAGTATGACAGGAAAAATTGAAGTGATGGCCATAGATTGGAGCAATATGGTGTTATTCCAGACAGCTAAAAGGTACTCCCTAAAACAGCCCTAAAAAATCTAGGTACTCCCTAAAAAATCTCCAGGCAGTTCCTCAATGAACAGCAAGCCACAAAACCAGCATTAGATGCTTGTACTAGCAAGAAGATTCCACAAGAAATGTTCTTGATGGTGCAAGTGAAATAGTTGGCAACATGGGAGGAAGTCTGCACAAAGTGGTGAAATTCTGGATGAAGAGACAAGTGTTGTAGCAGTAGTGAAAACAGGTAAAGGAAAGTACAAGTGGGAATCAGTGAGTTTATAAAACACAGAAATGGAGCAGATGGAGTGTCAAAAAACGGAAATATCCAAGAAGTAACAGAGCAGATGGAGCAGTTCTGTGTGAAACCCAGGGCAGGGTGGAAGGAACTGATGAAAGTAACAAGAAGTTCAGATCTTCAGTAACACATCTGGAATGGGTCCAGTGAAACTAGGGATAGATTTAGGGCTAATATGACCAACAAATAAGGCAGTGTGAAGTAAAGATTTCAGGTGAAACCTGCTGGTAGGTAAAAATCTCCAGGAAAGGAAAAGTTGAGAGTGAAGGTAAATTCACCAAAGAAGAAGATAGTCATGGAACTTAGTTCAAGTGTGTTGTGATGATCAAGAAAGTGTTTTAGGATGAGGAGATTGTTGTCATGGAGCAGCATAACATCTATGGTGAAAAAGTTGGTAGGGACTAGGGTGGACAAGAATATGAAGAGGTAGAGGGCATGGTTGGTGCTGTAGATGATTCACACATGTATCTACAAAACACTCTCTCACACTTTATTTCCTTTGGCAGTAAAACGGTCGTTTGGCTGTAAAAAACCACCATTCCACTGTACTTATTTCCATTAAAGGCTTTCATTGTAAATGTTACTTTCTATGGAACTTTCTTTGTTATTTTCTGCTTGTAGATGATGAACCACCACTCCAAAATGCTGAACTCTTCCCTGTTTCTTCCTTGCAGCATGTTTTCATTGTTTTTTTTTTATACTGTTTTAGAAAAGAGTGAAGGAGTAGAAGGTAAAAAATTCATTTAAACCCATTGGCATCATAGTTCCAAGTTTAAAATATGATTCATTGTTCCTTCCATTTCCTTGAGTGAGTGAACTCATGGAGCACAAAAATACTGGCCAGTATGACAATGAAGTCTTGTAGTTCATTTGAAATTTTTCTGCTTGAATTATTTATTTTATTCCTTTTTCAGCAAAATGTTTTTATCATAAAAAAAATCAAGGAAAGAATGTCTAAAATTATTTGATCACCATTCAGCAAGTTAAGTCACAGCCGATGGCAACTTATCACTTTAACCATTTTTTTTCTTTCGAGTTATTAATAAATAATAAAAACATTTGGTCATAGTGTGTGTGTGTGTGTGCGTGTGCACATGCTATGTGTTGTGCATAAATATGTGCACAAATCTGTGCATGGGTGCTTGCATGCATGTGCAGACATGGCTGAACAGCTAAGAAGTTTCCATTGCAACCATGAGGTATCTGGTTCTATTCTACCGTGCAACACTTTTGATAAGTTTTTTTTTTCTTGCTTAGTCTTGGGTCGACACAAGGCTTACGAGTGAAATTCAGCAGATGGAAAGTGTGTGGAAATCCATCAGATTAATTACAGCTGTGAATTCAAAGAGCAATCCTTGTCACACATAACGTCATGTTAACTCCGACTATACATTACAAGATTACAGGCACATATACAGTACAATTTTTCTGTGGAATATTCAGCCACTTATACTATGACACAACAAGTAGGTAATTCCATTAATTGAACAACTGGAATAGTCATCTTCAAAACCAATGAAGGATCCATTCACAGTGCACATGCACATGTGTGTGTATATTTCAAAACAGGCATTGTAAATAATAATAATGAAAAAAAAAAAGGTAATAATCACTCACTTGTTGATTCTACTTCAGAGAAATGGTCTTCTTCAAAGATAAATTCATTATTGAAAGGGTTAAATCGTTGCCGTACAGGCTTGTTTCTGTCACCAGTAGGTACACTGTTGCTACTTTCATTCATAGCTGGAGGCTTTATAGCTTTACTGCCCACGTCGGGGCTTTGCCTATCTTGATTTAAGGCTGTATTACCACTGTCACCTTCAGATCTACATTCTGTCTGATACACATCATTGTTCTGTAGTTTCTCATCTGATGCTGAAAGTGGTAACTCTGCTTGCTGCTTATCCTCATCCTCACAAGTTACACACACTTTACAATCACTGAGTTCACTCTTTTCGATATCATTTAAAGTTTCTTTATTTTGAACGGTCTCTTTTGCAGAGTCTAAACCTGTTTCAATGGGTACATAAACACAGAAATTTCATGTAATTTATTATCATAATTATCTTAATTAAAATTATTATCATTATAATTATTTTTTGTTTGTTAGTTCTAAATAGCATACGCAAATCAATCATGCCAAACAGTTTACTAGTGGTTTAAGAATGTGTTAATAAGATTTTTCCAAAGCAAACATCAAAAAAAAAAGTACAAGCTGCATATGAAGATAAATGCAATATTCTTTTATTGATTTTCACTCGGGGAGTTCTGGCCATGCTGGGGTACTATCAGGAATAAAGAAAATTTCTGTAGTCTTTGCAGAAATTTTATATTTTATGAAAGGATGTTAAGCAGTTTGAGTACAGCTTGATTTTTCACAAAAGCTAAAATCATTTTATTTTAGAATTGTCGAATATGCTGGGAAGGGAATCCAAATTCAGCATGCTATGTCTTCAGATATTTTTGATAGATCTCAGTTTTCTGAAATTTTAAGCATTTATGCTATACAGAAAGGAAGCAGCCAGGTTTAAAGCTACGTAAGATAGATTTGTTTAAACATATTTAATACTTGGTTTGAGAGTACATGCACCATGTCACTGCATGTTGTAAGAAGTATCAGAAAAAGTTGGCAATAGAAAGTGTATATGATTGGAAAAACACTGCTGGTATAGAAAAGCAGATATAAAACAATGAAGACATCAGAAAAGTAGTTAGAAATAAATATGCAGACTAAGAGGGAAAATGCAATTAGTCAATGAGTAACGGCATTTTCATGTGGATAGCAAGCACAAGAGGCAACCCTGGACATATCTCAGTCCTATTCTGAATTAAATAGTCAAGTATATATATTTCTCTGTACTCGCCAAAGTACATGCAAGAAGATTGTATATTTGTTGCTTAAGAAAATAAATTAAAAGACAGTATCCACATGAAAACCAATCAGTAAGTATGCATTAACATGGAGACCTATTGAGTCAAGTACATCAACATCAAAATAAATATCAAATGGAAATTGTGGTTGTGATACCAGTGCCAGCGCTGCCTTGACTGGCTTCCGTGTCGATGGCACGTAAAAAGCACCAACCGATCATGGCCACTGCCAGCTTCCCCTGGCACTTGTGCCGGTGGCACATAAAAAGCACCCACTACACTCACAGAGTGGTTGGCATTAGGAAGGGCATCCAGCTGTAGAAACACTACCAGATCAGACTGGAGCCTGGTACAGCCTCCTGGCTTCCCAGACCCCAGTCAAACCGTCCAACTTGTTCTAGCACAGAAAACAGACGTTAAACGATGATGATGAATGCATAAAGTATTATAAAATTAACAAGAAATAATTATCTTGAGGCTGGCTGTGAAGAAATGGAGTCTGCTTCACAACCACATAGTTTTGAGTTCTATCTTACTGTGTGGCAACTTGAATGAATGACTTGGGCTGATTAATGCCTTATGAGACAAATTAGTGCACAGAAACCATATGGAAGCCAGTTGTGTCTGCGGATGTGTGCATGCATGTAAATGTTTATATTCTATGGCTTCACATGAAGCCATTTTAGGAAAACCAGTGATGCTATATTGACATACACTGCTAACAAATCTTCCTCCAGCTCTGCACTTTCAAAGAAACCCAAAATAAAGAAACTCTTACTCAAAAAACATACCGTAAATCTTTGAGTATAGTTCACTCTTGAGTATAATACGCAGGAGAGTTTTAGGGGGCTGTACCTCTGAAAAACCTAAACCTTGTATATAATATGCACTCCTTCTCTAACTTGAGTCGTGCGTAATTAAGCCAGCAGCACCTAGTCAAACAAGCACTTCTGTGCAAGCGTAATACAGTAATGGTGATGTTCTCAGTTGTTATATGGGAATGTAAATATGTTTGCAAATTGCTTTTTTTACATGTTATTCTGTGTTCTGAATACTTTTATTTTAATAAATGTTGCTTACTGCAAGTTATGGATGATTCTTTTATGACTTCATTGCTTTCAGGCTTAGCTTAAGGTATTTTCGCGCCCAGCATCACAAAATGCATCTGAATAAACATTGCCGGACAGCAAATAGAGACTCGGGCATTGCTTAGAAAATATTTTTCATTTTTAACCTCATATATAGTACGCACTAGGGATTTTGACCTTTAAATTTTGGGGAAAAAATGCGGATTATACTCGAAGATTTACAGTATGAGTTAGAAGTTGTCAGGTGGTTACCAACAGATTAGAACAGACAACTCAGAAGACTTATGAGATGATGAGAAGACAATATCATTAAACAATTCAGGCCTAAAAAGAAGAGAAGGATTCAATCAAGAGGAAAATGGAAGCACATTGTGACCAGAAATGTATAAGGACATCTGAGATGTCTGGATGTAAAGTCAATTTTTAGCAAAGCAAAGCAAGTCATTTGTATCAACCATCCCACTGTATTCATTAATTTAATGATATTTATTGACAATTTCCACCATCAAATGACTAAAAGAGAAAAAAAAACAGACTCAGCACAGGGCTGGATTTGACTGAGAAACAATATCTCAAACCCATTTTGATATCATTTAGTCTAGTTGCAGCATATCATAAAACATTCATCATCATTTAACATCTGTTGTTCATGCTGGCATGGGTTGGACAGTGTGACCACAGCTGGAAAGCTGGATGAGGTGGGGGGCACCAAATTCCAGTCTGAATTGGCATGGTTTCTACAGCTGGATGCCCTTCCTAATGCCAGCCACTTTACAGAGTGCGCTGGATGCTTTTACGTGGCATTACACGTGCACTTTTAGGTGATTCCACATGGGCCCTTTTACATGGTGCCACACAGGTACTCTTACATGACATTACATGGGCACTTTTACATGGCATTGCATGGGTTCTTCTATGTAACATCACATGGCTGCTTTTATGTAACACCACACAGACACTACTACAAGACACCATACGGGCACTTTTACATGCCACCCATGTGGAAACAGCCTAGTTATGCTATACCCACTTTCTTTCTAGTACATATAACTTTACTAAATTACTCAGTGTTTTTACTATCATATGACTGCTGTTATCTGGCACACATAATTCAAACATAGCAAAATTAAATTATTCAAATTAAAGGAAATCATTTAGATATGTATATATCTAAATGATTTCCTTTCTTATCTATATAATAGTAACTCATTGCCTCATTATTTTCATCCTTATTGATGTCTATGATATTAGATCTTTTTCCGTTTAACCCCACTATAAACCAGGAAGTTCTTCATTTTTTGCTATCCACTTGTTGCATTAGTCACAACAAAGTAAACTTTTATGCCATAGAGAAAGATAGCCTCAAGGCAACAAGCTGGCAGAAACATTAGCATGCTGAGCAAAATGCTTAGTGGTATTTCGTCTGCCACTACGTTCTGAGTTCAAATTCCGCCGAGGTCGACTTTGCCTTTCATCCTTTTGGGGTCAATTAAATAAGTACCAGTTATGCACTGGGGTCGATATAATTGACTTAATCCGTTTGTCTGTCCTTGTTTGTCCCCTCTGTGTGTAGCCCCTTGTGGGCAGTAAAGAAATAAGAAAGATAGCCTCTGTATGGCAAGAAACCAAATCTTTCTAAAATCACACCCAGTCACTTTAGAAAAGAAGGACATATTGAATCTTGTATTTACTATATCTAGGGAAAAAGGGAAAAGACAAGATCATGACAGGAATATCTTTGACCACAGGCTTGCTTGAACAAACCTGACCTGAGAATAAACAACAGCAACACCATCATCATCATCATTTAACATCCGTTTTCCATACTGGCTTGGGTTGGATGGTTTGACTGAGAACTGGTAAGTTGGGGAACAGCATCAGGCTCCAATCTGATTTGGCATGGTTTCTATGGCTGGATGCCCTTCCTAATACCAACCAGTCCAAGAGTGTAGTGGATGCTTTTTACATGCCACCAGCATGGGTGCCAGTTATGTAACACAAGCATCGGCCATGACTGCGATCTCACTTGGCTTCACAGGTCTTCTAAAGCAAGGTATATTGCCAAAAGTCTTGGACACTTGTCTTAGCAATAGCAGCATGGAAGTTCCAAATCACTGTCCCTAGGTTTTTATATTCACGTGTGTGTGTGTGTGTGTGTGTGTGTGTGTGTGAATATAGATAGATAGGTAGATAGACAGACAGATAGATGGATGGAAGAAAGAATGGATGAATAGACAAGATAAATAAGCACAGGGTTGACTGTAGTTTAGAAGCTTGCTTCCTAATCATGTGGTCTTGGGTTCAGTCCCACTGCATGGTACCTTGGGCAAGTGCCTTCTACTATAACCCTAGGTTGACCACAGCCTTGTGAGTGGATTTGGTACATGGAAAATGAAAGAAGCCCACCATGTTAGTGTGTGTGTGTGTATGTGTTTGTGTGTGCATGTGTACTTTGTCTTGATATCATGTGATGACTGTAAAGGAGCATAACTATCATACAAGTGATGATGTTCATTTTGAGTCTTCCATGAAAAACATGTCTGGTCATGGGTAAATTTCACCTTTCTTAGAAACTGATAATGGTTGACAACAGGAAGATCATTTGACTATAGAAAATTTGCTTCAACAAATTCCATCTGACTCATGCAAACATGGAAAAGTTGATGTTAAATAATGATGATGATAATGATGATAAAAAAACGTAGCTGGTTGTCTAGTTGTCCACTACCCTGACTGACCCAGTCATTGGTTTACTTCAAAGTAATCACTATGAGAGTATGTCATTTTGTCAAACTCGCAGATTACAAATCTGTACTTAGATGCTTTTTTTCTCTCTCTTTGCTCTTTTACTCTTTTACTTGTTTCAGTCATTTGACTGTGGCCATGCTGGAGCACCGCCTTTAGTCGAGCAAATCGACCCCAGGACTTATTCTATCGGTCTCTTTTGCCGAACTGCTAAGTTACAGGGACATAAACACACCAGCATCGGTTGTCAAGCGATGTTGGGGGGACAACTATATCTAGAGGAAAAACACAGACACACAAACATACATACACACACATATATATGTATACATATATACGACAGGCTTCTTTCATTTTCCGCTCACAAGGCTTTGGTCGGCCTGAGGCTATATTAGAAGACACTTGCCCAAGGTACGACGCAGTGGGACTGAACCTGGAACCATGTGGTTGGTAAGCAAGCTACTTACCACACAGCCACTCCTATGCCTCGTTTATTTATTTATTCTTTTTATTTGTTTTGGCCATTAGACTGTGGCCATGCTGGGACACTACCTTGAAGAATTTTTAGTCAAATGAATCAACCCCAGTATTTTTTTTTTGTCTTTTAAGCCAGGTATTTATTCTATCGATCTCTTTAATGAACTGCTAAGTTATAGGGATGTAAACACACCAACACCAGTTGTCAAGTGGTGCTGGGGGACAAATACATATACACACACGTATACATTGGTCAAACAAATCAACCCCGGTACTTATTTTTTTAAGCCTGGTACTTTTTCCATCAGTCTCTTTTGCCAAAATGCTAAGTTACAGGGACGTAAACACAACAACACTGGTTGTCAAGTGGTGATGGGACGACAAACACAGACACACACATTATATCACCGTGATCACTGTGACCGACCAGGCTATCAGATGTTGTTACACCTCACTGGTCACAATGCACTTCGCATTGTTTTAGCCTTCAAATGAAACCATCCTGCTGGCTAAGCGAGCAGGCCAACACACATCATATATCATCATCATCATTTAACGTCCGTTTTCCGCGCTAGCACGGGTTGGACCGGGGTCTGGGAAGCCAGGAGGCTGCACCAAGCTCCAGTTAGATCTAGCAGTGTTTCTACAGCTGGATGCCCTTCCTAACGCCAACCACTCCGCGAGTGTAGTGGGTGCTATTTAGTGCCACCGGCACAGGTGCCAGGGGAGTCTGGCAGCAACCACGATCAGTTGGTGCTTTTAACGTGCCACCGGAACGGAAGCCAGTCAAGGCGGCGCTGGCATCGGCCACATTCGGATGGTGCTTTTTACGTGCCACCGGCACAGAAGCCAGTCAAGGCGGCGCTGGCATCGGCCACATTCGGATGGTGCTTTTTACGTGCCACCGGCACAGAAGCCAGTCGAGGTGGTGCTGGCATCGGCCACGTTCGGATGGTGCTTTTTATGTGCCACAACATATATATATATATGTATATATATATATATATATATATATATATATATTATATATATATATATATATAATGGGCTTCTTTCAGTTTCTGTCCATCAAGTCTGCTCACAAGGCTTTGGGTTGGTCTAAGGTTATAATAGAAGACACTTGTCCAAGGTATCACACAGTGAAACTGAACCTGGAACCATGTGGTTGGAAAGCAAGCTTTTTACCACATAGCCACACATAATTTTTTTGTTTCCTGCCAACTGTTTGCACCACATGTATCCCTGCTGTGTGGTCTTATGATCTGTTCTTAGCTATTTAACATACATATCTTATCACTGGAGACATGTTGTGCTTCAAAAAATTGCAGCAAACTTGTCCTACTCCACTTTGCCTACTTGCCTGACAAGTTAATCAAGTGAGAGAGAGAGAAAGTGGGGGACAACTTGATGACCCAGCAACTAATACAGCAAAGCTAAAGTACGAGTTTGCTTGATAATAGTGCAGACACCAAACCTTCCAGTAGACAAATAGAGTAGATTGCGTAAGTGTTGCTCTTATCTTCAATTGGATATCAGCATTTCTTTTTCTTATCCCAAAGTTCTGTATAGACATTCAATACAAGATATTCATTGCTCTGTATGTGAGAGCAAGAAAGAAAGACAGATAGCAAGACAGAGTGTGTGTGCGTATATTTACTTTGAATAATTTAACCTCGATAAATTATATTTTCAAAAGTTCCTTTTTTTTCTGACTCATGCTGAGTCATTTTCTCCTTAACTTCCTAAATATATCCAACTTACTTTTTAACATATTTTTCTTGAAATACACAGCCTTTGTTTCACTTTACCCATCCTTATCACTCACTGCATTCACCTCTACCCCCATCTTTAACCAACTGTTACACCCCACTCACACTCGTATAAAAATATTCACTCTTTCATCCACTCTCATGACCCATTGTCTGTATAATCCCTTATGCTCACCCACTTGTATTTTGGGAGTTTGATCGAGCACCCCACTACTGCCTTCCTTTTATCTCCAGCCATGTATCTCCGCTGTAGCAAGACACCTGTGCTTGTTCTTCTGTCATACTTTAGCCTTTCAACACTTAGCATAAAGCCATCTTCTCTCAAATGCTCTCATCTTACTAATGCCAGCTTTTTCCTTTCTTTCTTTTTTTCTTGTTCTTTTTCTATCTTACAAGTTACACAGCAGCCTCATTAGTGCTAGTGACATGAAAAAAAAAAGCACCCAGTACACTCTGTAAAATGGATGGCATTTGGAAAGACATCCAGCCACAGAAACCATGCCAAAGCTGACACTGGAGCTTGATGCAACCTGGTAGCTCAACAAATCCTGACAAACTGTCTAACCCATGCCAACATGGAAAGTGGATGTTAAATGATGATGAATGAAGAATTTAGTAACATTATTTTGTCGTTATTAGGCAGGTGTTTGGAGCTTAATTATACACAAAATTTTGATGGAAGATATTAATATAGAACACTTTAAAATAGGAAGTCTGTATCATAGAAATAGAGGCAGGCTCAGGTGGCCTGGTATCAACAAGGTTAAATAACAATCTATCTATCTATATCTATCTATAGCTCTACATTTGTATTTGTCCCCTCTGTGTTCAGCCTTGTGTGGCCAATAAAGAAAGTTGTCTCTGTATCTATGTATCTATCTCTGTATCTATCTGTCTATATCTGTCTGTCTATCTATCTGTCTATATCTCTCTATCTCTATCTATCTGTCTATATCTTTCTATTTCTATCTATCTATCTAGCTATATCTGTCTATATCTCTCTGTCTCTCTATCTCTATGTATCTTTCTATATCTATCTGTATCTACCTATCAACCTATCTATCTGTATCTACCTACCTATCTATATCTACCTACCTATCTATCTTTATCTATCTATCTATCTATCTATCTTTATCTATCTATCTATCTATCTATCTATCTATCTATCTGTCTGTCTGTCTATCTGACTGCCTATCTATCTCCCTCTCTCAATACTTAACAGGTGTCACTGACTGTCCAACTGAGAACTATGTAACAACCATCACATCACCTGAAAGACAACTGTGAAGAAAGGACAACAAAAGGTGCTTTTCTGCATTACAAGGTCTACAAGCCCTCAAATTGCCAAAACTGAAACTGAACATTTGATTCCCATGCAGAAAGGGGGCTCTTGTTATCTCTATAGTATCTTCTTAAACATTACACTTAATAAAAATGTAACAATCCATCAGATAAAATAATGACTGTTGCTGCCCACTTTCTCCTTCCAACAACAGACTGCACACACACACCTTTATAGTTTTGTGATATCTCCAATACAGTAACTTCTGTATATTAATGGCCTATTTGCTGATACTATTAATCACACACACACTAATTGTACTGAGATCACTATTAGTTGCCCTCCTCTCCCCGAAAATTGCATGAGCAGTAGTAGAATTGTTAGAGCATCAAATAAGACCTTGTGGTGTTTAATTACAACACTATTCTGAGTTCAAATGCTGTCAGGGACAATTTTATCTTTCATTCCTGTAGGGCTCAATAAACTGAGTACCAGTTGAACACTGGGAGCAAAATAATCAACTAACTCCTCCCTTAAATTTAGGGGCTTTTACTTCAATAAGAAATCATTTAAGTCAGAATTGATATAGCATTAAAAAAATTGCTTTGTGGTGTTTGTTCCTGACTTCAAATCCTGCTTAGGCCAACTTTATCCTTTCATCCCTTTGGATCAATAAAATGAAGTAGTTGTCAAGTACTGGGATCAATGGTTATTGACTTACACCCACCCTTTGAAATTGTTTGCCTTGTGCTTACATTAGAAACAATAAAGGAAGCAAGCTGACAGAATCATTAACCCTTTAGTGTTCAGATTATTCTGTCAAATGTGATGTTTGTTTATTCATATTGTTTTGAATTAATCATGTATTATCTTGTAGTTTAGAGATTGCAGTGATGTGATTTTTTTAGTTTTAGAATGACATGGTAGGGCTGAGGTAAGAGGCAAGCTCTGGTCAGTTTCAATATAAAACAGGTTAAATATTCTGGCCAGATATGGCCGATTTGAATGCTAAAGGGTTAAAGCATTGAAAAAATGTCTCAAAGCACTTGTTTTGGGATCTTTACAGTCTTAGTTCAAATTCCTCAAGGATCAACTTTTCCATTCATTTTTCAGGGTCAATAAAATAAAGTACCAGTGGAGTACTGGAATCAATGAACCCAAACTACTCCCTGCCCTTCAAAATTGTTGTTCTTATGCTTAAATCAGGAGCAATTATTATTATTATTATTATTTAGGCGGCAAGCTGGCAAAATCATTAGCACACCAGGCAAAATGCTTAGCAGCATTTTGTCTGTCAGTACATTCTGAGTTAGCACACTGGGCAAAATGTTTAGCGACCTTTCATCTGTCTTTATGTTCTGAGTTCAAATTCCACCAAGGTCAACTTATCCTTTCAGGGTCTATAAATTAAGTACCAGTGAAACACTGGGTTCGATGTAATCGATTAGGCCCCTTCTCCAAATTTCAGGCCTTGTGCCTTAAGTAGAAAGAATTATTATTATTATTATTATTATTATTAGTTGTTGTTTTGTCAGTATACATGCAATGACAAGCAAAGACTTAAAATGCTGTTAAGTAAAAGAAGAAAAACAAGAGATACAGTTAAAAAGAAGTAATAAGCAAAGTTTAGAAAATGTGTTAATAACAAGCATCAAAAGAAATAATCTACAAATTTTTATTTTTAACATTTAAAATCCAAAATATATAAAAATATTCAACTTCAAAGTTATTAAACCTATCAAGGAGTCTCTGTATAATTGCTCAGCCAGTTAAATCTCGCTCAAACTATCAGTTTGAAAAAGAGAGAGGGACACATTGGATAATGTTATCCTAGATGTGCAATAAGCACGAGAAAAACACGGTTGTCATGGCTGAAACACCTTTTGTCATAAGACTGCTTGATCAGGGATAATGACCTGGGGTTAAACAACAACTTAAATAAAATTTTAAAAAAAGATAAAATGAAAATATAAATAAAATAGATTGGGCTTAAAAAGGAGTTCATTTTAATAAGTTTTCTTTGAGAAAAACTATCAGAGTTATAGCAGGGGAGTGATGTTGTGACTTTCATGTTTTTCTCAAGAGTGATGTTGATGAAGTGAAATATTTAAAAACCAAGAACTGAGACTTAATTACAGATTAAGCTCACCTGGAATTTACTTCCATTCATAAGCATTCAATATGCAAGAATGGCCAAATGCTTAAGAATTTTGCTTTGCATTCAGCAGGTCCCTGGTTCTATCATTCTGCACAACACCTTGGGCAAGTGTCCTCCTTTACTCTAATCTTGACCAACCCAAGCTTTGTGAATGAAATTAGAAAGATGGAAACTGTGTGGAAGCCCAATGAATGATATGTACAAGAAATTCAAAGAGCAATATCTAGCAAAGTTTAGTTAGGGATTATATTTAAAGATGCAAGAGTCTTCAGAATACTCAACCGCCAGCACTAGAAGTACTGGACTACTCACAATTAAGTGGGTCGTCCAGAAAACTTCTTGCGGAAATCAACTGAGGATCCAGTTACACTTTGCTTTACATTCTTCATATCCAAACAGGTCATTTGTTTTTCAGGTTATCTCAAGAAAGATTCTCAAAAATTTTTTTGACTTAATTGCATTTCAAATTATTTCAATGAATTTGGATATAATGTGAATTCTTTTGGCCATCAGAGAAATTTGTTAAGAGATTAAAATAGCTAACTACAATCAGTCAACAAATGTACATAATGTACATACTTCTCCCATATTTGATTTAGATTATCTCACCTGAGTTTTAGATTATCTAACCAGAGACCCCACTACCTTAATCCTACATGACTGCTCAAACCCACCCCATATTTAGATTACAACCTCATTATTGCATGAAGTCTAAATTAGTGAATAATTCTACCATACTGTTCTACAAGAAAGAATCTTTTTTTTCCCCAAACACCAGAAGTTATGAGTTATTATTTTCATAAACCATTCCAAATTCTGAAATTATTTTGAAAATTAATCAGGACCTGCGACAAATTTCTCTAATTATTTTGATCAAAAACATGATCATAAAAGAGTTAGGGGCCAGGTTTTAAAATACTTTTTTTAATTTGCTCTGTAATGCTGAACAATAAAAGAGATCCACTTTCCATGCGTTGTTCAGTTTGTGAAGGACTGAATTACGAAAGGGACCAACACCAGGGAGCAAAAGCTCAGTTTTCAATGAGCCAAATACAAGGCTTAATCAGAACAGTTTCACTTCCTGCACAATGTTAATAATATCTTCAGTTAATTAAGGCATGAACATCACAATTATTTCTCATCTCTCCTAGAGGCCAATCTAAGAACTTGAAAAAAAAAAACTACATAATTTATGCAAACAACTAAATTTGCGGAACTTCCCAACACATGCTTATATGTAAGCAAATGCATATACCCACAAAAATCTAAAATTATTAAATGAATAAATTACGTACCAGACTCCACATAAGTATCTTCTACATTGGATACTTTTTTATCCAAAATTGATATATTATCTGTCATTATAGGAAGACCACTTCCTTCCCATATAGACTCCATCCTGATGAGGCATCAACCTGAAAAAAGTAGATTTTCAAATGTTAGAGAATAATAAACCTCAGTACATTTACAAAACATTCTGAAAATTCCTAAATTTGCAACATATTAGAACATAAAACAAGAATAATATTATATACTTAAAACAATAGAGAATATGAAATTGGCTCTTTGACATTGAATGTATTTCATTAAGTGTTTTGGTCAGACCACCTTGGTTTGGGCACTAACAATTATTAACAGGGAACAGGATTACATGTTAAAGACATATTAAAAGACATCCTAACAGACGCTGCCTGTTTAGAAGGCCACAGAAAAAAAGAAGGACTATTGATGTTTGAATAAACTCAGTGCAGTAGATTAACAGAATTGGTAGAGCAACAGACAAAACACCAGGTGGTATTTAGTTGTGTAGGCGGAGAGCTGGCAGAAACGTTAACACGCCAGGTGAAATGCATAGCCGTATTTCGTCTGCCGTTACATTTTGAGTTCAAATTCCGCCAAGGTCGACTTTGCCTTTCATCCTTTCAGGGTCGATTAAATAAGTACCAGTTACTCAGTGGGGTTGATATAATCGACTTAATCCGTTTGTCTGTCCTTGTTTGTCCTCTCTGTGTTTAGCCCCTTGTGGGTAGTAAAGAAATAGGTATTAAGTTGTGTACTTTTATGTTATGAGTTCAAATTTCTCAGTCCAATGGTCAGTTTCACAAGATGTATAAAATAAGTAATAGCTGATACTTATTGGAAAGGTCACATGGTCTAGTGGTTATAATGCTGCACTCATGAGCACAATGTCATGGTTTCAATTCATAGACTGGGTAGTATGATGTGCTCTTGAACAAAACACTTCACACATTGCTCTGCAATCTCTGCAGCAACTGAGGTGTGGTACACTGAGCACCTGTTCAGGCAACATCTGTTTGAAGGAGGCAGCAAGCTAATTAATGTACAACACATACATTTGATCACCATAAACAAACCACTTGTGTAGGTTGTCCAGCAAAAACTGAACATTCATAAATCAACTTAGATGGGAGAGTCCATCAATTTGATATAGGGAGAGGAAGCTAATTAACTTAAATTTCCACCACCTCCAAATGCAAGGCCTTGCACCTGCCTATATCACAAATCAATAATATTTGAATGCACCAAAAGATACATAAGATTTAGCAATCTTGCTAATCATATGCCAGAACAAAGTGATTTAAATGGCTCGACAAAAATAATACATTTGCACATAAAAAAAAAACATCAACACCATATTTCCAAGTTGTACTTGTTTGTCAAGTGGCCTGATGTGAGACCATGTATTCACAATGAAACTATTACATCATGAAAGACACTTCTTAGTCATTTAACACACAAAGACTTATTCTTTTATACTTTTATTTGTTTCAGTCATTTGACTGCAGCCATGCTGGAGCACCGCCTTTAGTCGAACAAATTGACCCTAGGACTTATTCTTTGTAAGCCTAATACTTATTCTAGCAGTCTGTTTTGCCAAACCGCTAAGTTACAGGGATGTAAACACACCAACATCAGTTGTCAAGTGATGATGGAGGGGACAAACACTGGCACACAAACATATACATACATATATATATATATATATATATATATATATATATATATATAATAAAATACAAAATGGGGCAAGAATGCAAAGCGGGACAACAAAACATCCAGATAGACGATACAAAAAAACGTGGACGGGTCATTCGAAGCCTTTTATCTTCAGTCAAGAACTGGATCATCTTCGCAATTTCGGCTGATTAATCTTATATATATATATTTGTTAAAAAATAATGTGTTTTGAATGGCACAGAACATCCCAACAACACTGGATCACTATTGCTACTTAACTTCTAACTGAAAATAATGGAAGAAGGGGAGATCCAAACCAAGTTCTACAGGAAAGCAGCCAATTAGAGATATGTTTGTCCAGTACAGTTCAGTACTTCCACTTGGTGCCAAAATAGGATATGCCAGAAATGAACTTGCACGCATCCAGAGCAAGTGCAGCAGGACAGATGACAAGGTGACCCACACTACATGCCTCCTAGAAATATTGAAAACCAACGGGTACCCGATATCCATTGTAAATCAGCTTAAGTACCTAAGATGACCAACATGCCAAACACACAGAAAACCCAGCAACACATGCTTCCTTAAAATACCCCATTTTAGCAAGAGGGTAACTACAGCCATCTGAAGAGCCATAAGAAGAGAAGGACTAGACATACAACGAGCCCACTCCAGCCCCTCTCTGAGAAGACCCCTTGCAAAGAAATGAGCAAGGGACAGCAATCAATGCACACAATGCAAACTGTTCCATCCGTGACACAGATTTATGCCAATGGGTAAATGTTGTGTATAGAATACAGTGTAACAAATGCAACAAGGTCTATGTGGGTAGCACAACAAGACTGTTACACGTTTGTATCAAAGAACATCTGAACATGAGAGCCTCCTCCTTCAGAAAACACCTAGACAGATGCCGGAACACCAACAAAAGCATAACAGTCACAATTGAAGCCAATGAAAGAAATTTGGGTAATCTAAGAATTAAGGAAGCTATCCTCATAGACAGACTAGGGCCCCAAATTAACAACAGGCAAGAGGTCAGCAATCAATATATTATTTAGCTACATCTGGATGCATGTAGGTTCATTTTTGATAATATGCTTATGTATTATTTATAAAAATAAAGAAAGAAGGCGAAAAAAGGAAACTGCATGTATAATACATAACTTAGAAGCAGCACTACGGATGTGCCAGCACACACAAGCTTGAGACATGAGAAATTCTGGGAGGAGCTTCGTGAGACCACTACAGAAACGCTTCCAGAAAAAAAAAAAAAACCATTGGAAAACTGATTACAGCAGTGACTCAATCAATTCCTAGGGATATCTGAAGAAGGAATTTTTATATTCTGAAATATTATATCAGACTATGGATGATTAAATTATAACAGTTATTATAGTCCATTGTTATGCCATTCAAAACACATTATATTTTACAAACAATACACAATGCTTCAAGTAAACTACAATACTCTGCTACATATATATATATATATATATATATAATTAATCAATATAGGGTGGCAAAAAATTTTGCAGAACTTTTTTGCCACCAGCGGCCTAGTGGGAAAAAAGTAAATAGTGGGTTGAATGGCCTATTATGGCCGTTCCTTAATTTTGCTATATATATATATATATATATATATATATATATAAATACACACATATACATACATACACAAAGGGCTTCTTTCAGTTTCCATCTACCAAATCTACTCACAAATTTTTATACCAATATCTCCACCTTGTAATTTCTTTCCAATGAATTTATTATTCCAGTCACATCTTTTATTGGAGCGGTTAATATTTTTAATTAACCAGTATTACTGAAAAACTGTCTGGAAAGGTTTCAGATTTAAACTCATGCACAACTAATCAGCACTTCTCACTTGAAGTAGTAGTTTCCTGTTTAGTTCATCTGGTACTTAAGTGACATAAAATTAATGAATGTGGAAAACCTCAATCTTAAGATGATCTGAACTACTGAACCAACAGCTCAAAACTTGTTACTAACAAATATATATTCCAGTGGACCCACTTCTGTACTAGCTAGTTCACTCAAGTTTTATATATGTAGTATTTCCTGACTATCATATTGCAAATATTCCATGCATTGCTGAACACAAATTCAACAACATGTAAAGTCAGACCATTTTATGTCTAATACCGGATGCTGGATTGGCAGAATAAATAAAGCACTGAAGAAAATGCTTGAAGATAATCATTAATGTCTCTTTATGTTGTGAGTTCAAATCTCACTGGTGCTTGACTTTAGTTTTCATCCTTTTGATAAAATGAATAAAAAAAAAATGTCACAAGAAAAACTTCGATAAAATTATCTTTATTTAATGTTTTCCATTTAATGTTATTGCTTTACTTAAGATAGTGAATAAAATGTGATATTTTTCAAATATCTGTGATGCTTTTGTATAAATAGCATTGTAATTGTATTCATGTGCATTGCTTATTAATATATGACTTAAAAATGCTTATTAATATGTGCTCTCAGATTTATCCTAGCTCAGAACCACAACCTATTATACCACCATAAAAAGTATTAATATCTATATGAATATGGCTCAACCAATCAGCACTGGCTGACTTATTATGGGCAATACAGCAAACTTTAAATAAAACATGGGAGCTTTCAACTAGCTTGATCAAAGGTTCTAGAAAATTTGACTTACGGTTATAAAATGTTGACAAATTCAACCACAGATTAAAGCAACTCAGCAGTTACTTTGTTCAGTGAGGTGGTCTATCACTCTCTTTCACTTCTTATTTAATCCTCAACTATTTAAACTGGCCATATCAGGCCAAAATACTCTACTTGTTTTATTTTCACACTGGTCTCTCACACTTATCCTAAAATATCATTCTAGAAATAACCATGTCATTGAAATCTCAAAGCTACAAAGTAATGCATGACTAATTCAAAACAATGTGAATAAAAAAGCATTACATTTGACAGAGAAGTCTGAATACTAAAGGGTTAACATGCTTATGTCATGTTCAACAAAAGGTAACACTCTTGAATTGTATTTGAGTCATGCACACATTGCAGTAACCTTAACTTTTTCTACTTATTTGGCCTTCCACATTCCACCTCAGTGTATTTTAGATATGATTACTATCAATATGCTCTAGTTAAGTTTTGGAGCAAGAGTTCCTTATCGAGCCATGCCTGGCTCATAAGGGCCAGTTTCCCGGTTTCCTTGGCATATAGGGTCCCCACCTGGACGGGACGCCAGTCCGTTGCAGGAGGAAAGAGTGAGAGAAAGTTGTGGCAAAAGAGTCAGCAGAAGTTTGCCATTACCTTCTGCCAGAGTCACGTGGAGCTTAGCTGTTTCGCTCATAAACACACACATCGCCCGGTCTGAGATTCGAATCTGCGATCCCTCGACCGCGAGTCCGCTGCTCTAACCACTAGGCCATGTGCCTCCACTTTGGAGCAAGACATAAATTAAGTAACAAGAAACCTAGTTATATCACCTGAAGAGTAACTTCTGCCTTGCAGGGTACATTGGAATTCATTGTATAGTTTCCCACCCATGAGAGAATGGTACCAAAATGATCATTGTAATAAATAAACTTTCTAGTATTTTCTATCTTCCGTATCACTGACTGATCCATGTATCTTGTTTTGTCCTGTTTGCTGTTGTCATGCTATCATCCTTTTTTCTGCAGGTTGTGTTTCGATTGCTTCCATTTGTGGTGTTTTTTTCTGTTCTACCTTTGATTTATTCATGCACTGCTATGTACAACTTGTTAACTTTGTAAAAAAGATACTCCTTGAATATCATGTACAACTCTCATCCTCTTTTCCTCGCCCTTCTCCCTTCCTCTTCTCTCTCTGTTTCTCTTTTTCTCCCTTTACCTCTCTGTCTATCCTTTCCCCCCTCTCTCTTATTCTTCAATCTATTTTGCTTTCCTTCCCCACTTACCTCCTTGTACCTTTCTTCTCTCTCCCCCTTTCTCTCATTCTTTGGTCCCTCTGATTTCTTGCCCCTCTGTCCTATTCCTTAGTCCCTCTGTCCTCTTCAACTCCTGTCCTCCCCTACCACATGATTGCTGTCCGGTTCAGACATTGTCATCCTTCTTTAGCTGGCCGCCTTTGAGGCCGGTTACATCTGTTCTGTTCTGTCTCCCGATCTGTTAAGATTTTTCCATTTCCGCCTCATCTGGCACCTGTGTCGGTGGCACATAAAATCATCCACTACACTCTCGGAGTGGTTGGCGTTAGGAAGGGCATCCAGCTGTAGAAACACTGCCAGATCTGACTGGCCTGGTGCAGCCTTCGGGCTCCCCAGACTTCAGTTGAACCGTCCAACCCATGCTAGCATGGAAAGCGGACGTTAAATGATGATGATGATGATGATTTTCCTTGTGCTAGCTTACTACACTCGTCTGAGACCCTGTTTGTTTGTTTTACTTCTGCTGTAACTGTATAATTATTTTCCTTTTGTTGTATAACTGAAAGGCGTTTGTCCATTGTATATGAATCATTTTATTTCATATGTTATGTCTTTCCGATAGTCAAAAGATCCTCTCAGCTGTTTACTTATTTGTTTTCATATATGTACATCAATTTGTCTTGCCCAGAGGCTTAATGCTTTTAGCTTAAGTCCCTGGCCTGCCGGTTTCGAGTAGTATTGGTGATAAATAAGCGAAACTACATGGACATCCCGGACTCCAACTGAAGAGGCAACTGACTGCAAATGATCTATGTATCTTGTTTTGTCCTGTTTGCCACTGTCGTGCTATCATCCTTTTTCCCCGCATATTGTGTTTTTCCTGTTCTACCTTTGATTTATATATATATATATATATATATATATATATATATATATATATATATATAGGGAGAATTCACGAAAAAAACAAAAGACGAAGGCAGGTGGTGGAGAAAACAAACAGATGTATTAGTATAACGCTTGGGAATTGAAAAAAGTCTGTTACGTTTCGAGCCTACGCTCTTCCACAGAAAAAAAACACAGAAAGAAACAAGGAGAGAAAAAAATGTGTGTAGTGGCTACTGACACATACCTCTCAAACATATTACAATAAAGTGTTCCCTGATGATCCGTTGTGGTTCAGCATTTAATGGCACATGAAACTGAGGTTACAAATAGCTACAATGGTGAAACGTGCTACAGCAACAACTGATATAAACTAGTGTTTATCATGATTCATTATAATATATCAAACTACCAATTAAGCTAAACTCCCTACTGACAAATTAATCAGCAATGTTATAGCGCTGCGTGTATGTATGTTCTCACTGTCCTGTTCTTGTTACCACTTTCACACTCCGCAAAAAATCCCAAATGTTATTTAATTTGCTTTGCGGGAAGGACTGTTTCAACGAAGTCGCGTATTGTCCTTGCCTTCGTAACGTGGAGTAGATGAAACAGGGACAACTGAAGAAGGGGAATATTCTTTATGTTGTATGTCTCGTTTCTTTGTTGTTGTTTTTTCGTTGTTCGAAAAAAAGTTCGTTTTCTATGTTTTTGTTTTTATGTTTTCGTTTCTCATTGTGTTCAACGTTTTTTTTTTTATGTCCTGTACCTATATATGCATGTAGATATACATATATATGTACGTATGTACATATATGTATGTATGTATATATGCATATATTTATATATTGTTTATATTATATATATACACACACACATAGTTGATTGATGGTACAGTGCAGAGCTGAAACAATAACAACGGAATAACTTCCAATATATACAAATTCTATAACTTGTATTCAATATTCAAGATTTCGTTTGTAAACAAAGGACTGAAAGAGAGAGGAGAGCGAGAGAGAAGGAGAGTGTGTGTGTATGAGCGCGAGAGAGAGAGAGAGAGAGATAATTAGTGGGAAGGGAAGGTCCAAATGCTAAAACGTGAAGAAATGGTAAACACTGGATGTGTTCCAGACTAGGAAGCAACACAGCTGTTACATTAAAAACAAAATTAGTCATCGAACGCTAAGTTTTTTCGACATTGATTTACTTTTAATAAATATACTTGTTAACGATTTTAATTTCCACCCCACCCCCTCCACTCCTTTCTGGTTAGAAGACATATTTCAAAAGCATTGTGTTCTCGGTGAGTAATGATAAACAAACTGAGAAGTAAACAACTGAGATCTCGGTCAACAAAAACTTTGTTGTGAAAAACTATGACGAATAGGGAACATCAAAAGCGACCTGTCAACAAACCAATCTTGCAAAGTAAATCATAAATAATACACACATATGTAGAAATAAATGTAAATTACGTATACACACACACACACCTATATGTTTGGAAACAGTGGATCTCGAAGCATAAAACGCTATAAATAATACCATGTAAATATTGGACAGTCTTCAACAATATATCTTCGGTTGTCCATCGAAATTTTATGATGCCCACCCACTCAACGGTGAGACCATCGATGGCTAAAGCAAGTCTTATCTTGGAACCACGAGCACTGTAGGTGAAACTATGTATATACATATAGTGATGCAAACGGGAAAAATTAGAACTCAAAATATGAGTATATGTATATTTATATAATCATTTAGCGGAACTAACAGTGTCTCAAAGGTTGAGCGTTTGTTTCATTTATTGACACTTATCAAACTGGTTTGATTAGTGCCAACGCACGAATACTTGCTTCTGCTCTATATATATATATATATATATATATATAATATATATATAGACACACGTATGCATATATGGGTACAGGACATCACCAACAGTAAACAACATGAAATACGAAATATATATATATATATATATATATATACCCACACGCATATAGAGTGTATGTGTATGCGTGCGTGACAAACATTAATTCATTGTGTGTTTGAAACAATGACTCTGCCAAAGACATCTAAAGAATAATTGAAATTCATTTCAAAAACTGTTAATAAAAAAAGTTTACGGAGTATAATTTAATGTGAAATTTATGAAAACAATATTATATATATATATCAGTGGTTCATAACCTGTGGTCCGCGGACCCCTGGTCGTCCGCAAAGGTAGTATTGGGGTCCGTAGACTAAATTCAAAATTTCATATAGATATATATATATATATATATATATATATATATATATATAAGGATAAGCATATTAAAAGAGGTTCTGTGGGAAAACTGGTTTAAATAAATGGGGTCCTTTATAGTGAAAAAGTTGGGAACGACTGATATATAGGATAAATAACAGCAGAATGGGGAATGTGTATATCGTTATATATATATATACTTTTAATCTGCAACTAAATTTTTTAACGAATGCATTCACTTTGAGAAGTATTAAGAATTTTAAAATTTATACAGATTTAAATAGCAGAAACAAAAAGAGTGATATGGGAAGTTAAATGAATATATATACATGTGATATAAAATAAAATTAAAACAAAAGGAATTTAACAGCTGACAAAGAAAATACTGAGGTAAATTTGAAAAGAAAAACTGTCTAATTATGAAAAGCTTTAAATGATATAAATAAATGATAATACGAGAAAAACTTTATATAACTTACATCGATATGGTAATTGAAAGTGTCACGATATATTTCGACATTATAACATAGTAGATACATAAAAGAAATGAAAATTTAGACGAAAGTGGACATTTCCTTCGTTATATAAGTAACGATATGTTTATCAAATCAGCTTTTGTTTTCTTTAAATAGAAACATCCACAGCAGGAAGAAAATTGCTACGACACCGTTTCAGGGGGAGATAACCCAAGATTGCTGACAACAGCATGTCACATGTGGTGGATATTTTTATCGTAAATAGCATTAAAACGTATTTTACTTAGTTCATTCATTGGACTCCTGGGGTACCACCTTGAAGGGTTTAGTCGAACAAATCGCTCACAGTCCTTATTTTTCTTTTCTCTCAGTCGGGTACTTATTCTACTCGCAATACCAGAGGGCGCACACTCTCCTACCCTGATGTAATCTCCAGGGATACAGGCATCCAGCAACAGGACCTCCGTAATGACATGATGGACCGTGAAGTCTGGCGTAGCATGGTAAATTCCATTGTCTTGATGATGATGATGATGATGATGATGACTTATTCTATTGACTGCTTTCTACCGAATTGCTAAGTTACGAGGACGTAAACATACCTGCACTGATTGTCAAGCGGGGTGAAGGAGGATAAACAGAAAAGAAAAAAAAACATAGTATGTCCATATTTGAATTGCTTGGAAACATACAGCGCGCTATACAAGTTTGTCCGACCATCGTATTATCAAAATATGAAACTAATAACTCGCATTTATATCACGACTGTGTTTATAAATATATGTGTGTGTGTGTTTACGACGGGCTTCTTCCAGTTTCCGTCAACTAAATCCACCCGCAAGGTCGGCCCGCGTCTGTTGTAAAAGAAAAAAAAACACTTGCCCAAGGTGTCACGCGTGAGATTGAACTCAAAATATTGTAGTTGGGAAGCAAACTTCTTACCACACTGCCATACTTGCGCCTATAAGTAATATAAATTCTTCTAAGATTTTTTAAAAACTAATTATTTATTAAACTACATAGCGATCTTTCGTCTCTAGTAGACCTTTCCGTCGATTTCCGTAAAAATTTTTTTTTTTTTTTTTTACATATGGGCTCGCAGGAACTTTTGAAGTAATATACATACATATACACATACACCGAGTAAAAAATTTCACTTATCTCTTTCTTTCACACATTACTCTGTCTCTTCACACACACTAACAGAAGCACTTCACTTACACAACATACTGTCTGTCTCCCACACCCCATCAAACACACACACACACATGTACATCAATGCTTCACATGCACGGTAACTTCAAAAGAACTTCCCTCGTCATACAATCGCTTTCTCTTAGTCTCTTTCGCTCTCATTACTTCAAAAGTTCCCGCAAGCCCAGAGAACGCAATTTACAAAAGTTAGAGTAAGGAAAAAAGGGGAACAAATAAAATGGCACACATACTCTCAGTTATATATACTCTACCAAAAGATACCGAAGTTTCCCCTCAAAGAATTTTTTGAAGTAACTTATAACAAGGCTTTTCCGTAGGTGGTCGGGAGGCTGAAGCGCTGAAACAGCCAATCGGTCTCGTGAGCATCATTTGATTCTTCAGGGAAACAGCATTCTAACGATGACAAAACTTAGTTGTCAGGGTAGCATCCCTTACGAACGTCGCAAATGGCAACAGGTAGAAGCAATCAGCGACCAATTATTATATTTCAGTATGTTATTGCGTTCATCTACGGACGCAGTAATTTCCACTTACACCACAGCAGAAATGATAGAGAAAGAGTCGTTCAATAGTGTCGTCCCGTTTGAGAAAACCCAGTGATAATGAATGTCTTAATCATCACACCTCTCCCATTGGTTCCAGAATTGAGGGTAAAGGGCTCTACTCCCCTTTTGACCAGGCTTTTATGGGTTTTTCCACGAGTAACCATTCGAAGCGCCTCCCCCTATTGGGAATTTCAATTGTTATTTTTTCGTTGTTATCTCTAGAATTTTTACACGGTTTTTTGCAAACGGACAAAACCCTTTGTAACTTTAGTCCTGTGTATTGTCCCTTTATGTTTTAATTATTTTTGTCAGCCCTTGTGACCAATAAACGAATTAATTATTATAAAGTTGATATTGCCCCATATTCAGCACTGTCCAGGCGGGGGAATAAGCACCTCTTACCGCATTCTTGTTATGTTTTTGTTTTTTAGTTTTTTAAAACTTTTTGGTTCGAATTCATGTTTTCAGCAACGAAGATTATGATTTTGCAAGAAAAAAATAATAATAACCTCTGATTCCAATTCTTAATTATTAAAGAGAAATGGTGAGTCCATATTCCTCTTTTAAATCTAATTTCATACATGTATCCACGTTACATCTCTGGGTATCGTGAAGTGATGGTAAACTTCCAACTAGCTGAGTATTGTTAATACAATCACAAGCGAGTATGGTTTGGTTACATGTACTTATGCTCTTTTGTTTATGTAATGACCTGCAAACAGACAATCTCTTGGCTCCCCTCACTAATGATTCAGCCGGACGTCCAGGATGTGACAGAGAGGAAAGAAGCCAGCATCAGACCCCTAGCTGGTACTCTTTACAGCCAAGACAGGAGAAATGTGAAATGAAATACCTTGCTCAAGGGTGCAATGCACCACTTGGTCCAGAAATTGAACCCATTACATTATGATCATGACCCAAACACCCTAATCACTAAGCCGCATGATATCATCACATTTCTTTACATAGTTGTGACTCTTTCCCTTTAATTCTGGTACTTTCCATTTGCAACCATATTCAATACTTTATAAGAGATGCCCTCAACATTCCACATAAGGACAGTCTTCATTTTTGGCTATTGACTCATTAATACTGACCTGACCATATTTCCAATGAAACTCATCGTGCTTCAATTAATTTTGAAAATAGTCAAGAAGTGCCCTGCCTGTGACTAACATTGGTGATCAACGCAGTGTGGATGAGCTCCGCATCTCCATTGCACTCAGAGTGGGCACCGACGTATGTGGAGAACTGAGATGTCGATGTAGTAGGCTTCTCGATTCAACAGGCCATCGTGGCTTGTCTTGCTGCCTAAATGCTGGTCGTTTCGCTCGTCACACCAAGCCAATTTAAATCATTAAGCGAGCCCTGGCTCGGGTTAATACCCCCTCAGTTCTGGAGCCTGCGGGATTATCCAGAAGTGATGGGAAGAGACCAGATGGTGTTACTCTTTGCCTCTGGGTAAGAGGTAGGTGTCTCATCTGGGATGCCAGTCTGTGACTCTTTTGTTCCCTCCCACATCCTGGATGCTGCGGTAAATGGTCACTGCTTCCGTAGCCGAACAGAACAAAATTCTTAAGTATCAGGACGTGTCAGTGAACCGTTTCTTCCAGCTAGTGACGCTTGAGACATTTAGAAAGGCTGGACCGCTAACAAAGACGTTGTCATCGCTGGCGGCTCGTCTTACCGAAGTGTCAGGTGATACCTATGAGAGTGCTTGGCTTCTCCAATGCTTTAGCCACGCCATTGCTCGTGATAATAGCGAGAGCGTGCTGGCTTGCTTCAGTAGAATCCGTTAAACCTTGCATTGACGTTTTTTTTTTTTCTTCCTTCTTTCGTCCGCTTTTTCTTCTTTATTTTCTTTCTTCGGTTTGGGATTTATATTTGAACTAGCAGTATCGCCCGGCGTTGCTCGAGTTTGTAAGGGAAATAACTATATAAGCATTTTTAGAGAGTTATAGCCAAAAAAATGCATTAAAAATGGAAAGAAAATGATGGTAAATGTTTTTAAAAATCGTTGACTCATCGTAGACATTTTTAGAGAGTTACTTCCCTTATATAATAACGAAAAAATGCATTAAAATGGAAAAAAATGATGGTAAATTTTTTTTTAAATCGTAGACTCATCGTAGACGCGCGCTAATACCCAGAAGGGCTCGATATGAATCACGACTATAAGATACCCGGTTTTGGTTAAACTGCACCGCAAAATGTGGGAGTAGTTAGGAATCTAAATCGTAGGAGACAGACACACAACTTGACTTTTATATATAAAGATATGATTTTGTATCATATATGTATTATATACATACGTGTTATATATATTGAAATAAGATTTTAAATATTATGTACCAGAATTTTTTTTAATCAAGTAATTAGAAAAATTTATTAAAATAAATGTCCGTTTTATAGCAGATGTTTGGAACATGAATGAATCAAACTTTAAAAGGAAAATTTAATGAAAGATGTTATTATTTTAGAATTGGTTAGTTTGCATTGTAGAACCAAACAGTTCTCATGCAAGTTCGAATGAAATGGGTTGAAGTGCATGGTGTAATTTTATTCATAATATTCATCTTTTACCTACAATGAAATTAGAAGTGTCCAAATATTTCCCAAAGACATTCTATGAATAAACCAAGGATATCAAAGCGGAGGTAAAGAATACGCACACCACCCATATTCGGCGTAACCCTAAACACCTGGTGTGGTTATACTTTACCTTCGCCAGAAATAAAATGCCAAGAAGAGAGCCTCAATCTGCTAAATTTTCTTTGATTTTTCAATGGATAATATAGTCTTTGATATACGATGTTTGAAAAACAAAAGTTGACGAGGTAGTAATATTTTGAATTCCTTTTCATCATGGGTCTGTTTCGCTAGAATTACTCTAGGGAAGTGTCTAAATAAGATTATTTATAAATCTTTTGAGGAAATGGAAGGCAGAGCATTCTGTAATGGCTATAACGAAAGTAGCTATTTTCTTCGGTTATTCAAGTTGCTTCAATTGATCAATAGAATAATTTAGTAAACCTGTCAGTAATGTACCTATAATAATTACTAGAAACAGCTGTAAGCCAAATTTGCTCCAAGTTATAACAAGCAGAGTACTGGAGGAATGGCTGAAATTTTGAAATGCTTTATTTGTGCGTAAATACAATAAATATTCTGCATCTGTCCCCTTGGAACGAAAGTAGCAATACATTACAAAAACAAATTGTAAGGAAATGAAATGAAATATAAATATATTTGACGCGAGAATTAATGAAGAATATATTGAGGCCGATACTACTGAAGTAAAATTTTCGGGTTTAAACCGAAATTTGAAAGATTTCTTTGGCAGTAAATGGATTGTAGATATTCAACAAAATTCTTCTATTTTTGAACTATGAAATACTGTAAGTTCGTGTTTTTTTTTAAAAATAATCAAATCATTCCGTCTACTATAGGCACAAGTGTCTGCAATTTTATGTGAGGCGGCTAGTCGTACATCGATCCCAGCACTAGTACTTCTTTCATAATCCCTAAAAGGATGAAAGGCAAAATCGGCCTCGGTGAAATTTTCAACCCAGAACGTAAAGCATGCTAACAATTTCGCTAGCTAACCACATTCTTAATAATTATTATTTCTACTGTAGGCACAAAGCCTGAAAATTTGTAAGAGGGGGACTAGTTGATAACATCGATCCTGGAATTTAAACTTAGAACGTAAAGCTGGAAGAAATACCTATTTCTTTATTACCCACAAGGGGCTAAACACAGAGGGGACAAACAAGGACAGACACACGGATTAAGTCGACCTCGGCGGAATTTGAACTCAGAACGTAGCGGCAGACGAAATACCTATTTCTTTATTACCCACAAGGGGCTAAACTGGTACTTATTTAATCGACCTCGAAAGGATGAAAGGCAAAGTCGACCTCGGCGGAATATGAACTCAGAACGTAACGGCAGACCAAATACCTATTTCTTTATTACCTACAAGGGGCTAAACATAGAGGGGACAGACAAACGGATTAAGTCAATTACATCGACCCCAGTGCGTAACTGGTACTTAATTTATCGACCCCGAAAGGATGAAAGGCAAAGTCGACCTCGGCGGAATTTGAACTCAGAACGTAGTAGCGGCAGACGAAATACCTATTTCTTTATTACCCACAAGGGGCTAAACATAGAGGGGACAGACAAACAGATTAAGTCAATTACATCGATCCCAGTGCGTAACTGGTACTTAATTTATCGACCCCGAAAGGATGAAAGGCAAAGTCGACGGAATTTGAGCTCAGAACGTTGTAGCGGCAGACGAAATACCTATTTCTTTATTACCCACAAGGGGCTAAACACAGAGGGGACAAACAAGGACAGACATAGGTATTAAGTCGATTACATCGATCCCCAGTGCTTAACTGGTACTTAATTCATCGACCCCGAAAGGATGAAAGGCAAAGTCGACCTCGGCGGAATTTGAACTCAGAACGTAGTAGCGGCAGACGAAATACCGCTAAGCATTCTATTCAACGCGTTAATAATTCAGCCAACTCGCCGCCTTAATAAATAAATAAATAATCAAATTGGAAGACCAAAATGGTAAATACAGATATAAAAAGTTGATCAAACATTGCCTAAGGGAGCTAACTATCATCATTTCCGGTTTACTGATTCGATCAACGCCGGTAAACATTGTATGTTTTGTGCTGACATGTCAACTACCTCGACAGAATATTTTGATAAAATGATTATCCTTATTGGCATTTACCAGGTATTTTGAACCACCTAATGTCAAATGATACACACAAGGTATATATACCAAATGTATATTTTTTATAAATTAATTTTATCGTGGTAAGTAAATTAAGATAATGGATTTAATATCAACTACGACGTAGGATTATTATTGTGGTAGTGATGATTATCGTAGATGAAATATATCTTTAATTGCGTTTTTTCACGCCACGATATTATGAATTCAACTTTACTAACGACTAAATATTTTATAACTTTAACTTTTTGATAATTTTTTGTAATAATAATTATTTATAATTTCGAATTTTCACTACAAGAACAGACCAAAAAAAAAAAGAAAAAAAATTGAAATTTCTGTGTACAATGATGCATAGAAGTAAGGTTTCATTGATTTATGAAAAATGCATAAGAACTAGTCATGTGGATATAGGTTCTTCAGAAGATGACTTGCATTTACTCATGAAAATTCCACAGAAAACATCGAAATCAAAAATAGGGGGCGGGGTACAATATTATTCGAGTGTAAAAAAAAAAAAGGAAGTGGGTAAGGAAATAAAATATGTTACTGATTTTTACGCACAAAATTAGGGTCATATATATATATCCGAGATCGAATAATTAAATAAGATAAACTAGAGGCCACACAACCGAATTAGGGGATCTGAGAATAGAATGGAACAACTCCAAAGCCAGACTGGATTGCTTGTAAAAGAAATTTTAAAAATTAGGTAAATTATTATTGCAAAGCATAAGCAAGGCTATATAAGAGAAGGGAATAAAATCGAATGAATTGTTTCCGTAACCCACGCTGGTACTTATGTTTTGTGAAATGCGTAGGGATTTGAATGCAAAACATCAAAAGACGAATGAAGTAGCATTAAGCAGAGTCCGAAACTGTGCTTAGTAACATTCATGTGATTAGTAAGGTGATAAATTATTTTGGTGGGGCTTATTTGTATAGGTTATGCAAGTCCTTCGTTGAATTTTTTTTTTTTTTTTTTTTAAATGATCAATATCAAATCCAGTTAAAGCGGCGTTCGATAGAAGCACATAATTATAACCGTAATCAAAGTAATTCAGTGGTAGTAGTCGGTTGAGCATTTCATTCCCTTAACTGGGATAACTTCAATTAAATGTAAATTTCCCTATCAAAACATTGGGTCATTTGCCTACCGTTGTCATTCTTCAAATGTCTCTGGAACTTCAAGCGTTCACCTAAAGCACGTAGAGACTGAAGGAATCGTTACTTTCACCAACATCCATGTCTGCTTGTACCAGAACGGTCAAATTCGCAGAATCTGGAAATTGTTTAAGATTATAACAATTCTAAAGCCCAACAAAAACTCAAGTGAAGTAGCATTACACTAAACTCGACCCATCAGCCTGCTATGCACACCCTAAAAAAAAATTCTAAAAAAGCTCATCCTTGACAACGCTAAATCACACCTTTCTGAATTAGAACTTGGGTTGAGACCACTACGATACTGACAAACTTAACAGAAAAATACTTGTCAGATTTGATAACAGAAAATCCCCACCCACATGCATCATCCTAACTTCCATCTACATCAATGGTTCTCAACCAGGATTCATGTAAGGCTTTTGGGGTTCCTTGCAAGCGAAATAATAAATTGAGGCTCCACAGTTGTATTTTAGGGGTCCATGAAAAAAATTTGGTTTAGATGTATTTATTGCAAGAAACTGATGGGTTTCTTTCCCTAACGTTTTACATATTTCAGCTTAACCTAGTTAATGTGTGAAAAACAAAATAGGGATTTTGAAATAAGTATGTATAAAGCTAGTTTTTTAACATCAAATGGCTATGGGGTTCACCAGAATAAAATAGTAATCAAAGGGGTCCATTATTTGAGAAACACTGATTTAGCCTAAATTTGAGACACCAGCAAAAGACGGATTTCGACTGATGTACTTGCGTGTACAAATGCACGTTCCTACGGCTTTATTGATTGCATTCTCGCCTGGAATCGATTTTTGTAATTTTTTCAAGACTTATACACGCCCTGATACCGTTAGTATCTACATATCAAATTTGAGTGCAATCGGATGGAGGATGCCCGAGATCCTAGAAGACACACACACAGACAGAATGGATTTTATATAATAGATATCTCATGTTCAGATGGGCCAGATCTGGCCTCTTACACTGTCATTCTAAAAATAAGGAATCACATCAAAATCTCAAAGCCATAGGATAATGCATGATTTATACAAAACAGTGTGAATAAATATTACATTTTGACAGAGTAACTTGAATGCTTAAGGTTAAGTGATATTGTTAAGGACACTGTTAGTAGGGTTAGTCTCTTAGTTTGAGTGATCAGAGAAGGTTCTTGTATTTGGTAATTCTGTGTACATAGTACTGAGGTAGGTGGAATGGCCAAAGAGGTATTTTTGTGGGGTGGGGGGCAGGAATTTGGAAGTAGAACAAACAGCAAACAGATGACTTCATTAGCAGGAATGTTACTTATAATGCCTCTTGGTTGTGGAATGGTGGGTAAGAAAGAGGGCTCTGCAAAGTTAGTGAAGACCTGCTGGGCTTATAAGAAAATTCCTTTTGCAAGTTGAGAGACAAAAGAAATTGCAAGTTATAAATTCATAATTTTTTTTTTTTTCAACTTATAGTTCACTTGGTCAGTTAACTACTCCCCCCAGTTGGTGATAGACCATCAGGAGGGGTATAGGAGTTTGTCTAGGTACTGTACTATACACTGTTTTATGCCTATGTTGCAATGGTTTGATGGAATATGATACTTCAGCTATTGAAGAAAGCAGTGAGCTGCAACACAGCTACTTAGCTGAGTTTCTGATACTCTGGGTTTTATGCAATTAAAATCTACTTTGGATTATGTTTAAAACTTTAGTTTTATTGCAATACTTTCTTTCTTCATGTGTATGGTGTTTTTTTGTTGTTGTTTTTTTGCCAGTCATAAACCCATATCAACTGTACTTGCATTGTCACTTTGTTAGATAATAGATATGTACTTTGTAATTAACAAACATACACAATCTGTGGATGTGAGTGCACAAACAACAATTTTAATGACATCATAAAAATGACAGCAATTTAAAGAATTTTCCTCATAGTTTTTAGTATCGTTTTCCTTGTTTATTATCATTTATAGAATTTCGACTATTCCCTGGATTGAGGTTATTTATATTGCATTTCCTTTTCACAGCTCTGAAGAAAATGTGATCATTTGACTTTAATTATTCAGTGTAAGTTCCTGATCATTTTGAAATAATTATCTTCAGATTTGTTTTATGTTACATACAAGCAAATAATACCATGCACACACATACACACACACAATTTTATGAAAAAGAATTTCTTTACATTCAAACTTCAAATCTTCTATTTCATCAATATCTAACTGTGTGTGTATGTGTGTAAGTATATGTGTTTGTATGCATGTATGTATGTGTGTGTATGTATGTATCTACTTACTTGCTTGTTGGAATGGAGACAATGTAGGATAAAGAGAACATTCTAGCCTTGTTGGGGGCCAGGCAACCTCTTGAATCCAAATTTCATGTTTAAAAGTCATCCAGTGCAACCTGTAAAGTGATAGATGAACAAACAGAGACAACATTGAGTAGAGAGCACTCATTAGTCTTACTGAAGACAAGACAACCCTTCTAGTTCTGGTGCTATGATAAAATGTACCCAATGTTCTCGGTAACATGCTTTACAACAGGAAGGGTATCCAGTTGTGGAAAGCATGTCAAAAATGGAATATATGAGTGAGGTTTGGCCTTTAACTTGTCTAGGAAGGCTGAAATCCAAATAGGAACTGGCCCAGACCATAATGACTCCTCAAACCCATGCCAACATAGGATAGCAGGCATAAAATGATGATGCATATGCATGTACACATACATTCATACAGTTTTTGTTTTATCTTACCCCACTTCCTCCACCATGCACTGTTATATATAATATCATGGTAATCCTTACAAATGATTTCAGGTAAACGGTCAGTTATCTGATGCTGTATATCTGCTACAAGAAGGATGGTCAGCAGCGTAATTAAAGTGTGTCCTAACCCTGAAGAATTGTCTGTTGTCCGAGTGAACATTCCATGTCCAGTATACGGCTGCTCAAGCATCTTACCTCATGCAGGCTCTCTACGTATTCACCTTTCAAAAACCCACAGAATAACAGAGGTAAGTGAATTACTTTATCATATTTGGACAGTTTATAAATCATCATTTGACATCCATTGTCCATGTTGGCATGGATTGGATGGCTTGACTAGGGCTGGTAGGCTGAGGGGTTGCTTCAGACTCCAGTCAGATTTGTCATGGTTTCTATGACTGGATGCCCTTCGTAATACCAACCACTCTGAGAGTGTACTGGGTGCTTTTACATGCCAGTTGCATGACACCAGTATTTGCCACGACTACGATTTCACTTCACGTGATGGGTCTTCTTTTCAAGCACAGCATATTGCCAAAGGTCCCAGTCATTTGTCATTGCCTCGCTGAGGCCCAACACTTGAAAGGTGCTTTTTACATGCCACCAGCACTGCTGAACACACATCTGATTAATCATCCCTTCAGTGTGATGTGGGATCAGTAACTACTACTAGCCAGGCAAATGGAAGTGTACAGGTTAAAATAAAATATCTTCTATTTATTTACACATCATTGTAGATTACATAATTGTTAAGAAGTTTTTATTACAACCATGTGGTTGTAATACTGTAGTTACAGAGACATAAACGCAGCAACACCAGTTATCAAGCAGTGGTGAGAGACAACCAACACACACTTGTGTGAAGTATATATATAATGAAGATGAGCAGAACAGAGAATTGCACATTCATATTTTATTATACAGTAATTTACATCATTATGGATGTCCAAATCTCTGCTCTCCTGATTTTCATTAATTTCATTATTTTCTCTACAGAAACTAGGCAGTCCCTAAAAGGATGTTCAGATTTACCAAGCAAGGATAATAACCGAGTCTAGTAAATTATAACTAACTTGAACATCACCAACATTCGTTGTGGCTAGCTGGCATTGAGAATGGATCTAAGAGTTAACATGGTAACCATCAAGACTATATATCCCTTGAAACCATTTATATATATATGTATATGTACGACAGGTTTCTTTCAGTTTCCATCTACCAGATCCATTCACAAGGCTTTGGTTGGCCTGAGGCTATAGTAGAAGACATATGCTCAAGGTGCCACACAGTGGGACTGAACCCATAACCACGTGGTTGCGAAGCAAGCTTCCTACCACACAACCATGTCTATGCCTAATGTAATTTCATTAGAAAGTATCCAAAATTTCCCAAATTCTCTAAGTTTTTTCAATAGCACTGTAATAAATTCCTAAGACTGTCTGCTAGTTTTGGTTGATATATGAATCTTTTTTATATTCTCCTGTAAATCGACTGTATCTTCTACTCAGGTTGATTATATAATATTATAGGATTTGTTTTGATCCTTTTATATAATACTGGCAAATGCAGCCATCCTTTGGACAGTTTAAGTTACTATGGTGGTACTTTTTTCACTGAATAATTGAACTACACAGCAATACACATATAAAAAAATATAGAAAACTATAGAAAATATAGACAATTACAACATATAAATAAATAATAAGTACAAAAAATGTGAAAACAACTAAAAAATATTCTGTAATGCAAATATACGACCATATAGATTAAAAAAGTATGGAAAACAGTCAAAAGAAATAGACAAAATTCTTTCATTTTTATAATATTCTCTAATGAAAACTCAAATTATACACATAAAAAAATATAGAAAGTAATAATATAGAATTATAACATATAAATAAATAGGCACGTGAACAAACATTTGAGCGAGGTCGTTGCCAGTGCCACCGCACTGGCTCCTGTGCAGGTGGCACGTAAAAAACACGATTTGAGCTTGGCCGTTGCCAGTACTGCCTGACTGGCCCCCATGCCGGTGGTACATAAAAGCACCCATTACACGCTCGGAGTGGTTGGCTTTAGGAAGGGCATCAAGCTGTAGAAACTGCAAGATCAAGATTGGAGCCTGGTGCAGCCATCTGGCTCACCAGTCCTTAGTCAAATCGTCCAACCCATGCTAGCATGGAAAGCGGACATTAAACGATGATGATGATGAATAAATGAAAAACGTGTGATAACCACTAAAGAAATATTCTTTAATGCCAATATTTTTCCATATAGATTAAAAAAGTATGGATGACCCTACATACAAAATAAATTATGTTCATACAACAAATTTGGATAAGTCTTATGAATTAACATAAACATTTATTTACTTGAAAGAAAATTACTGGAGACATAACATATGTTGTGCTAAAAATAACAGCTAAATAAGTTTTGGGGATAAATCTTTTAAATTAACATAAACATTTATTTACATGAATACAAAATGACAGCTTCCAAATCTTATTTCCTGACTGGGTCACCACGCAGGTGGAAAGTTGAAATAAATAAATAGAAAAAAATTCTTTCACTTTTACAAAAAAGATTAAAATAAGTATGGAAGGCCCTGCATATGAAAAACTATGTCCATTTATGTGGGAGCTCTGGGCAAAATGTTATAGTTCATGACCATCCTTGGAACATAAGTGATGTGTGTATAAATTTTGGAGAAAATTGGTTGAGAATTGAGGAAATGTATGTGTTAGCCATTATACATACACATAATGTGATTTATATATACTAGATCAGTATGGTATTAGATTTTTGTTTACATTTCTGGGTGAATCATAAAGGAAGGCAATGTTAATTTCTCTTCAGAGATCTGATAAGAATGATTTGGACAACAATTGCAGTGATAATCATTCACAAAATGTGGTCAAACAATACCACTGTCCAGTACAAAGCTGTGTATACAATGTTTCATCAAAAAGGCATTTTGCATCCAAAAAGCTACTGAAGCAGGTGAGTTTATTTATAATTTTTTTTTCTGAATTTTTGGAAATATTTTTTTCACTCATTCACAAATGTTTATATATGATATTATTGATTAGTCCCAGGTCACCTCTGATGAAGCAGATTATAATAAAGAATTCCAGCTAAGACAGTCTCATCTTATTTCTAAACAAATGTATCAAAAACTGCATATATCTCTAATATGGCAATTTTTTGAGGTATTTGGCTATTATTTCTAACTGGTCTAGTGGTTATGTAAGAGGCTCCCTTATTGGCTCATTTATATAAATATTTAAATTTTATCATCATATGTATGCTAATACTGAAAGCCTTTGCTATTCTGAAAATTATACTGTTAGTATGAGGGCCTTTATTTGCATATTTTATTTGTTATTTTTCAAATCGCTCAACTATGACAGAGATAGAAGTCTTAATTTTTAAGCTTCTCTTTTATCTGTTTCATGCTGGGTCACTGTCTTGAAAAACTTTTAGTCAAATATATCACCCCAGTACTTATTTTGTTTTTAAACCTAGTACTCATTCTATCAGTGTCTGTGTCTTTTTGCCGAACTGCTAAGTTACAGGGACATAAACACACCAACACCGGTTGTCAAGCAGCGGTGAGAGACAACCAACACACACATAGTTGGTTCTTCTTTCTAGTTAGGCTAAAAATGAAACAACTGGAATTAGGTACCTTGCCAAAATGCCCTGAGCAAACTTAAATGCCACAAATGAGTTGCTGAAAAGAGAAATAATGAAAGGCATGTTGCTGTGCAGACTTGTCAAATTCATACAATATAAAGAAGCAGGCTTTAATAATTGAGGAATTGAGGTTTTTTTTGGGTTTTTTTTGGCTCTGTCACCTGACTGGCTCCTGTGCCGGTGGCACGTAAAAAGCACCCGCTACACTCTCGGAGTGGTTAGCGTTAGGAAGGGCATCCAGCTATAGAAACTCTGCCAGATCAAGATGGAAGCCTGGTACAGCCATCTGGTTCGCCATCCCTCAGTCAAATCGTCCAACCCATGCTAGCATGGAAAGTGGACGTTAAACGATGATGATGATGAGTTCCTGTAAATGAGACTTCTAGAATAAAATCATTTTGTGGCTGTGATATAGATACTTTAAAGTTTGTAACCCTTTTTGTTTCCACCCTGCTTGAGACTGCCCCTAGTTCTAAGCCACAAACATCCTGTTTTAAAGTGTCTAAATTAAAATCTCCCATCAAAGTTTCATGCTAACTGAAGTTCCAAGCACCAGCTTATACTGACAAAATTATTTTACTAAATTCTTAATTATTCTAAGGATTAATTAAAAGAAAGGGAGTATATTTCAACAAAAATATGATAATGAAAAGGTTAAAATATAGGTGACTGTGGTAGGATATAACCGCCACAAGGTCCAGTCCTTGTTGCAGTGTGGTAGCTTACATGCTTCAGTGATGTTAAGGACTATACCAACAGAATGCAAGCTCCTAAAAGGGCCTCCAGTGCTGGGCAGGTCAAATGTTAGAAGTCATATTATTAAAGACAACCTCTTGCCAGAGGTCTAAAATGTTTACACAGGGCCAACACTCCTACATAGAAAAAAGCAAAAGTTACAGAAGCATTGATGATAATTCAAAACCAACAAGACCTGGACAATGACAGATAGGCCACACATTAACCCTTTTCTTAACTATTTATTTTGAGATGCTGTATTTCTTTCAATGCCTTCTTATGTTGGAGACAATTTAAATTTCGTTAGAATCCTTAATTTATGTAAATCTGTAATTAGAACATATTTAATAACTTTTGTATTTTTTTTATTTTGACCAGCATTACATGAAGGTTCATGCTGACAAGAAACATAAGTGTCCAAAATGTGGTCAGGGCTTTGGATTGGATCGGGATTGTCGCCGACACTTTGCAACATGTGGCATGATCTTCCGCTGCAAGACCTGTGATTGCCCTTTCAGCAGTGCAGAGGCAACTATCAACCATTGCAATCTCAAGCAACATGAGATTCCAGCTGAATGCAAAACTATTAGGTAAATCTTTAAATTTCCTTAGCTTCTTGTTTCTCTTTCTGTCTATGGATTCTTCAGTAATTACTATGGCCTAGTGGTTAAGGTGTTGTATTTATGATTATGATTATGAGTTTGTGGTTTTGATTCCCAGACCGGGTGGTATGTTGTGTGCTTGAGCAAAACACTTTGTTTCCCATTACTCTGTGATCACTTCAACATTTGTTGTATGGCCCACCATGCACCTGCGTAAGCAATGTTGATTTGATGGAGGGAGTGAGCTCATCATTATCATCATTGTTCGACCGTAGTCGAGACAATGGAATTTACCATGCTTCGCCAAACTTCATGGTCCATCATAGCATTACAGAGGTAGGGGAGTGTGCGCCCCCTGGTATTGCGAGTAGATGGCTTCCAGAGGAGAAGAGGAGAAATTGCCTCGTTTTCAGCTCTACAACAATGTCCAGCAAACTGGACTCTCCTACCTTTCACAAGAGATGACACAGGTGGTAGTTTCCCATATATTTGCATTTTGGTTGGATGACACTTCCACGAGAGATTTTGAGCTCTCATAAGGAGGCGAGTGTAGGTTCCATCCAACCAACCAGCCTGAGTGATCTCATGTACAGCACAAACATTTAATCACTATAAAAAAATCATCTGTGCAGGTTGTTCAGGAAGAAATTTCAGAATTATCTTCCTTGGACTCGAGATTACCAAGAAGAATTACCAATAATTGCAAAATGATTCTTAAAATTATTCATAACTTATTTAGTCAAATTCTACTTTCTCACCAAATTCGTTTTGCTCTATTATCTCAGTTCAGCATGGTTTCTGTAGCTGGATGCCCTTCTTCATACCAACCACTTTACAAAATGTACTGGGTGTTTTTTCTGTGGCACCAACACTAGTGATGTTGCCATGTAACTTGCTAGACCAAAGAGTTCCACTCACTGATAAGGAACATAGGAGAGAGGGAGGTGATTTTATGTAATGTATTGAGAAGTTAAGGTATGATGGGACAGGAGCAGGTTTGTTGTTGTAAGGGAAATATATGACTACTTCATATTATATGAAGACAGGTGGAGGTAAGTGAAGTGGAGATAGAAAAAGAGATGAAGATTATGGTGACAAGGTGTTCAAGCCTACCCTCAAAGTACAAGACGGTGAATAGAAGAGAGCGTGGGGACAGAACATCACAAAGGGTAGTGGAGGGATAATGGTTCCAGAGTGTGCAAGGTGAGTTGAGATATGGTTATTGGAAGTAGTGGTGAATCTAGTAAATGATAAAGAAGGGTCGGGATGGCTGATAGGACATATGAATGGAGGACAACTGTAATAAGAATAAGGCATGGATGTCAATAGAAATTGCTGAGGGGAAAGTAAGTGATGAGCAGCAGAATAATACAATAAATAAGGAAGGGTTGAGAGCTAGGGAAATGACAAAGAGTTGGATGGGTATAAGGTTGCAATCTATACTCTTGATATATTTTCCATAGCTATGAATATAATCATGCAAACCTTATCCATTGACAAATTTTATATAACCATAATTTTTATCTGGTTTTGTGTTTTTCTTATATATAATAATTCTGTAGTCTCTTTGCAAATGTTTGCTTCTAGTGTTCAGGAGTGGCTGTGTGGTAAGTAGCTTGCTTACCAACCACATGTTTTTGGGTTCAGTCCCACTGCGTGGCACCTTGGGCCAATGTCTTCTACTATAGCCTCAGGCTGACTAAAGCCTTGTGAGTGGATTTGGTAGACAGAAACTGAAAGAAACCTGTCATATATATGTATGTGTGTATATATATATATATATATATATATATATATATATATATATATATATAATATATATATATATATATATATATATATATATATATATATATGTATGTATGCATGCATGTATGTATATGTTTGTGTGTCTGTGTTTGTCCCCCCAGCATCACTTGGCAACCAATGCTGGTGTGTTTACGTCCCTGTAACTTAGCAGTTTCGCAAAAGAGACCAATAGAATAAGTACTAGGCTTACAAAGAATAAGTCATGGGGCGCTCCAGCATGGCTGCAGTCAAATGATTGAAACAAGTAAAAGAGTAAATGTGTTAATGTCAAAAGACACATTGTAAACTATGCATTTAGTCTATAGTCGCATTTATTTCTGTGTAAGTAAAATTGTCAGAACAGCACTAATTAAGTAGTTTTATAAAGTAATGGCTTACAATTAAGTATATCTGTTTTTGTTTTTCAGATCAGGAAAGACAACACCTGTCAGCGTTGCTCCAACTTTTATCATCTTACATACATCACCATCTGCACTTACTTCACAGTCTGCTAAAACGGTTACTCCAACAACTTTTACATCTCAGCTGAGACCTTTACTTCCCAAACCAGTTATCAAAACTACATTACTTTCAAGATCAGAGCCATTAGTTGTAAGTGGTGATGGAACAAGCAGTTTTACTCATCTTTTAAATCCAGGATTGAATAAAACTCATTTAACTGAGTCAAACAATGTATGCATTCAAACTGAGAACCAATTAGATAACACAATGATGTCCTATCCGACTTTAGAGAATCACCTGTACAAGAGGACCAATTGGCAAGAAACCAATGACCAAACAGACAGTACTCTATTTGCGGGTATAAACCAAAAATCTGTCAAAAGATTGTCTGAAGATGCTATTTATTCACTGAACAAATTTACATCATCTACAGGTATCCAAACTGCAGTAAGTGTACCACCTGTGAAAAAGAAATCTCTTCACAATATGGTGGGGACTCAGACAATGGGTGATTATATCCTTACAACAGCTATGTCTTCAGCACAAATACCTATCCAACAGGTATCCCAAGCATCTCAAGCTAACTCTCATTGCAAAGTAGCAAAGAATCAAAATACAGAGTCCAGCCATACCCAAACAATGGATGTTAAATCTTCCAAGTGGAAGAAAAGGCGACACTCTTTCTCTTGGCAAGAAAATTTGGATGAAATACAAATCCATGAAAATACTCAGAATTTACTTCTTTTCAAAGACACAGGTAAATACATTTCTTATGCATTTTTGACCATAAACTTACTCTTTAACACTATATATGAGGTCACCTCTAACAATCTACAATCATACGCAAATGATAACCCCCATTCAGTTCTTTCTAAGCTTCCACACCCAAGCATCATTCATATGTGACCCAGACACTTCATATCAAATTTACATTAATTTCTATTATTTTACTACCCACAAGGGGCTAAACATAGAGTGGACAAACAAGGACAGACAAAGGGATTAAGTCGATTACATTGACCCCAGTGCGTAACTGGTACTTAATTTATCAACCCCGAAAAGATGAAAGGCAAAGTCAACCTCGGCGGAATTTGAACTCGCAATGTAACGGCAGACGAAATACCGCTAAGCATTTTGGCTGGTGTGCTAACGTTTCTGCCAGCTTGCTGCCTTAAATCTACATTAATTTCATTAAAAGAAACCTCAAAAACGTCTTTCAGTGGTGTCATACCTATCTTGTCACTTTTGACAGGACTAAGACACCAATTGCTACAGACATGAAGAAAATACTGGTCACCCCCACCCACCCTTAAACATTAGGAATAGCATGCAACTAGAATCCTCAAGATCACTACAAATGCTAGGCCTCGTCATCACTAAGGATCTTTTCTGGGAAATGCCTATCCTCAACATAGCCAAACTGTGTTACAAAGACTGGCCTTCAGAACCAGAAAATACTTCATCATCCCCACCAACTACTCAAGACCCACAATGGAGTTCTGCTCCTACATCTGGGACAGTGCTACTGTTATACACACATGCATGTATGTGTGTGCACAACACACACACACAACATGAACTAATTCAAAGAAAGCTTGATTGGTATGAAGTTGCTCATGAACATATTCTATACTCTGGCTCACTGATGCATTGTCTCTTCTACCTTTTCTACTACTACTACTACTACCGTAGCTTTTGCTTCTTGTAGCTAACTGGTCTTGTCCCACCTTATTCAGACACTTTTGACCCTAACATATCTCCTCTTGTCTCCTGTTTTGTATCCCCTTCCAGGCTGTGTACTAATCACTATACCTGGACCTTACTCCACAGAATGTTTGCGCCATGAAATTCCTGCCTTGCTTTTGCTTTTGTTGCAGTTTTTTCTTGTAGTTGTTCAAGTGGAATGTTAACTGCATAAGTTTCACCAGTTTCAGAGAGTGTACAAAGGCTACAGCATTGCCCCTTCAGACCAAACCCAAAATGTAACAGAAAAAAAATTATTTTTCTGACAGCTTTACACTTCAAGAACCATGCCATCTTAAATTAACGTAAATAAGACTATTGCTTAATTATTAATATTATTGTACAAGATTATCTTGTATAGAAAGAGTTTGTTAGTTAATTGTTTTTAGATTTATGTATGATTTTTATTGAGGCAGTTATTCGCTTTTGTTATTCAAGTTTATAATTAACATAATTTATTACAAAATGTCTCTTAATTTATCCTTTTCTTTAACTTAGGTTCAACAAGTGAACTTACTGACAATCATACCCAAACAATATCAGAGAGTGTACCAGCTATTTCAACCCAGACTAATATGACTTGTCTTATGAACTCTTGGCAAAATGGGAAAGTAACTTCTGATAACAACACTTCCTTCAATAGTCAGCAAAGTACTGAGACCCAAACAATCAGCTCGGTCTTACAGAAGATGATGAACAAAAATGAGGACAGTTTCTATCAGTTAGCTACCCCTTACAATGAAGAATCCAGTACAGAACAATCATCCTTTCCTCCAATTGATTCTGACAATTCAAAGGCAGCTCTACCAAACACTATCAATTCTTCACTGCAGACTAATACTGCCATGGACTTACTCTATTCTCCATTATCAAGTGACACTGATTCAACAATTAATAGACAAGTATCTTCTGATAATTACCAAGCTTTTAATTCTGAATTAACTCCAGCTTTGGATGACAGTAACTGTGCAAGTTTGCTGAATTCCATAGCAGACCAAAATGCAAGTGATAATTACATATGTGAAAATGAAGAAATGCAATCAAATGTTGTCAACAATGAGTCTGTAGAAAGCATTAGAAATAAGAATGAGATATCTGAATCTAGTAGTGCAATTTCTTTTAGCTTTATTAATCAAAGCCTTGACACTAATGAGTGTTCCTTGAGCAGCTTTTCATCTTCAAGGCAACACCATGGTGCTTTAGCTAGCTTTTCCAATTTACAGAACATAAATCAAGAATCAGAAGATAATCAAAGAAATAATCAAGAAAATACTACCAACTTGTTGAATTCTTTGGTTGACAAAGATCCAATTTTGTACAGTAGCACTAGTTTCGCTGATATTGGGGACTCCAGTGATGCCCTAAAATATCCTCAGATGGAATCGTTTGACAATGTGCAGGCTTTTACCACATCAACAACACCACCTTTGGATATAACCGATGCCTCGTTGTTATCATTTGATAAAAGACTCAACACTACTAACAGGAATAACAACACTGATAACTATCTTATTCAACCAGAATCTGCTAAGAATAAAAATAAAATCTCTCAAAATTCAGATATAGGAAACATATCCAACAAATCATTCTTTGATAGTTCTCTGGAGAACGGAATGGCTGGAAATAACAAGACACAATCAGAGAAAATCTACTTTGATTCTTCAAAGAATGCTGAGATTAACTTCCCATCTGGCGAATTCTATTTAAGCAATCCAAATGTTAGCCCAGTTCAGTGTAATCAAAGTCTTTCTGAAAAACTATTTAGCTCTGAGAAAGGTGTTGGTACAGATTCCTGCATTAACCATTACACTGATATATCTTCAACTGCCAGCAGTTTCTACAACACAACCAATGATGTTTTGAATGATGCAGAGAACAAAGATAGCTCAACGTCTATGAATGATGTGATAGAAGATGCTAGAAACAGAATTTCTATGAGTTCTCTTTCGAGTGCTGAATGTAATCCAATGATTTCTAGGGAGTTCCCACCAATGGTGGCTAACAGTGAAGTACAGACGCTTGCATTAGACGACAACATTGAAGCTCTGTTGAACAATTCCGAACACTCGCGGTCCTCATCTGTCATCGACATGCACACACAAACCGTCGAAGATATTTTGGACTTGTTTGGAAACAACATGGAAACCCAAACGGCTGTTGATGATACATTCTTACTTGGACTTGAATTCTCTGACATTGAAACTCAGACGACAGCTGGAGATCTTGATTCAGTAGAAAGTCGCTGTCTGATTACTGCAGGAACCCAAACAACATTTTCAAATCTCAATCTCAGTCAAGATGTTGAGTTCTCTGATATGGAAACCCAGACTGGCTTTACCATGATGGACCTGGATACTTTTCTCACTGATTCACATACGCAAACAACATTTGGAGAGCTAGAAGACTTTCTCTGTGGCTTTAATTCTTAAGTGTAAACAAAAACAGCAGCTAAAATATTCTGTTTTTCGTCGTTGTTGCATCTATTATTTGTTATAATATTTGAGCTGAGCGATAAAAAAGATAGACAGAAACTACACTACAAAGTATTAAATAATTCACTGAATTAAGACAGAGTTTTGTTTTTAGAAACTACTTGTGTCTTAATTGACTGCTAAATGATCAAAATACATCTTGTTTTTGTGCTAATTATAACAGAAAATAATTTTGTTTTAATTTTATTCTGTTGCATAGAGTAGTAAGGTAGCATGGTTAAAGTGTTAGACTAAGTATTTCATAGCTTAATATCAGCTCTCTATATTCTAAACTTGAATTTGGCTATTTTTAATTTCCTTTTATCCCTTCAGTATCTATAAAATAAGCACAAGAAAAATATAATCTCTCTCTATAGCAATATGTAATTTGCTTAGATTTCTAAGAATTAATAATGCACTTAAAACAACTAATTATAGTTATGTCAGATCACGGATTTCAGAATTTCTGGACCACCATTAGCTATCCTCTTCATTTTCAAGATATAGTTTATTTATTTATTTATTTATTGTACATTTGTTTAAACACTTGATGTTTTTTTTTTGTTTTTTGTTTCCATGTGATAATAATTTAAAAAACAAACACAGAAAAGGCAAAAACAGGACAAATTTAGTGTTCTGATTATTGTATATTTTATTTTGCAAATTTAATGATATTGGTTTCAAGTAAAGATACATTGAACATATCAAATGTGGTTTTCCTTCTTACCATTCTTAATGCATCAGCATTTATTTTACATTTTATTTTGAATTTACTGAATCAATAATATCATTGTCATTGCATCTGTATTTAATTTCTTATTTCTTTACTGCCCACAAGGGGCTACACACAGAGGGGACAAACAAGGATAGAAAAACGGATTAAGTCGATTATATCGACCCCAGTGCATAACTGGTACTTATTTAATCGACTCCGAAAGGATGAAAGGCAAAGTTAGCCTTGGCAGAATTTGAACTCAGAACGTAGCGGCAGACGAAATACCTATTTCTTTACTACCCACAAGGGGCTAAACACAGAGGGGACAAGCAAGGACAGACACACGGATTAAGTCAATTACATCGATCCCAATGCGTAACTGGTACTTATTTAGTCGACCTCGGCAGAATTTGAACTCGGAACGTAGCAGCAGACAAAATACCACTAAGTATTTCACCCGATGTGCTAACATTTCTGCCAGCTCGCCGCCTTAAATTTATTTAGTTTCTATTGAGATGGGTTTGATAGGTCCGTCATATGGCATATCAGTCCTCTTGTTTCTGCATCATCTTATTTACAGGATTTAACATCTTGAGATATGAATTCACAATTTCTTCCTATGTCTTTCCAGGTCTTTCTCTGTTGCAACCTACTTTACACTTTCTGATTACAGCTCCTTTTTATTTCACACTTGTTGTCCATTCACATCACATCTGTACCAGTGCAACAACTTACTGCATAGGTTCAAGCATTGCTGTATGGTTAAGAAGCTAGCTTTGCAACCAAGTGGTTTTGGGTTCAATCTCACTGAGTGGAACCTTAGCCAAGTGTCTTCTCCTATAGCCCCAAGCCGGCCAATGACTTGTCAGTGGATTTGGTTTGATGTAAACAGTGTAGAAGTTTGTCATATGCGTGTGTGTATGTGTGGTAAGAAGCTTGCCTTCCAACCATGTGATTCCATTTCAGTCTCAATGCATGGCGCCTTGGGCAAGTGTCTTCTACTACAGCCTCAGGCTGACCAAAGCCTTGTGAATGGATTTCGTTGACAAACTGAAAGGAGCATGTTGTGTATATATATATGTGTGTGTGTGTTTATGTTTGTATCCCCCACCACTGTGTGACAACCCTTATTGGTGTGTTTACGTCCCTGTTACCGAGCAGTTTGGTTAAAGAGACTGACAGAATAAGTACTAAGCTTTAGAAAATAACCCTAGAGTCAATTTGTTTGACTTCAAGGCTGTGCCCCAGCATGGCCACAGTCAAATAACTGATAAAAGTAAAAGATAAAATATGCATTATTGTTGACATCATAAGAATTTTATAAACTTTTGAGAGAATGTGAAATAATTCTTTTTCAGAACATTGGCTCTTAAGGTGGTTGTCAAGCTTTATATGATGAACCTAGGGAGCCAGTGTTTCAAAAGATGTGTGTGTGTGTATATATATATATATATATATAATATATATATATATATAGGGAGAGTTCACTAAAAAAACTCAAGACGAAGACAGGTGGTGTACAAAACAAACAGATGTATTAGTATAACGCTCAGGAATTGAAAAAGTCTTTTACATTTCGAGTCCTTCTACAGAAAGGGACACAGAAAAAAACAGTGTGTAGTGGCTATCGATCTATCATACACACACACATACACGAAGGTGCACAGAAATGTTCATAGGCTGACCATGAAAGAGTGATGGTAGAGCTGTGAAATTTTGCAGGCATTCATTTCACCTCTTCTTAATAACTGCATTGTTTCATTCCAGGTAAACTGACATCTGACTGTTCAAAAAAAAAAAACTTCACAAGTAACTAGTATCGACTTCTCTTAAAAAGTCAACAAAATCAGCAACATGGTGTTATCAAGTACCTGCAGAAAAAGGACTTAGCCCCTAAGGACATTCATGCTGGCATGGTTGTTACATTAGGGAATCATGCTCCTGCTTTATCAACAGTGCATAAGTGGGTATCTGAATTTAGGAGGGGAAAGGAGAGTCTTGAAGATGACCCTAGGTTTGGATGTCTTGCAATTCCATCACCAAGGAAAACATTGATTGTTTTCACCACTTGGTGATGGATGACAGGCAATTGACTATAAATCAAGTAACCAATTCTATTAGCATATCCTCTGAGAGAGTTGAGATTATTCAACACAATGAACTTGGCATGACAAAGTGGTAATACATCTGACACCTGATCAAGAGAGCACATCATGGGAAGCTGATCACATCATGGGAAAATCTGACATTGTTTCAGGCAGATCCAGCCGGTTTCCTTGAATGTTTCCTAAGCCAGAATGAGTGTTGGCTTCATCACTTTGAACCAGAGACAAAAAGACAATCCATGCAGTGGAAACGCTCTCCTCACCTGCTCCAAAGAGGGCCAACATCGTTTCATCAGTAGTTTTTTGGGATGCAAAAGGCATTGTGTTTATTGACTGTCTTCAAAAGGGCCACACCATCGATGGAGAATTCTATGAGAACTGGGTGGTGCTTTAGGCAACTGTCTTCTACTATAGTCTCAGGCTGACCGAAGCTTTGTAAGTGGATTTGGTAGATGGAAACAAAAAAAGCCTGTCACGTATATATATATATATATATATGAATATATATCATCATCATCGTGTAACATCCGCTTTCCATGCTAGCATGGGTTGGATGATTTGACTGAGGTCTGGCGAACCAGATGGCTGCACCAGACTCCAATCTGATCTGGCAGAGTTTCTACAGCTGGATGCCCTTCCTAATGCCAACCACTGTGAGAGTGTAGTGGGTGCTTTTACATGCCACTGGCATGAGGGCACACACACATATATATGTGTGTTTGTGTGTGTGCCTCTGTGTCTGTGTTTATCCCCCACCACTGCTTAACAACTGATGTGGTGTGTTTACATTCCCATAACTTAGCAGTTTGGTAAAAGAGGCCGATAGAAACAAAAACTCAAGTACTGGTGTCTCTTCGTTTAACTAAAAATTCTTCAAGGTAGTGCTCCAGCATGGCCTCTGTCTAATGACTGAAACAAATAAAAGATAAAAAATATATAAAAGAACATTTTATTGAGAATGTGTGCGAGATAAACTGCATGGAAGTTTGAGTGCCACCTGGTAACTTTGAACCTGAAATATTTTTATTCAAGTTTATCAAAGGCTCTGTTTATCAGTTGAGAAAAAGTATCAGGAATCATCATCATCTTTTAAAATCTGCTTTCCATGCTAGCATGGGTTGGACGATTTGACTAAGGACTGGTAAACCAGATGGCTGCACCAGGCTCCAATCTTGATCTGGCAGAGTTTCTACAGCTGGATGCCCTCCCTAACACCAAACACTCCGAGAGTGTAGTAGGTGCTTTTACGTGCCACCGGCATGAGGGCCAGTCAGGTGGTACTGACAACGGCCACACTCAAATGATGTTTTTTACATGCCACCTACACAGGAGCCAGTCCAGCGGCACTGGCAATGACCTTGCTCAGGACATATTAGATGTTGTAACCCTGGATCAATTTGATCTTTTCCAGGTTTTTTTTTCTCTATTTGTTTCAATCATTGGATTGTGGCAATGCTGGAGAACTTCTTTGAGGGGTTTTAGTAGAACAAATCAACTCCAGTACTTATTTTTTAAAGTTTTACCAAACTATTAACTTACAGAGACAAACAAACCAACACTGGTTGCAAAGCAGTGGTATAAGGGACAAACATGGATGCAAAGACATACAGTTTCTCTCTTCCAAATTCACTCACAAGGCATTGGTCAGCCCAGGGTTATAACAGAAAACACTTCCACAAGGTGTCACACAGTGGGACTGAACCCAAATCTATGCGGTTGTAAAGCAAACTTCTTAACCATACAGCTGTGCCTGCACCTACAGATAGTCAATGTTTGGCGCAAAAAATAAATGGTCTCCAGCATGGCCACAGCCTTAGGAATAAAGAAAGCAGAATGGTCATAGCTGGAATATTTTTGATCAGTATGTCTACTCCAAAGGTGGTGAGCTGGCAGAAACGTTAGCATGCCGGGTGAAATGCTTGGTATTTCATCTGCCGCTACGTTCTGAGTTCAAATTCTGTTGAGGTCGACTTTGCCTTTTATTCTTTCAGGGTCAATTAAATAAGTACCAGTTACGCACTGGGGTTGATATAATCGACTTAATCCGTTTGTCTGACCTTGTTTGTCCTCTCTGTGTTTAGCCACTTGTGGGTAGTAAAGAAATAAGTATGTCTACTCCATCATTTCAGACCATGGACTACTACTACTACCACCACCACTACTACAACTACTACTACCATTACTACTTGACCCATTTCTCTGGAATCTTTAACCTCTCTTAAAACTGGAGAAATAAGTGCAGATTGTTATTATACCAAGTGTGTACGGTAATTTGATAGGCTCTCTAATGAAATTGACTTGAGTAGCTTGTTTAAAATATAAACTGAATGCTCTGTCTCCCCTCTCAAACACACACACACACAAACACATACATACATATACCTACACACACATATACAAAGTTCTAAGCAATCAGATATAAATTTAATCACTGCTCGCAAAATTATGTTTGCTAACAGGGATGGAGGACAATATAAATTTACATGTAAATGTTATATGAGGTCAGACTTCATGCTTTTTTATGGTGCTGGCATGGTAGTGTCGTAAAGAAACTCATTTTGCAACTATGTGGTTCCAGGTTCAGTCCCACTGTGCGGCACCTTGGGCAAAATGTTTTCTAATATAACCCCAGGCTAAACAATGCCTTGTGAGGGAATTTCGTTAGACAGTAACTGTCTGGAAATCTGTTGCATATGTGTACTTGCATTATTTTGCTCGCTTCAGTCATTTGAATGTGGCCACGCTGGAGCACCGCCATATATACTCTCTTTTACTCATTTCAGCCATTTGACTGTGGCCATGCTGCAGCACAGCCTTCAGTCGAGCAAATCGACCCCAGGACTTATTCTTTGTAAGCCTAGTACTTATTTTATCAGTCTCTCTTGCCGAACCACTAGGTGATGGGGATGTAAACACCAGCATCAGTTGTCAAGCAATGTTGGGGGACAAACACAGACACACAAATACATACATATATATATATATATATATATATATACGACAGGGTTCTTTCAGTTCCCGTCTACCAAATCCACTCACAAGGCTGTAGTAGACACTTGTCCAAGGTGCCACACAGTGGGACTGAACCCAGAACCATGTGGTTGATAAGTTTCATGTTGCAAGACAGTGTGTGAGAGAGAATCATAATGCCATAGGAGAGAAATATGTCTGCATGGATGTTGGCTCATTTGCATTTTAATGAGGCTGCAAAGAGAGAGACTTGGAGACACCACTATGAAAGGTTGCTAAATGAAGAGAATGAATGGGTAAAAGAGAGCCTGCCAAATGTCGACTCAACAGAGGGACCAGCTATCCAAGTTGACAGTACCTTGGTTGATAAAACAATTAAGGGTATGAAGACAAGGAAAAGTCCTGGCCCATCAGGAATCACAGCAGAAATGCTTAAATTATCTGGCGGTGTAGGTTATAGTCTAGTCACCCATATAGTCAACCAGGTGATACATGAAGGAGTCATACCTAATGACTGGTGTAGCACCATAGTCAACTGCTACAAAGGTAAAGGTGACGCATTAGATAGGAATAATTACAGAGGTATCAAATTGTTGGATCAGGTGATGAAAGTCATGGAGAGGGTCATAGCCCAACTAATTAGGGAGAGAATTAGTTTAGACGAGATGTAGTTTGGGTTTGTGTCAGGGAGAAGCACCACCGATGCTGTATTTCTGGTAAGACAGCTACAGGAGAAATTCCTAGCCAAAGATAAACCTCTGTATTTGGCTTTCATTGACATAGAGAAAGCCTTAGACAGGGTCCCTCAATCACTTATCTGGTCGTCAACGTGGAAACAAGGGATAGTTGAGTGGTTAGTGAGAGCTGTATAAGCCATGTACAGGGATGCTGTCAGTAAGATGAGGGTTGGCAACATATATAGTGAAGAATTCCAGGTAGGTGTAGGGGTCCACTAAGGATCAGTCCTTAGCCCCCTCTTATTCATCATAGTCATCCAGACAATAACAGAGGAATTCAAGACAGGATACCCCTGGGAGTTTCTCTGTGCTGATGACTATGCTCTAATAGCTGAGTCACTACCAGAACTAGAGATGTTTCAGGTGTGGAAGCAAGGTCTACAATCGAAGGGCCTTAGAGTCAATCTAGCAAAAACCAAAGTCTTAATAAGTCGGAAGGCAGACAAATCACAACTCCTTTCATGTAGATGGCTCTGCTCAATCTGTAGAAAAGGCATAGGTAGAAACTCCATAAGAAGTACCCTCATTTCTGCCAGTTTGCTACCTTAAATAATCTTTTCTACTCTAGGCACAAAGCCCGAAATTTTGTGGGAGGGAGCCAGTTGATTAGATTTGAACTCAAAACAAAGACAGACGAAATACCACTAAGCATTTTCCCTGGCATGCTAATGATTCTGCCAGTTCACCACCTTACAGTAAAATTACATTGACTTATGTACTGTTGTTTGTTTCTACCCGATATATTTTTGCCAGTCTCTTCTTATTTGGCTACTTACTACTTGAGTATTAATATGGTTATTATTTGGTTTAAATTGTTGCAGTTTGGCAATACAACTTTGGTAATACAAGTAGTGAGAGACTGCAGTACAGATGTCTGATGAAAGTGAGGACAGGTTTATCAATTAGATAACCTAATTTTCGATTATGTGAAACTGTGCAGAAATAGATATTGTTAAATTCGGGGATGTTCATATCTTTTGCCAATTAACAACACACACTGTATACTTCTTATTCACTTCAGCTTTATTATTATTCTTGTTTTATTGTCCTTTGTCTGAAATCTTTCATCACACGTCCTGTGACCTCTTCAGCAACTTTCCATCCCACATGTCTCCTCCTGGTCTGTTTAGTCAATTCTGTCTTTCTGTTGTGTATATCCTTATCTGCATATATGTTTGTGTCTGTATCTGTGTGCTTGCGCATGTGTACACATGTCTATGTGTGTATGTATATGGGCTTGCTTACTACACAGTACTTGTCTTTTATTTAGTTTTTTGTTTATTTATTTATTCTCATTCCGTCTTTAGTACGTGTATGTATAACTCCTGTGTGTATATGGGTTTATGTATTATACTGATTGTATATGTCTTCTTTTTTTTCTTTTTTCTTTGGGAAAAAGAAAAAAAGACGCAGATACAAACAGTATAATACATAAATCCATACACACACACAAGACACACATATACATAGTTAAGACGGAATGAGAAAAATAAAAAAAAATAAACGAATAAAAAATTGAATAAAAGACACAGGTACAAACAGTGTAAGCAAACACAAATACAATTACATAAAACACACATACTAAACACAGACAAGCGAAAGAACACACACATACACACGTATGCGCAGATAAGAATACACACCACAGAAAAACAGAATGTACTAAACAGAGGTGACATGTGAGAGGGACAGTTGTTGAAGAGGTCACAGGACGTGTGACGAAAAATTTCAGACAAAGAACGCTAAAAGAAGAATAATAATAAAGCTGTGAAAAACAAGTATACAGTGAGTGTTGTTAATTGCCAAAAATATGACCATCTCCAAATATAACAATAATGACCTTATTATATGTGGTAAGAGACGTTGTTTGTTAGCTCTTATTCAGTCCTAGGGTATCAGGTTTATGATCAAGTGTATTCCAGCCATGACATCGTATTTGTGTACTTAAGACTACATTCTCCAATGTGTACTTTCTTTTTAAAGACGTAGAGTGTAATTTAAGGGACATTTGGTTGCGATTTCTAACAAGTCGAGCGACTGCGTCAACGCTTCTTTGTTGGCTCAGAGTAACTATGTGTATAAATATATATCGTGTCTACAATATTCCAAGTGTGGTAGGGCATATCTGCAGTTCGTATAATTAGAAGCTATTCAGTGCTGTAAAGGAACCCCAAGCTTTTCTAGTGTAGAGGAATCGCTAGCATTTGTGTATGTTTTAAATGAATTGTTCATACGTAAAAGTGTACAAATGTGTGGATTTATTTTCTTGAGATTTTCGTGTCATCATGACTGTGTTAATAAGACAAGGTCAAGTTTATTAAGATATGACCATCAAAATTATACGTGATTGTGCTCAGAATACAAATGAGCATTGTAGAATTGCGTAATCTGAATTTTGGAGATAATGTGGTCAGAGGTAACCAACCATATTAGGTCACTACATAGGTTGGTTATTTAGAGAAAAAGAGTTGTGTATTCGGTAGCTAGACATCTTACTGACACAGAGCAAATTTCCATTATCTTTCACTTCAATGGAACATCCTGTCATGAAGTTTCTGAGTTCGGTTGTTGTTTAATCCAAGTCAGCTCTGATCAAGCAGGACTTTTTTTTTTTTTTTTTACCCCCCCCCTTTTGTCCTCTTTTTTCCTTTTACAATCCCTTTTGATGGAAAACCAAACCGCCTTTTTTTACCCCCAAAAGAAAAGCTCTACCTTGTAATTTGTCCTGTCTGTATGCAGCCGTGTGGCTAATAAAGAAACATATATTCAAAAGTGTTTCATCCGTGACCACATCGTCTATTTTTTTCCTTTTCAAACACAGCGTATGGACGTAAAACGAATAAAATATATTAAGGACTACATCATTTAATGTGTCCTTCCTTCTTTAAAACAGTACAGTGATTCAAGGGAGGGCTTGACTGCTGTTTTTAGCATGCCAAGCAACCACGTGAAAGCTCCCATGTAGGTTTGCAGTTAAAATCCTATTGTTGATTTTACCTTTCATCTCACCAAAAGCAATTGCTTTATAAATTATGAGTCTGACTTAATTGACAAGACCCACCTCTTAGACATTCCTTCTACAAACCCATAGACTTAGCCAATAAGTATTTGGCAAGGAACGTGAAATGTTTTGCTGTCTTTGTGCATGATTATTATTATGCTTTCTAGATTATTAGAGATTAGCATTAGAGAGATGGATTGGCAACCCGTCAGAGCGTTGGACAATAAACTTTTTACCGTCTGAGCTCAAATCCTGCTAAAATCAACCTTACTTTCAACATCCTAGGCTCGATAAAATATGTATAAGGAGTTGAGTCGATATAATTGACTCCAAAAGTTAGGACTTAGTGTCGCTGTTAGAAATCAGTATTTTTGGTCAGCTTGACCTCGCAAATAGCAGAATAGTTATATGTTATATGTTCTCCCTATCTCATCCATCATTACACTCTCATTCTGTCTTTCTTTTTTCTCCCATATTCATCGTTATATGTATGTACAAATAAGTGGAGATAATTAAATTACAACTTAAATCCACTAATTAAAAAAAAAACTATAATTACAATTGTTGTCTTATCCAATTTTGATACCGTAAACAATTTTTTAAGAACTAATTCGTTAAGCAACTGTTTTTGTCGGGTTAACGAAGTAGCTTCTAAATTGTCGTTCAACTTGCTAGAAATAACAGCCAAATCTCTCTCAAACCATACACTTCTTTCTTAAATAAAGAATAAACAAATTAGATAAGGAATCGGCAGTTTTGACTAGTCAAAGATCTACTCAATCAAAACTGACCCGATAGGAAACATTCTGTTTTTATTTATAGTTGTTGCCTGCGTAAACTTTCGTACTTTAATCCTCCCATATGGTGTAGTCATCAGCTGTGATTACAACACGTTGAAATGTACAGCATCTGGAGAATTTAATGATGCATTCCGAAAATATAATTAATATTCTCAAATGTTTTCGATTACTAAAAATATGCCATGACACAATTTTTGTTGTTTTAACATTAGTAAATTTGCCTTTCCCTTTTGTTATATTTCCTAAAAGCTGCTTTTATTTTTAACTCTCAGAAATCTATCAGAATCGCTCGCCCACTCGAAGAACTTATATTTACATTCGTATGATAGATAGCTAGATAGATAGATAAAATAACTACTGGCATTAGTAATAAATACATACTACAATATATCTTGATTTTAAGTAAACTAATGTTCTTAAATTGGACTAAAATGAAACTTACAAAAACTCTTCACTTCTTTTATCGACACGAATTTGTTTATTATAATTAAGTAAACAACTCATAGATGTGGGTTTTATTCTTTGGTTTAGTATGAATTTAATGATTATCTATTTTTATTTTCTGTCATCCTAACCTGCCTCAATATCATAAATATGAATGCAAAGCTATAAATTTTTCTCTATCGACACGTTACAACCAAAGTTAGCGAAGAAGACTTGTTGGTTGGTCTGCCTCCACCGTGCTTATTATTTCCCGCAAAATCTTTATCGGGAATCCGCTTTTTTTTTTTTTATCTAGTTAACTAATTATTTATCTAAAACGAAAAATTACGTTTTCTTTTGTTATCAATTGAAACTAAATCGGCTAATGAATGACACGGACTCACTGACCTTTGTTCTACGTAGGAAAAGACAAACAACATTCCTGGCTTAAACTGCTTCGAGTTGGTCTTGTCTCGTTTAAACGCAACCAAACCAACGACTGGATTATATATATATATATATATATATATATTTATCTATAATTATAATAATAATAATGTCTGTTCTTTTGTAAGAAACAGGGGTCTCTAGAGAACCTCTTCCACGATATTTTCCAATGTAAGTTCATGTCTTTTGATTTTCATATTCATTTGTGAATATTTTATTTCAGTGACGTTGCTAATAATGTGCTTTGGCGAAAAGGCATTTAAGACACGAATGTGTTAATATCAGCCCCAAGACACGAATGTGTAATATTAGTCCCAAGACTTGTAAAATTATTTTATTTCGCTGTAATTGAGTAATCTATGTATGCCCTTAGAGAAAGGCATCACTATCGCGATTTTTCTTCCCTATATGTAGATCTGTCGAGTCTTTGGCCTTGTTGTTTTGTTTATTAATTTCTGGCTATCTTAATGCTGATGTTTAGCTCTCAGGCCAACCCTGATTGAGCAGACATGCGATCAAAGGCATTCCAGCCATGACCATCTTGTCTTTTTAATATCATTATTCCAGTGTGTCTTTCTTTATTTGATTTGACAGAGTGATCTGATGTTATATTTGTTCGTCTGCGGTTACGTTCTGAGTTCAAATTCCGCCGAGGTCGACTTTGCCTTTCATCCTTTCGGGGTCGATAAATAAAGTACCAGTTACACACTGGGGTCGATGTAATCGACTTAATCCCTTTGTCTGTCCTTGTTTGTCCCCTCTATGTTTAGCCCTTTGTGGGCAGTAAAGAAATATATATTTGGTTACGACCACGGTAAAGGCTCCTCGTTGGCCGGTCACATCTTTCAAAAAAGCATGAACATCACAGATTGGATTCACCTTCCCCTCTTTAAACCTGAAACAGGTATTGTTTCAGTTCAAGAAATTATTCATTTCAGCTGTTCCTATTATGAAATATAGCCATTTCAGTTCTCTTAAGTCGCTGACATCCTTGAGAAAGATAAAAAAAAAAAATATCGCGAAATATTCTGTTTTCTCCTATTTTAATACTCCAATAATTTAGCGAATTAATTTTATCCAATCTATACACTTCAAATATTATTGCTTAGCCACTATATATATATATAAAGTTATGAGAATTTTTTTAACGTTTACTGTGCTGAACTTTGGCGAAAACAAATAACCATATACGGGCCAGTGAGCAAATTTTTATGTCGTAGGTTGACCTATAAATAGCGACCACGTCTCCCTGAAATCACATAATACCATCTTGAACAGAAAGTTATTTAATAATGCGATCTAAGGTGGCATTTTACCTGAAAATAAGGTTGCATAGTCATGTTGGAATTTCTTTCGTCATAGATTTTCACAATCAAGGCTGGCTTAGACTACACAACCCGTACAAACAAACGAGGAATTTGTTGGATCCAAGTTGTTTCTGCATTCTTGTGTATATTTTCTTTCGTTAGTTTTGGAATAGTTGTCCCTCGAAGTCCCAGACATCATTGGAAAAGAAAAGGTTACAGAAATGGAGGGTAGTATTAAACAGCGGGGATATCGTAATAAGAAAGAAAAAAAATTGAAGAAATAAAGCTACTTTTTCTTTACCTATGAGGTATGGGAATTCGAAGGGCAGCTATTTCAAAACTCTTCCAAAATGTTTAACTTGTTAAACTACGAAGGCCGAGGTCATTTTTATTTTACACTGAGAGATGGCTATGCAAATTTGTAGGAGTGAAGTCGCGCTTGAGTTGACCCCGATTACATGTGGCACCAATCTGTACTTTTGCTACATGTCAGCTACTTTTGTTTTTGTATGGTACGTAAGACACTCCAACCCTGACGGAATTTGAGTTCAGAACATACAAGGTGGTGATATTAATTTAAACTCCTGCCTGGAAAAGAAAAAATTAGAGTTCTGCTTTTTTGTTTTACTGACTATATATCAATTCTTACACTCTCATTGCATTTACTCAGAATAATATTTATTCTTTGGCTCTAAGTGAGCGAATGTATGATTAAAAACATTCCTTCAAGCCTTGAGACTATCCCACTTTTTTTCTACATCAGGTACAACATAAACCAATCTATCCTTTATATTTAAGACAGTAGAACGTGAGTTAAGTGATGAAAGTGGGGATTTGGTCGCTATTTCTAGATGATCGAATAACCATGTAGATGCTCTCTCGTTGGCTCAGTATTTGTATTTACAGAACTCAGTACATATTTGGGAATAAACATCATATAATAGAAATATTTGTTTATATCGTATTTGATGGCATAACATACGCACAAGCATACTAGATGCAACTTAATTTCATTAATGCATATCTAGAGGTGGGGGGGAACTTTTACGTATCAAAGTATGTAATGTAGTCCCAACTTCGCATATAGGACCCGGGATGAGTTTCTCTTTATTTTGGGGACTCTTTTTTTTTTTTTTTTTTTTACAATAAAGTGTTTTGTTTGCCATCTATACGGCATGTTTAACGTTGTAGAGCGGTTGTTGCTACTTAGTTATACGAACTATTTAATCTTTTGAACTCCCCCACTTTTCAGTTTTCGAAAGTATTGTCCAAAGATCTATACTGAAATTTTGAAAAGGAAGAAGAAAAAATATATCCTAAAACTTTAACTGAAAACATCCGAATGGACAAGGGATCTAAATCTACTGTATTCATAACCTTGTTGGTTACAGAAATATATATTTCGTTACAGATTTATTATTCTTGCAGTTGAAATGCAACGGTTAGAAGTGAAATGTCCAATTTAATACTAATTACATTTAAAGAACTGCATGAACGATCGTCTTAATATTTTCTCTGGTCTTGAATCCATTTTCCACAAAGAGAAGTAACTCCTACTGGATACTTTGTCGAAATCAACAGGTGTCTGGAAACCTGAAAACATTTTTCTTCAACGTTGACCTCATAATATCAGTATAAAAATATATAGCGGGGACAGAAGTATAGTCGATTACATCGACATCAGTACTGGACTAATGTTTTATTTTATCGATCCTACCTCACCGGTATAGGATGGAAAAGCTATATTGACCTCAGCAGGACTGAACTCAGGACGTAAAGAATTGCCGAACAGTACTGACACACATCGATTACGTGTCATTCGTGATTGTTATTATCTTGTTCCCTTATTAATTTTGATCGGTAGATATGATGAAAGGCATTCTAAAACTTCTATTTAAGGGCTACCGAGAACTTACATTCTCTAATGTTTCCTTTCCTTTTTAGCTGGCATGATGTAGTTTGACGGAGATTTGGCCCCTATTTTTAGTAGGTCCAGCATGCATATATAGCAGGGATTGGGAACCTTAAAATGCTGTCCCCATTTAAATAAGATATCACAATACCGCCAGCTCACGAAGTACCCTAAAAACCCATTTAAAAAAATACAAATATTTCAAAAACATTTGCTTTCAACACGCCATAAAAAGTATTCTGGGTTAATCAATGGCATAAATTAACCAGGTTTTTAATAATGTTATTTCTTAAGGTAGCATGCACACCTTGTATTTCTCAGCACAGATGTACCAGCCACAGGTTCTTACATTTGTTATTCTCCCTCACCCTCTGGCGTAGAGTGACTTTTAGTAGCTCAGTGTTGGTGACCCATGCATTTGACAACTTTTAAGTACTTTTCTCTTATCTCTATATACATAAACGGCAAAATGTCTGTGTGTATGTGTGTGTGTGTGTGTGTATCCTTTATACAAATCCACAATTTTTCAGTTAGAGGGCTCGCACTTTCTATGGTCATTCAAAACCGTCCAAAGGTGGTCGTGCACATCTTTACATTTCCCCAGTCACCCCGCAAAGCCATTAAAAAATCAATAGAAGTGACTTTTTTGTGAATTTTCTATCCAAAATCCAATCAAAATGCCTGAAACTTGATACGCCAATTGAATGCCAGCTAGCTGTATGTGATTGGTCGGAGATTTGGACAGTACTCGCGTGTATGTGTGCACGCACGCAGCTGTATATGCATGCACAAGCGCTATGACCTGGCGTTGCCGGGTCATAGTGCTAGTAACTTTTAAAATTCTTTACTCTCTTATAAGAGCAGAAACAAAATTAAAGAAAACTTATTCCTCCTTAACGAAACTTAAGTACTCCAGTTTATTGGAATGTTCGTTTAAACCAGGGAGGGACAACTTTTTGTCAGCTGGGGGCCGCATTGTACCATTTCCGAGTGGGAGAGGGCCGCATGATAAAACATGCATGAAATATTACTTGCCCATGTTACACTGAATTTTTCACAGTTCTTCTTAATTTTGTCTTAGTATGAAATTAGTATCCTAGGAACTCGTTGAGGGCCGCAGGTTGCCCATGCATGATTTAAACCAATGTTTCTCAACCATTCTTTTACCCTATGGGCAGACCCCTTTGATTTCTATTTTACTCGGATGCACCTTCATAACCACTCGACGTTTAAAAGATCCTAGTTTATTTTTATAATTAAATATTATTAGGAATTGTATAAAGATAGTTAAAACATTTTGTATATTGTTGAGGGTGGCCCAAAAGTTACAAAGGTGTTAATTCATTTATGTTGTTTAAAATTTACGAAAACTTAGCACCACATACAGCATATATATATATGCGAAGGTAAAGAATACATACACCCGGTGTTTTGGGTTAGGGTTGCTCCTAAACAGATATATATATCGTTTTAAAAAAACATAAATCTGAAAGCAGAAGCACACTGTATGATGTAGAGCAGTATATATTAAAAATGGAGAAAGGCAGTTTATGAGATTACCTTAGGTTTCCGTCCATAAAAGGTTTAGCTTTATGAAGTATTATCAGTTCCCAAAAACCTGTTGGTCCATGACCTCTTAAAAATAGGTTTTTGGGATCTGACAATATGCCATAAAGCTAAACCCTTTATGGACGGGAAACCTAAGGTAATCCCATAAACTGGTCTTCCCCATTTTTAATATATATATTTATATTATATTTACATTATATATATATATATATATATATATATATATACATGCTTACAAGAAATATATGTACATTAGAAGTGAAAAGTAACAATTTGTGAATTACAAATAAAAAATATATAATTAAAATGAATTTATTCAGCTTTTAGACTCCTCTGTGATTTTTGGGCCACCCTGTAGAAGCAAACCCCAATTTATTGTACATAACAAAATCTTATATAGATTCCCAAAAATATATGTGCCCCAGTTGAAAACCACTGATTTAAACTAAATTCTATGTAGTTATTACTAGCATGATCCTTGGATATCTTCCATTTAATAAATGTTCTTGTATTTTATGCATAAATTTATACATCATCGTAACATTGTTTCATCATGTTAAAAAATTCGGTCATTTCTTCAATTTTGTTCCACAGTTAAGCTTGTTTAAAGTGTGTCATTTGACAAACCAATGTTGTGACAAGTAAGTTAATAAATATAATAATAGGTTTCATTATGTAAACAGGAAGAAAAAAGAACTCAAAACATGAGTATATATATATATTTAGCAGAAGCAACAAAGTACCTCAATGGCTGAGAGTTTTGTGTGTTAACACTTATCAAACTATTTATACATTGAGGGGTTGTGAATTTATATTATCAAAATTTAATAATGGAAATGATTCCAAAATTTTCGCTCAATATTGAAAATTTTGTAGTTATGCTTGGGTGACTATCTTTACTGATAATCGGATATATCTCTCTCTATATATATATATATGTATGGTCCCATGCCTGAGGCAACTAAAAAGCACCATTCAAGTGTGGTCATTTACCATGTGAACTACAATGCAAAAATTATGAGAAAGATATCGTGTATAATTTTTTTTTTTTTTTGTGCAGGGGTTCCTTGAGACATGTAATTTATTTTAAGGGTTATGCAAAGAAAAAAAAATGTTGAGAAACACTGTCTTATTTGGGAGTGGGTGAGAGTTGGCAAAGAGTATCCAGCTGGTGAAAATCCTCAGTGAATTCTGTCTGACCCATGCAAACATGGAAAGGCAGATATTGAAACATTAACCTCATCTCTGCTGTCTATCTCTTCGCAACTTTAGTACAAGGACCTGTTCTGCACCCCACCCCCATACTTTAATCCCTCAATCCCCAGCATAAAACTGATCCCTCTTTCCCTTGAGGTTCATAGTTTTGCAAACTGCATGGCAATCTCTATAGTACTAGTGGCCAACACACAAAAATCACTCAGCCCATGCTGTAAAGTGATTGATGTTATGAAGGGCATCCAGCCATAGAAACCATACTAAAGCAGGCATTGGAGCACAATGCAGTCCTTGGACACATTGGATCCTGTCAAGCCATCCAATCCATACCAGTGTGGATGTTAAATGATGAGGATTATGATCTATATTAACCCTTTAGCATTCAGATTACTTTATCAAATGTAGTGCTTATTTAATTACTTGGTTTTCAACTAATCATGCATTATATTGTAGCTTTGAGACTTTGATGATGTGGTTGTTTATTTTTAGAATGACATTGTAGAATAGGTGTGAGAAGGTGGATCAGGCTGGTTTGAACATGACTGACTAGCACTTTGTCGGTTACAACAGTGAGAGTTTCAGTTGATTCGATCAACAGAACAACCTCCTTGTGAAATTAACAGACAAGTGGATGAGCACTCCACAAACGCATGTACCCTAAATGTAGTTATCACTGGCATCCGTGCTAGTGGAGCACTAAGAGCACCATCTGAGTGTGATCGTTGACAGAGAAGCTAACTGGCTTCCGTACCGGTGGCACGTAAAAAGCACCATTCGAGCGTGATCGTTACTAGTGTTGCCTTACTGTCACTTGTGCCGGTGGCACGCAAAAAAACGTTTGAGCGAGGTTGTTGCTAGTGCTGCTGGACTAGCTCCTGTGCAGGTGGCACGTAAAAACACCATTTGAGCGTGGCCGTTGCCAGTACCGCCTGACTGGCCATTGTGCTGGTGGCTCGTAAAAGCACCCACTACACTCTCTGAGTGGTTGGCATTAGGAAGGGCATCCAGCTGTAGAAACTCTGCCAGATAAGATTGGAGCCTGGTGCAGCCATCTGGTTTGCCGGACCTCTGTCAAATTGTCCAACCCATGCTAGCATGGAAAGCGGACATTTAACGATGATGATGATGATGCAACATGACACAGAATGTGATAAGACTGGCCCTTTGAATAACAAGTACTACTCATTTTTGCCAGCTGAGTGGACTGAAGTAATGCATTGCCAGGAATTGGACTCATGACCTTGCGATTGTGAGCTGAACACCCTAACCACTAAGCCATGTGCCTTCACTTGTTGGAACATTACACAGGTTGAATATCTGAACCTGATATGGCTGGTTTAACCCTTTAATGTTCAGATTACTCTGTTAAATATAATACTTTTTCACTCAAATTGTTTTGAATTAATCACACATTATCTCATAGCTTTGAGGTTTCAATGATGTGACTATTTATTTTTTAGAATGTCAATGTAGGTTAGGTGTGAGAGGCTAGATATGGCTAGTTCAAATATAAAACATGTAGAATATTTGGGCCAGATATGGCTGGTTTAAACACTAAAGGGTTAAATGCTAAAGGGTTAGGCACAATACAGATGAAATATGTGTGTTATTTCCTATTATAGATGGCTATTCAAATGCATATAACATTTTAAAAAGTAAAATATATCCTTGTAGCTGTCTGATCTATAGAAACTGACTATATTTAATTATTTTCGTTCTAGTTCCCATTTATTACTATACTTCTTAAAATTTTCACTTTCGTTTCCTCAAACTTCTATAATAGGAAAGCAACCCACATATCTACAAGCTTTAGCTTAGTTTCATAAGTAATATAAGGATCTTTTCGGTTTGAATGGCAGTTTTTTCTAGCGGTGTCATATGAAATTGTCACCCATAATTATGACCCCAGATTCGATCTATTGCATTTCAATCTCTTTTAGGGTTAGGGTTAGGGGAAGGGTATCTTTTTTCTTCACAAATGTAAATAAACCCAATCTGTTTCTTAAACGAGGGTCATATTCATACGGCACAGAATGCTTTTTAACTAAATAGACGTCACTGATTGGTTGAAATTGCAGAAATTAAAGTAAAAAAACAACAAATATCTTACAAACTATAGAATTTTCTCAATAAAGCCAAGAGAAAAAGATGTTTTATAAACACATTCTACCAGTATACAAAGTTTAAAATTTTTTAGTTACCTAGAAATTATGTTAAAAACTGCCGTCCAAACTGAAAAGATCCTAACATAACTCTAAATTTGGCACAAAGCCAGCAATTTTGAGGGGAAGGGTAATCATTTTACATCAACCCTAGTATTCATCTGGCACTTATTTTTATTGACCCTGAAAGGCGAAGTTGACCTTGGTAACATTTGAACTCAGAACAAATGTAAAGAGCAAGAAGAAATACTGTTAAGTATATTTTTGTCTTGCTCAGTAACAATTCTACCAGCTCACTGTCTCAGTTTCATAACTAATATAACACTGTGAAATGAGAGATGTTTGGAGTGGGGATGGGGTGTGGCTGAAAGAATATATAGTAAGTACTGCAGAGTTTCTATAAATAGTTAATTGCCTGTGCATGAGCTTTCTCCTACCCCAACTCTCTCTCTCACACACATACTCACAGGTGTGATGGATTGTATATTACTATCCTTCCACAGCTGTTGCCTTTCTTGTGTAGCATTGATCAATGGTAAGATATATGGTAACTTGTACAAAATGCCAACTCAATTTATATAATGGCATTACATCTATGTGGAAAAAGAAGAAAATCGGTATCACTGTTTATCTATTTATCTGACATATTCAATATCCCAAATAAAATGATAAAGCAAAAATAAAGAGATTATATCATTCCTTTATTGAATTTCCCAAGTGAATTCTTGTTTTCTCTGTATGCTTGGGCTTGTTTGTGTGTGTATATATGTGGTGGATCGAGATTTGTTGATTGGCAATTTTGAAATTGGATTCACATAATGATTTTTTTGGTTGTTTTTTTGTCTTTCACTTTCTGTGTCTGGTGGAAGAGAGAAGTGCCCTTGGCCTTTTCAGGACATACTAGGCCATTGACACCAATATTAATCATCATCATCATCATCTAGAGTTTGTATTCTAAGCTAGCATGGGTTGGATGGTTTGGCATGATCCAACAGGCTAGAGAACTACAACAAGCTCCGTTGTCCCTTTTGGCATGGTTTCTACAGCTGGATGGCCTTTCTAACGCCGACCACTTTACAGAGTATATATTAATATTCTCCTTAAACTGTTGCCAGATGATACTTGCAGTAAAGATACAAACAGGTGGAGAGTTGCAGATGGTTATCATTCTCTAAGGTGGTGAGCTGGCAGTATCGTTAGCATACTGGCTGAAATACTTAGTAGCATTTCATCCATCTTTATGTTCTGAGTTCAAATTCTGCTGAGGTTGGCTTTACCTTTCATCCTTTCAAGGTCGATAAAATAAGTACCTGTTGAGTACTGGGGCTGATGTAATTACCCTCGCTGGTGAAAAAGTCTCTCAAGGGAGATCTCTTGATCGACAACATCACTGAGCAACAGCAAAAAGTGGCGAGCTGGCAGAAATGTTAGCACGCCAGGCAAAATGCTTAGCAGTATTTCGTCTGCCGTTACGTTCTGAGTTCAAATTCCACTGAGGTCAACTTTGCCTTTCATCCTTTCGGGGTCGATTAAATAAGTACCAGTTATGCACTGGGGTTGATATAATCGACTTAATCCATCTGTCTGTCCTTGTTTGTCCTCTGTGTTTAGCCCCTTGTGGGTCATAAAGAAATAGGTATTTCGCCCGTCGCTATGTTTCCGCCGAGGTCAACTTTGCCTTTCATCCTTTCGGGGTCGATAAATTAAGTACCAGTTATGCACTGGGGTCAATGTAATCGACTTAAATCCCTTTGTTTGTCCCCTCTATGTTTAGCCCCTTGTGGGCAATAATGAAATAGGAAACATGTGAGGGTTGCTGACAGAAAATCTTTCTCATTGAATTCAGACTCTAATCATTATATCACATTGACTGAGAATCCTTTTAAGAATCAGTCAACATCATACTTGCAGAAATCCTGAAAGATCTTTGGGCACAAGTCGAAATATGTTTGGCTTTTGACAAATAATAGTATGAAAAACTATAAAATTATTTAGAAGTTATGAGAACATCTGAAACCTTATAATCAATGATGACCATGATATTTGTATTTCAGAGTAACTCAATATCTTGTGCCATAGAAATACTATGTTAAACATCTATTGAAAGCTAATATCTTTTTGTCACCACAAATCAAAATATTTGCTAGATTATTTTAAAATGCCTAGACAGCCCAATACTATACTGACAGATGGTCCAAATTTATTGAAAAAATTTTTCTTTTGTTTCATACATCTCATATTGAATGCTTTTGTCACTATAAAGGGGGATTTTTTTTTTATTGAAATATTTCAAAATACTTAACAGATGAATGTGAAACAACCTTGTATCACTTAGTTTAACCAAATCAAATTTTTAGTTTTCATTCTTTTAGCATGTATATTCAAGGGCTTTTATTTATTGTATATGACAATATGAGATCATTTGATTAATTTCTTTTATCTCTTTTACTCTTTTACTTGTTTCAGTCATTTCACTGTGGCCATGATGGAGCACTGCCTTTAGTCGAGCAAATTGACCCCAGGACTTATTCTTTGTAAGCCTAGTACTTATTCTATCGGTCTCTTTTGCCAAACTGCTACGTTACGGGGACGTAAACACACCAGCATCGGTTGTCAAGCGATGTTGGGGAAACAAACACAGACACATAAACACACATATATACATATATATGACGGGCTTCTTTCAGTTTCAATCTACCAAATCCACTTACAAGGCTTTGGTTGGCCCGAGGCTATAGTAGAAGACACTTGCCCAAGGTGCCACGCAGTGGGACTGAACACAGAACCATGTGGTTGGTTAGCAAGCTACTTATCACACAGTCACTCCTACGCCTATTGATTCTCTCAAGGATCAATAGAATACGAAACTTTGTCATAATTTGTAAAGTTTCAGGTTAGAATATAATTCATTGTATATGTTTATGCTTACATTATCATCATCATCATTGTTTTAATGTTTAGTTTTCCATGCTTGCATGGGCGAGACAGAATCTGATGAAGCAGATTTTCTACAGCTGGATGCCTTTCCTGTTGCCAACCCTGACCTGTTTCCATGAAAGTAATATTTCCCCATGGCTGAACATGTTTATACAAAAGAATGAAAATGAATGACTCTGCTTATGCAATGGTTATGCTCATTTACAATTATCATATGATGTCAAAACATCTCTCTCTCTCTCTCTCTCATACACACACTCTGCACTTCTTTCAGTTTCTTTCTACCTAATTCACTTACAAGGCTTTGGTCGGACCAAAGCTATGGCAGAAAATGTGTACAAGATGTCATAAAGTGGGAGTGGGCCTAGAGTCATGTGGCTGGGAATCCAACTTCTTAACCACTCTGCCCTGCCTGTGCCTCACAACATACACAATAAAGTTTGCTTTAAGCTGAACCTTCAAAACTGACTACGTTTCACATATCACAAAATATGGTATTGTGAAATTATTTTGCTTCTTCCTCTTTGTTAACAAGAAAACAATACAGTTTGCATCTGATATAAGACTTCTTTCTTTGACATGGTGCTTTGATTTTATTAATCCTTTTGATACCAACCCTCTTGATGCTGCCCTTGGTTATATGATACAAACTTTCTGGTTTACTCTCGGAGTGGTTGGCGTTAGGAAGAGCATCCACCTGTAGAAACTCTGCCAGATCAGATTGGAACCTGGTGCAGCCATCTGGTTTGCCAGCTCTCAGTCAAATCATCAACCCATGCTAGCATGGAAAGCGGACATTAAAGGATGATGATGATGTAGTGTATTTAACAGAAATACGGTAACAAAAGGGTCAAACATGGTAATTTATCTGTTCCTTTCTAATCCTCACAGACCCACCTCTGAGAAACACTGCTCTAGCTCACTGGACCTTTTCCTACTGGCTCTAGAATTGAGGAAGTATTTACCCTAGCTAGGGTTCAAATTATAAATTAAGTTTATCTCAATGTGGTGAGCAAAGCAATCTACATTCAGTCAACAAGTAAGCAGACTATCATATGTCTTACAGTACTCCCTCCTTCTCACACTGTATGTATATCCATACATGTGTATGAAACAATAGTTAAGAACCTAAATTTGATTGCTAGAAAACTGGTTAGAGCAGGATGGGTAATCATGATTATCTCATGTCATACACACACACATACATATACATACATATGCCAGCTTATTCAAATTAGTTCTGTTTTTTTCTGGAGCCTACACTGTTTCATCTGTTTTATTAAAAGTATGTCTTATCTTATTTGTGAAAGGTTTTAAATTACTACTTTGACATCAGCTTATTTATTTAAGATTATTAAATCTACTAATCAAACTTGCTGACAGGTAACTGTAAGAGAGAGAGTGTGTGTGTATCCATGTTGTAATTAAATCCTGTTGTTTAAGATGTTCCAAGTTCATATTCCATCCAGTATCTGACAAGAAACGAGATCTTATAATACTTTCATCAGGCCAGAATGAAATACATGGATCAGGAGAATGAGATACAGTGCGCAAGCCTTGAGCCTGGTGAGACACAGGTGTAACCTGGCCAGGAGGCACCCTACAGAGCTCAGTCCTTCCAAACATCACAGTCTCCTAGCCTTGGCAGACTAGTTCAACAGTAGCAAATTGTATCATACAGAAAATTTGGGCATAAGAGGAATTAGATGCAGTGTACAAGCGAGAAGACTGCGCTGGTTTGGTCATGTGATGTGTATGGATGTAGACAGTTGTATACAAAAGTGCTGATCACTTTAGTTGACCAGCAGAACATCCAAAAGAAAAATCTCATGACCCTTTGTAATAGGAAGAGAGAGAGCCAGGAGGTGAGCTGTGCTTGTTGCCAAACCCTTTCATTTTGCAAAATGATTACTAGGGGACAGGTACAGTGACTACCTGTGACCAACTGATATAGACCACTGACTCCTCCATGATATTCTGAATGATCTAATACCAGAAAACTACTTTGCACCCAACAACAGAGTTCAGCATGAAAGAACCAAATCTGAAGGTTTTTGGAGTCATGACAGCTCACTCAGATTTTTATATATATCTAGGATTACATTGTCAAATGTGTCTTTTTTTTAAAGTTAATCTGTTATCTGAGAGAGCTTTGGCTGTTGTCTCTTGGTCATTTGACCTGCTATAAATAACAGCCACATCCCTGTCAAATAAACATCCAACTATCTTTAAGGAAAGGACATATTGTATCATGTAGTCATAAATACATCTAAAATGAAAGGATGATCATCTCTGCAAAGAATTTGATCATTCCATATTCCAATGGTGTATCCTGCTTAGTGTGCCAGCACTCTCCAGGGGTCCCCAAATGCCAGTAAAATATCTTGAAGATGATATGGGAAAGAGAGAGATGCCAATCAGAGGTGGTTTGTTAAATGAGTTTGGGTCTTTGGAGAGGAAAACTCAAAGAACAAAACAATTTCTCTCAATTTTGATGCTGGATGATGAAGAGATGTTTTTTTTAGAATTTTCTCTTGAAGACCAAGTTTCTCCTCAAGAACAGCTGCATCATCATCATCATCATCATTGTTCGACCGTGGTCAAGACAATGGAATTTACCATGCTACGCCAGACTTCACGGTCCATCATGGCATTATGGAGGTCCTGTTGCTGGATGCCTGTATCCCTGGAGATTACATCTGGGTAGGAGAGTGTGTGCCCTCTGGTATTGCGAGTAGATGGCTTCCAGAGGAGAAGAGTAGAAATTACCTCTTTTTCAGCTCTACAACAATGTCCAGCAAACTGGATTCTCTTACCTTTCACAAGAGATGACACAGGTGGTAGTTTCCCATATATTTGCATATATGTCAGCTGCACTGACACATGAATGCAAAAGAGTGGGATTTATTTTTGTCTTGAAAACATTGCTATTAACTTTCACTGTTATTTTTTAAGTGTAGCATGGGCTCTGATTGAGCAGACCTGTATATTCTAATCAATACTACTCCATCTTTTTATATATCTAAGATTAAATTGTTCAATGTGTGCTTTTTTTCTTAAATTAGGTTGTCATTTGAGAGAGTCTTGGCTGCTGTTTCTAGCAGGTTGACTGTGCATCATGGAAATAGATGGAGCCTCTTCATGGTCATTTAAGCTGCTATAAATAACAGCTACACCCCTGTCAAATCACATATAGCCATATTTAAGGAAATGATATTTTAGGTGATGTAGTCTTACATATCCCTAAAAGGAAGGGATAGCCACCTCTGTGAAGCATTTGATCATTCATTTACTCCACCAGGGTTAAACAACCATAACACACATCATTGACTATTTTGTAAATAGTAATTTATTGGACAGGCAGGTACATACACACTTGTATTTAAGCAGCATTCTCCTAATTACTGTCTGTTTCATAATTCAAAATGTACTTTGCTTTTATTGCAAATAATACGTGTATTATTGAAGAGAGATGTAGTTCCTTTTTTATTTTAGTTTGAATGACAACTTTCTGTTACCTGTTTTTTTTTTAATAAAAAATAATGACAATATGGTCTGATTTGAGAGATATTTGGTTGATATTTCTAGCATATCAAGTAATTGCATATAAGTATATGATGAGATCAGTTCATTCGGCATGTGTGCTCTACAACCAGAAGAAAGTTTGGTTGGGGGACAAAAATAATTTTAAAATATTTTTATGCATTTAAACCCTTTCGTTACCAACCCTGCTGAAACCGGCTCTGGCTCTGAGTACAAATGTCTTGTTTTCAAAAGTTTTAAACTAAAATCTTCTTAGTCACAATTTATGTTCCTAACACTAGCTCGATAACAAGATATTTTACTAAATTCTTTGTTATATTTAAAGTAACTGAAAGAAGCACAGAGCATGTCAAAATAAATACAGTAACGAAAGGGTTAATGACATGGCAAAATTTCTAGCGATTGACTTTTGCATGAAAAACATACATTTGCTTTATTTCAGTATATATTTCTCACCACTATATTAGTTTGCCTAATCAGAATATTTTTCACTCATCCCTTTTCTGTCATTAGGTCAAGTAGCTATGGATTACCTTCTTTGACAAGCTTTTTGCTACTGATTAGTTTTATGCATTTCTCAGTTGGTGATGTTTAAATTGGTTGTCCATCCACTGCTTTGTATATTTAGCCCACAGCTGATGTGATCTTCCACATTGACACTTGCCTCTAAGATTGTGCCAAGTATGGTAATTTACTTGAAATTGTTGAATAGTCAGCACGATATACAGTCAGTGTGTTACTTGCACACAGTCTTTAGCAGGTTGGGAGAATTGCCAGCTTGTCTGGGATGTAAGCACCAGCCTTGTGTGCCATCCACAGGATCTGCAACAATGTAACATATGCTGCTACCAGGACGACATGACCCTGCCAACTTAGTACTGTTGCTCTGTAATTATCATCTCTGTTACACAGCTGTACAGAGCCACTGAGATGACCAGTGACTTCATCACTTGAATCTATCCTGTGATCTTTCCAAACTTTGATTGGGTCGCTGATTGTTGAGAAATATAACTCAAACACGACAGGTGTCTACACACTACTAACCGAAGAACCCTTCAACTTTTTAATAAATTCGAATTTTCTCCCTTGTTTTTAATCATTCTAAACGTTAATAATATTTTTTTTACTATTAGTGTAATTTAAATTATAATATAATTTAAGTATGATAGTTAGCTCCCACGTAAGTACATGTGAGGGTGTGGTATTCGTTACTGCTATACTGTATTATTTAATGAGGCGTCATTACTGTTTTATAACGCACGATTGGTTTAAATAATGAAATCTTTATTAATGTTATTTTGACACCTGTACAGATTGAATTTTTTTTTTCCTCTTTTTCACTTCAGTCAATTGGTAATTTGTTGTACATAGAAAATCTATAAATCTGTGTAAAAAGAAAAACCAAACTTTTTTCACATATGTCGTCCCTACCGAATAATGAAACGACACGAGAGAAAATGCGCGAGTTGTTAAAATATGAAATTCGTAAAATGCGCGAGTTGTTAAAATATGAAATTCGTAAAATTTGTGTTCAATGTGTGCTGTTTTCTTATATTAGGTTGCCATTTGAGAGAGTCTTGACTGCTATTTCTAGCAGGTTGACTGTGCATCATGGAAATAGATGGAGCCTCTTCATGGTCATTTAAGCTGCTACAAATAACAGCTACATCCCTGTCAAATCACATATAGCCATCTTTAAGGAAATTATATTTTAGGTGATGTAGTCGTACAGAGACATTCTTTGGAGAAATTTTTTTTATTTTTATCTTCAAAGGCCTCTTTAGCCAAAACAGGACACATTTTCTTAACTTTTCGTGAAGACGCTATGGAGAACTACGAAACTCATAATGAATTCCTTTTCCAGTACGTGGCCTGTAGCCCGATGTGCAGCTGGATAGTAGTGGTCATCGATAGTCACTACTTTATAAAGAAGCTTTTTTTTTTTAAAAGCTTCTTTATTCTAGAATTTATTGGCGAGAAAAAGTGGCAGCAAATTAAAGAATCGACGGTTCTGATTTAGGAGTTATATTTTATATCAGAACGGCAGCCATTTCTTCGTACGAGTGTTTTCATTAACGTGTATTTTCGCATTTATCTAAAATTGTTATATTGCACGTACTTTAATATTTATTTTTATTTATTTATTAAATCGAATTAATTAACCAAGCTTTAATAATATATATAATTTTAGTCTCCATTTCAATGATCCATCATGTTAATAATTGCTAGTAATTGGTTACGCAAGAAATACGAAACTAACAAAGTTGAGAAATTCCATTAGTATGTCCGAAAATCCGTTCAAACGGAACTGTTTACATATCTGCAGTATTTTGGTATTGTGTTTATAACTTAAAAGCCAGTGATCCAACAAGCTTTTGAAAGTAAGACCTTTCGTGAAATTAACGTTTGTTTATTAAAAAGACACTTGCGATTATTTTAATTTGAAAAAAAAAAAAAAAGATCTCTTAGTATGTGTTTATTTTGTGAAGTATTTCCATTTAAGTGGTTTTTCTTGTTTTTAAGTTTCCAGTTAAACGCATTTGCTTTAATGATATTCCTGCTGTTGATAATTTGAACGTTGTGTTTATGCGTGTTATGAAATAGTTTTGAGAGGATTGTCTTAACCTTTTGACATCCTTTTTTTTTGTCATAAAACAACGTAAATTAATGTTTCTTGCGTTTGATTTGTATTGTAGTCAGTGGGGTAGGGTACATAGTAACATTGATTCTTTCCTAATAACACTGGTGTGAGTATTCTGATACCATTTTGCTAACTTTGAACGGGAACCCTTAACCGTAATTCTACATGTTTGTTATACCATACTTTAATTTTTGTACTCCGTTGTTAGCTGTGTGGTTTGGAGATCATATGGCACCCGTTTTGTTACGCTACGTGTATCTTTTTCGGTTAATAACCTTTCAAGTTGAAAAATAAAACGTCATTATATCAAACTGCATGTGAATTTCTAGTTAGCTCTCCAATGTTCCAAGCATTATTACATATGTTAACACTAAAGCTTATCCATTTATGTTTGTGTTAAGACTCGATTCTATCATGAGATAAAGGTGCCAACTTTTAGAGGCTATGATGTGTCGGATCTTTTCGGTTTGAACCGCAGTTTTTTAAAAATAATTTCCACGTAACTAAACACTTTTAAACTTCGTATACTGGTAGAATGTGTTTATAAAACATCTTTTTCTCTTGGCTTTATTGAGAAAATTCTATAGTTTGTAAGATATTTGTTGTTTTTCTTCAATTTCAGCCAATCAATGACGTCTATTGAGATGAAAACATTCTGTGCCGTATGAATATGTCCCTCGTTTAAGAAACAGATTGGGTTTATTTACATTTCTGAAGGAAAAAAGATACCCTTTCCCCCACCCCTAATCCTAACCCCAACTAACCCTAACCCTAAAACAGATTGAAATGCAATAGATCGATACTATGGTCATAATTATGGGTGACAATTTCATATGACAACGCTAGAAAAAACTGCCGTTCAAACCGAAAAGATCCCAAATAGCACAATCTTAGACATTTTGAAAGGTGAGAGGGAAGGCAAACGATGATTTCAAATTCCTCAGGTGTATGTAAGAATCATCAACATAAAATGATTTTAATAATTTGTGTGTGAATATATGTATGTATAATGTTATTGATATGTCTATCTTCCTGATCAATCCAGTTCACCTACATGAACTGATTTGGTCTGGAAGATTGCAACCAATATTTCTGGATCTTTCTCTCCTGAATTCAGTGCTTTATTGCTAACCCAAAATTTCACTCACATGCATTCAGTTTTTATTATTATTATTATTCTCTATCCCCTTTTTTGTTCACTCTTGGTATTTGTTGCTGTCATCCAGTATCCACTACTTGTGGTAATGTGGAGACAGACTACTCTTATGTTGAGGGCCTTGTGCCTATATTAGCTATCAGCGAATTTGTGAAAAAGATCAGTTTTGAACGAAAGTGGGTGAGATTGGAGGTGTCTGTTATTCTTTTACACAAAGGTGATTGTGGTGATTGGAATTGATGTTTAAGTACTTAAGATATTGGTTAGGTTTGTGATATGGGGAGCATTGGGAGGTTTCTAAGTTTAAAGTTATGTCTAGAAAATTAGTGGTTTTGTGGGAATTTTCAAAAGTAGTATAGATAGATTGAGGCTAGAGAATAATTTGTGTAGATCTTTCCTAGTTCGTTCTAAAGAGGATTCATTTAAGCTCTTGGTGACTAGCAAGACATCATCTCTGTAGAGGCCTCCCATTGATATTAGAGAAATGTATTTGGAACTGGAATTTACATCTCCACACTTTCCATTCGCAATGACAAAATATGAACCCCTATTGGAATTTACATACCACAGACAGGAAGCATTTCTATCTCTTCTACACACCACTTTCCTTGGATAATGGAACTGCAACTATAACATCTTTATACATTTTTATTTTTGCATTCATTCTCCTATTTCCCTATATACTTATTTGTTTCCTTTTCCAGATTAACTCTGCATACTAAACTTTAATATTTCCCTCTATTTAACCATCTCGCATTGACTCTGATGAAAGGATATCCCTAATATCCCAGAAACAGCTGTAAACTGCCAGTGAGCTGGCAGAAATATTAGCACGCCAGGCGAAATGCTTAGCGGTATTAGGTCGATATAATCAACTTAATAAGTACCAGTTACGCACTGGGGTCGATATAATTGACTTAATCCGTTTGTCTTCTGTGTTTAGCCTCTCGTGGGTAGTAAGGAAATAGGTAATTCGTCTGTCTATATGTTCAGAGTTCAAATTCCGCCGAGGTCAATTTTGCCTTTCATCCTTTCGGGGTCGATAAATTAAGTACCAGTTACGCACTGGGATGGGGGGGGGCGATGTAATCAACTTAATCCCTTTGTCTGTCCTTGTTTGTCCCCTCTATGTTTAGCCCCCTGTGGGCAATAAAGAAACAGCTGTAAAAACTAACTTTCTCTTTATAAATGTCCTGAAAATTCCACACTGCCTTGGTTTTGTTGTCTCATTTAACATATACATGCTCACATAAGACATGCATTAGACTCCTCACTCATATCATTATCGAGCCAAGAGTTTAATTACAGTCCTTCCATAGCATTTACATAGTGTTATCTGCCTCCTTGGATCTTCTGGATACTAATACCTCTCATATATATAATGGGCTTCTTTCATTTTCCGTCTACCAAATCCACACACAAGGTTTTGGTTGGCCCGAGGCTATAGTAGAAGACACTTGCCCAAGGTGCCATGCAATGGGACTGAACCTGGAACCATGTAGTTGGTAAGGAAGCTACTTACCACACAGCCACTGCTGCGCCTGTTATGGTAGCATTTGGTTAACAAGTGTAACAGATTGACTTTAAACTGATTGAAATGGAATTTGGTCACATTGAGAAACAGGTTGTAACAATAGAAAAGACACAAAAATATTTTGCTGTCTCCAAAGTGTGTTATCAAATTGGATTTCATAATCTGGTAAATAACGTCAATAACCTTGATAAGTGAATTATTTTTTTAAAACTGATGGCAATGCATTATTTCACATCAGAGTAAATCACAGAGGATTTCATTTTTTTTTTTTTTTTGTAAACTTTGTTGGATTTGTTTGGCCCTAGGTCAGCCTATAGTTAAAACACATTCTGGTTGTTACCATTCTATTATTTTCCCAGACATAGTAAATCATAGACTCACTATGTCTGGCAGAGAGATAAACAGCGATAAAGCTTGCCAGAAAATCCTCTATATTTTACTCTTTTGCTCTACCATCAGGTTTAATGTACTTCTGTATCAAGGTTATTCACCTGATTATGAAATTAATTTTATTGATAACACACACTTGAGACATTCAGCAAAATATTTCCATTTGGTTTTTGCTACTATTGTTAAGATAACCCCTGTTTCTCACTATGATGAAATTCCATTTTAATCACTGTGGTAAGTAGCTTGCTTACCAACCACATGGTTCCGGGTTCATTCCCACTGCATGGCACCTTGGGCAAGTGTCTTCTACTATAGTCTCGGGCTGACCAAAGCCTTGTGAGTGGATTTGGTAGACAGAAAATGAAAGAAGCCCCTCGTATATATGTATGTGTTTTTGTTTGTCCCCACCAATATCGCTTGACAACTGATGCTGGTGTGTTTACATCCCCGTAACTTAGTGGTTCGGCAAAAGAGACTGATAGAATAAGTACTAGGCTTACAAAGAATAAGTCCAGGGGTCGATTTGCTCGACTAAAGGTGGTGCTCTGGCATGGCCACAGTCAAATGACTGAAACAAGTAAAAGAGAGTTTAACTTTATTCTTTAACTCTGAAGTTAAATTTTGTGATGTCAGTAATTTGTGTTCAGAAAATAATGTGGATGGCAATAATTGATAATGCATTATCTATGAGGTTTATGTATATACTCATTTTCAATCAAAACATCAACTAGGTAATTTGAGAGAACAATAATAAACAAGTTGAACTAGATAAAAGCTTGATAAAATGTCACTGAACCTGCTAAAGTGCTGTGCCAAATAGATTTAGACTAAATCATTTAGCTAAATCATTATCACTGATTACTAGTTTGGTAGCCAGCTACAAATCCAGAAGGGTTTATATCTCAAAGATTAATTACAAATGGGTTACAATTTATAGATAGAATGGTTGAATGATTAAGAAGTTCACTGTGTAATCATGAAGTCTTGGGTTCAATTACATCATCATCGTTTAACGCCCGCTTTCCATGCTAGCATGGGTTGGACGATTTGACTGAGGACTGGCGAACCAGATGGCTGCACCAGGCTCCAATCTTGATCTGGCAGAGTTTCTACAGTTGGATGCCCTTCCTAACGCCAACCACCCCGAAAGTGTAGTGGGTGCTTTTATATGCCACCGGCACGAGGGCCAGTCTGGCAATGCCGGGAGAAATGCTTAGCGGTATTTCGTCTGCGTTACGTTGTGAGATCAAATTCCGCCGAGGTCGACTTTGCCTTTCATCCTTTCGGGGTCGATAAATTAAGTACCAGTTACGCACTGGGGTCGATGTAATCGACTTAATACCTATGTCTGTCTTTGTTTGTCCCCTCTGTGTTTAGTCCCTTGTGGGTAATAAAGAAATAGGCACTGGCAATGGCCACGCTCAAATGGTGGTTTTTACATGCCACCTACACAGGAGTCAGTCCAGCACCACTGGCAACGACCTCACTCAAATGTTTTGTTCATGTGCCACAACTTTAGGAGTATTGCGAAAGACCTGGTTGGAAGCCCAACTTTCCGACTTCTTTTACAAGGCTTAGGGAAACTAAGGGTTGCTGCAATAAGTGTGTGAATCTGAACAGGGAATATATTGAATAAAATCATAGTTAACTGATCCTCATATATTTTTCTTTTACTCAAAGCCAGGAACTTTTCGGCATCCACTCATCTGTACGTCTCTTACTTATTAATAGATTGAAATAAAAATCTTCATTATGATAAACTAACCCCACCAATAAATTATTGATGATTCAAGTTTAGTTAATGTCTTTGGATAACCAAAAATTACCAGCTTTCATTAGGTGCAGGCATGGCTGTGTGGTTAAGAAGCTCACTTTGCAACCATCTGGTTTCAAGTTCAGTCCCACTGCATATCATCTTGGCAAGTGTCTTCTTCTAACCCCAATGCAAACAATACCTTGAGTGAATTTGATAGATGGAAACTGTCATGTATCTACATATATATATATCTGGGTGTCTGTTTGTCACCCTTCCTACCACCATTTGACAATCAGATTTGGTTTGCTTATATGCCTGTAACTCAGTGCTTTGGCAAAAGAGACCAATAAAGTACCAGTCTTGAAAAGAAAAGAAAAATAGTACTATGAGGTTGATTTATTCAACTAAAATCTTTCAAGGTCGTGCCTCAGCATGGGCACAGTCCAGCAACTCAAACTGATAAAAAATAATAACTTGTGTTTCTGGCTGTAGCCATCTTAAAGAAATCTGTATCCCTTCATTTTCTTTTTTTTTTTTTCAACTAAAAACTTGTATTTTTATGAATGACCAAGTTCCACTTTTTATTCAGATTCTTGAGAATTTTTAATATTTTTTTTACTTTCAAAATTGTAGAAATGAATGTTTAAAACAAAATTTTTTTTTTTTTCTTTTCTTTTCTTCTATTTTAGAAATTTTAAATGATGGCTAACAATCTGCCTGCCGGGAAGATGTACAAGAAACCAATAAAGAAAAATGTTGGTTTACGGGCATTCTTTCCTGAAATGCCCATCAGCATGAGTAACTTGGAGAAAGCCAAAATCTGGGTAAAAAGGCATAACAACAACTATTTTATGGGATGGACTCAAGAACAGCTTCAAAGTCTTGACCCCATTGTCAGGCCACTGACCATTATTACACCAGAATTGTACAAGCGCCACATGAATAGGTTAGTAGTAGCCACTGATTACTTAGGGGTAATTTCAGTCTTATTAATGATGTTTTGATTTTATATTTTCTACATGTATTCCTTGCATTTATGTCTCATGGTTATTATTATTATTATTATTATTATATTGTAGGATTTATTTTAAGCATATATATATATATATATATGCTTATATATATATATATATATATATATATATATATATATATATATATTCTTTTTGTTTCGTCCTGCATTTTAACAAGAAAAACTACAAATTGAAATTGAATGACAACTTTGGAATGTTTATTCTTTTGCTGGAATTTCAATATCGTTTTAAATTCTTTAGATTCTAATTAAATTCGTTGACAGAAAGTTTTAGGAAAAAATACGGAATGTAAAATATAGTTGAGTATATAGCCGTTAAAAATATAATCGACTCTATCATGTTTTAGAACTCTTATATTAAAATATACATAAATCTTAGCATACTTCTGGTAGCAGACTTTTATGTGGTCACTTTGCCTGCTGGAAATAGCAACCAAAGTTCCTTCATGTTCTACCATCTTAGAAAGCCTGAGACACATTATGTCAGAAAAAAAGAGAACTCTTATTTTACAATATACATAAATCTTAGTATACTTCTGGTAGCAGACTTTTATGAGGTCACTTGGCCTGCTGGAAATAGCAACCAAAGTTCCTTCATGTTATGTTCTACCATCTTAGAAAGCCTGAGACACAATATGTCAGAAAAAAAACAAGGTAGTCACAGCTGGAAGATCTTGTTATATAACAAAGTTGAACCCTTAAGATCATCATCATCAACACTTAATATCCATTTTCCATGCTGGCATGTGTTGGACGGCTTGGCAGAAACTGGCAAGGCCAGGGGCCATACCAGATTCCATAGTCTGTTTTGGCTTGGTTTCTGTGGCTGGATGTTCTTCCTAATGCCAACCACTTACTAGGTGCTTTTTACAGGACACCAGCATCCGCACCAATACTTTTTACGTGACACATTGGTTTTAGGATCTCGATTCTATTTTGGTGCGTAGGTCTTCTTAAGATGTTCATTTAGAACTTAGAAGACTTAATTAAATTTCAATACTGTATGGTATTTATGTGGTCCAACATAATACCATTTTGAGCAACAAAGAAGCCTCTACATGGTTACTCAATCTGGTAGAAATAGTAATTGAATCTCCCTCAAGTCACACCGTCATCTTAAATAAAGATGGAATATATTTAACAATGTCCTAGATACTCTTTAAAAGAGAGGAAGGTCATGATTGAAATTCCTTTGATCAAACATTTGCTGTATCAGGAATGCCCTGGGGTGAAATACCAAGCACCATTTGTGACTTGAACCAATTCCATATCACCCTCACTTACATCTGTGTACTTTTAAGGATACATTACATAAGATTGACCAAGGTACATTAAGCTCTGGAATAGATGGAATAGTCATGACTGATAAGCCTTTGATTATAGGTTGGCCTCTTTGAAACTGCTTCATGGTTAAGGAACAACAACTACAGCAAATCTGAATTATGTTGCTTTCAAATTAGTTTATGTTTTTTGAAAATAAAATACAAAAAAGACAGAAAACCAGTCCTAGCAGTCCATGCTAAGAATAAGCTTTGCTTTCAGCTTTTGCCAAATTCTATCTGTTTATTAGTAGGAAATGTTATTGAAGTTTTCTTATTAGAGGGGGAAAAAGCTATTAATATTGATTTAAAATAAATTGAAACTGGTTTTGGTATTCTACTGTAACCTTATTTTTCACTTACTAGTTCATTCTCCAAATAATTTTTAGTTTTTCGTACTGCTATATAAAAACGTACCACTGAGCTGGGTTTGAACTTGGGAGAATTTTATAGCTTTCTCAACTCAAGATTTCAGTGTGACAATCTCTGTGATGGATAGAAAAATCTGTTAAGAAAGTAAACCAATTAAAACACACAGTACAGGACACGGAACAAAAGTTGAAAAATAAAATTAATAGTTAAAGAATTATTTAACACTAATTTGTCTCAGGCTTATGAGGGTGAGTCAAAAAGTATAGGACAGGTATAGTTACCAACACAGGAACATGTATCATACATCAAAATGAAGCTGGTCCTCTGTGGATCACATCCCTACTTCTCAACATAGTCACTGTTTCTCTCAATAGCAATGTTCCACCTTTGAATGAGAGCATGTATTCCTGCCCAGTAAAATTCTGTTTACTGTTCTTTGATCCACTTCTTCACTACAGTTTACACTTCCTTGTCACTGGACTATCATCTCTTTGGCCCCATAAAAGAGGGTTTGAGAGGCAAACCTTATTCCAGTGACGCGGAAGTGAAAGCTGTAGTGAATAAGTGGCTCAAAGAACAATCAACAGAATTTTACGGGGCAGGGATAGATGCTCTCATTCAAAGGTGGAACATTGCTATTGAGAGAAATGGTGACTGTTGAAGTAGAGATGTGATCCACAGATGATCAGCTTCATTTTGATGTATGATACATGTTCCTATGTTGGTAATTATACCTGTCCTAAACAAAATGGCATTACTTTTTAACTCACTCTTGTATAATTCACTAAACATTTCAAATAATTTAGAAAAATGTATTTTTTTACATTTGCTTCCAGTTAATTTTTAAGTGTGACTTTCTTTCCCCATTTCCTTGCCCTCTTATGATCACAATTTATTACAAGAAAAATAAAATATTGAATTTTTGTATTATTCTCTGCAGATGATTTTTTTTGTCACTAATATCTTATAGGAACAGGCATGGCTATGTGGTTAAGAAGTTGCTTCTCAACCATATGGTTTCAGATTAGGTCCCACTGCACGGCGCCTTATGCAAGTATCTTCTGTAGCGCTGGGCTGACTAATGTCTTGTGAGTAAATTTAAGAGACTGAAATTGTACAAAGTTCATAGTGTGTGTGTGTGTGAATTTTTACATACTGTGTGATTCTCATGAAATATCAACTGAGCTACAAGCAGTGAAGTTTGTTGTCATTTCGTTATCAAAAAATTGTCCACTTGCACTGTATGAAAAACTGTATGGGTTAATGACAAGAAGGACACCCAGCTGTAAAACAGTGCCTCAGAAAATATATATTCATGTAACCCAAGTTAAGATGGGAAAAAAGGCATAAATGATTGAACAAATAAATTATCTCAATTTTAAAGATATTGACTATGTTCCTAAGTGATGTAAATTATCTAGTGAAGGGTTAGATGTCTTGCAAACGACTTGCACATGCAAGTGCTACCAGTCAAAAGCTTCGTATACCGGAAGCCAGCAAGTGTATGGGGTCATCAGGAGAGAATGCGTGCCATTTCAGGGCCTACCTCTCGACGGCATCAATGCGCACCAGCCCCCCTCACTGATATGAGGCCCCGCTTGCTAGATCAGCTGGTTATCAAATTAAGCTCAATATCCTTCTAGCCATCGCTCATCGTCTCTTTTTAACCAAATCCTGTGGCTAGCCTTCTTCACTGTAGATTGGATATCGGTCATGGTGGTATTGACTTTACGATGAGTTAGGCCTAGCAATAACAACAGTTATCAAATAAAGACTTTGATGAGGTTGTTAAGTTGTACCATTGAATTAATGTTATAGTGACTTAATAGCTAACTCAATGTTTATGTATTTCATGTAAGAAGTATTAAAAAGCTAATTGAAAATAATTATCTAATGAGGAGGAAACAATTTAGTTGATGACTGATATTCTTTTCATTTTATTCAGCAAATATGGGAGATGATTTCAAATATATTTTGATCTTGTTATAACCTCCATAGCCTTCACTGTACACACCAAAGTAGTGATGAAAGAATTGCTAAATAAGTAATATATAAGCTTGTACATTTATTGGTATAGGTAAATACAGTTGTTTACAAAATAAATAGGACACCATCTGCATGAAAAATAATAGTTAAGTTTGCGTTAGGAAATTTAATGAGTGATTAGAGCGTTAAAAACTGAATAGTACCATCTAACTAGTGAATGTTATATTGAGAACGTATATTTCAAAATACTAATGTTGGTAGTAATATTGGAAGTATGAAGACATGTAATTGCCAACATATTGTATATGTAGTGGGGAATAGGATGTTAGATTCATACTGATCAGTTTTCTTTTGGAATAATTCTTGCAACGTTTATTGAATTTTATATGGGTTTTAAAGAAGGAATCCATATCTTTTTGATCCTACTTGATGTTAATAAAATAGTTTTTCTTTACAGTTTATATGTGTGTATATATATATATACATATATATATATATTTATATATATATGTTTAAAGATTACTTGCCTCTTACATCAGATGCTTGTAAAGATGTCTTTTGCATGAGAATGGTACAGTCTTCTGAAAATGACTCTTAAATGTCTATCCCTTTTTATACTTGTTTTCATTTGCGCATATTTCTTTGCTCTTTCCCCAATCAATTTTTCTTTCTTGCTCTTCTGTTGCTTTTTTTTTTTTATAATGTCTTCATGGTACATGCTGCAAAAATAATCTGACTGTTCTTTTTCTTTTCCAAATATGGTAAGTACTTGTATACCACACAGTAATCACTTGTATCCCACCTTCCCTCTGGTTCAGAAATACTGCTCTGGGGTGTTTTTGGCTGTTGGTTTCCTTTTCTTGTGCTATTGTTTTTAATGATCCTCTATAATTTATTACATCCCACCACTTGTAACAGTCTAATATATATATATTATAAATTGATAAATGTGAACTACTTGCAAAATCATTAGTAGTGATTTCAAAAGTACTGACTAATTTCAGTTTAAATAAAATCCACTGGAAGATAAAAACTTTTTTTATTTTCATTTAGAAAATCTTTTTACACCAGTTGTTTTCACTGTTGGATACTTATCTTTCCTACTACTGGTCTTATCTGTATTTTCGGAATTAGGCTATTTTAAAGTATGGCAAATTGATACAATATTTAGTTATAGGCATTGCCCATCTTTAGTTTAGTTTGCCTGATTTTTCAACAGTTGACAGATTTTCATTTTTTAACAGTTGTGAGGTTGGTAGTAGAAAAATGTAGTGAAATAAATACGCAAAAGTTTTCAGCAATATGGAAAAATATCCCACCCATGCTAGCAAGGAAAAATGGATTCAAAGCAACAAATAAATGTTTAATTGAATATACAGTCTATGCTTGAATCAAGGACTTAAGGTTTCTACAAAACATCATTCAGGAGTCAGATTTTTGCAAAATTTTGTAAAAACAAATTCAGTAAAAGCACAACACAGCCACCATAAAGATAAATAATGAAAAGAAGAAAATTACAAAAACAATAACTATTGTTCAGAATGCATTCTAATCGAGAAAAAAACTTAAGTATTCCATATAAGCTAATAATTATCAATACTATAATAATTACCAAGATATCTTTTGTATTACATAAAATCTCAAATTTTGAATATCTTCATATATATGTAACTGTAGAATTAAGTAACAATGAAAATTAAGAATGTTTTGAATATTTCTGAGAAAGGATTCAGTTTAACAGATTGCTGCATATGTTCCAAATATAGACATCTATTCTATACAAAACTTTGTATATGAATTTTTGACTGACACAATGCAACATTTTGATTACTTTTGTGTATGTAAAATATTGTTCTGATAATATTTGGTAGATATCACATATAACCCTACTGTTATGTATGTTTAGGAAATTTTTGAAAATAATATAGTGACTTGTCAAGAATGCAGCCTAGGGCCGAGAAACTAAACACTGGAATGATTATTAAGATATGCAACCTAATACACACATACATATAAATAATGTATGCGTATGTATTACATGGAGATTATTGGAACAATACAAGACATACTTCAATATAGAAGCAAAAAAGAGTCTAATATGAAAGAACTCTCTCATTCCTGGGCTATATCTGAACACAAAATCTGAATATTTGCTCCATGCTTGCATGAGAGGGTGTCCATCCTCTGTAATGGCGTAGACTGCTATAAAAGCTGGGGAGTGCTACTATCATTTCATCTACTCCAGTTATTTCTTGCTGCTTGATCTTGGTATCAGAGTATGGCCTTCTATCACATCTTGTGTGCATTTTGTTTCTTCCTCTCTAACCTTCTTTTCTTTCTCTCTACGTCTAACATCATTTATCTTTCTGTTTTTTTTTTCTCTCATTATCTCCTATCTGTTTTTATTTTTGCCTCTTTGTTCACCATATTTTTTTCTTTTCTACTCCAGCCTCAGGCCGACCAAAGCCCTGTGAGTGGATTTGGTAGATGGAAAACTAAAAGAAGCCTGTTGTATATATATAAGTGTGTGTGTCTTTGTCTTTATCTCCCACCACTGCTTGACAACTGGTGTTGGTGTGTTTATGTCTTCATAACTTAGCGGCTCAGCAAAAGAGACTGATAGAGTAAGTACCAGGCTTTAAAAAATAAGTACTGGTGTCAATTCATTCAACTAAGACTTCTTCAAGACAGTGCTCCAGCATGGCCGTTGTCTAATGATTGAAACAAAAGATAAGATATATAGTGGAACTGGCTCTACAGCCCTTTGTTAGAAGCTGTTTTAGTTTGCACATCTAATGATCACAGGTCTTTCCTTGTCTGACAGTTATGTGGTCTATTAAATTCACATGATCGTTATATAAAATATCTGTGTGAGAGAGCTATACATGTATACATATGTATGTGTTCATATAATAGGTAGAAGAAATAAAGTGTTTATAGGTGTGTGAGACATGAACAGGAATGTTTTGTGTGTGTGTATATATATATATATATATATACTCTAGGAGTGGTTGGCGTTAGGAAGGGTATCAAGCTGTAGAAACTCTGCCAGATCAAGATTGGAGTCTGGTGCAGCCATCTGGTTCGCCAGTCTTCAGTCAAATTGTCCAACCCATGCTAGCATGGAAAGCAGACGTTAAACGATGATGATGACTTACATACACTATCAGCTGTGTTTAAGTACATATGACTGTGGTTAAGAAGTTTGCATTGTAACCATATAGCTTTGTGTTCTGTCTTAACTGTGGGCAAATGTCTATGGTAACTTCAGATAGGCCAATGCTTTGTGAGTCAGTTTGGTTGATGGAAATTACAAAACCTGTATGTGAGTGTGTGTGGTCTGTGTTTGTATTTCTGTATGATGGGAAAGTTTGAAGGTATGTATGTAAATATGTATATTGATATATAGGTTGTAAATGTATGCAGCCTAGTGAGCATGTATGTCCAAATAATTGATATGAATAAAGCAGGGATATCATTCAGCTGAAGATTGATCATCTAGTGATATCAATCCCTTGCTTGGAATAACATTAATTATTTTTAATGTTAATACCAATATTTGTATATATTTTCACTTTATTTTATAAACATTTCCAGTACATTTATTTTTGATTAAATATATTTGGTGTAAATATTGGTTGTACAGAAACATTAGTGGTTATATATAAACTGAAAAGTAGATAACACAACTTTAATAGGCAATAATTGTACAAAAAAAAAAAACCCTCATTTAAAATTTGTCTTAACTCAAATCTGAGTCCTGACTCTGCAGATATTCGGTAATTAAATTTGTTGTGAAAAGTAATAACTCCAAAAATTATATATTTTTTTACAAGCATAAAACAATAAATAAATTTTAAAAAGACAATGAATTAAAAAAATTTTTAAATTATAGGGAGGAAAATCAGTAATATATGTATGTAATAAAATAATTACCTCATACAGGAAACCCAAGATTTCTTTTGATTAGATTGTCATGATTAACTTTACTTTCTTGAGGATGGTTATTGCTCTTATTGGAATGGACTTTTCATATATCTTTTTATCTTTATTTATGTAGGTTGTGTTTTGTTTTTATAGAATTTTGAATAAATATGAATAGCATAATGCATTTTTCAGTACTGGCTCTTGAAAGAAGCTATTGGAAACTTGAAATTCCTAATTCAAGTGTAGAACCTGTATTCAAATACAAATAAAATAAGCCGTGTGATTTTGGGTTTGTTCCTGCCGTGTGGTACTGTGGCAGGTATCTTATACAATTGCCTTGTAGAAGATGCTTGGCAGGAATAAACTTAAAATAGCCTTGTGATGACCAATGCTTTATGAGTGAATTTGATAAATGGAAATTCTCTAAGAGTTTGTCTTACTCTCTCTTTCTCTATCCCTCCCTCTCTCTCCCTTTCACTCTCTCTTTCACCCCTTTCCCAACTGAGGTATTCATGTATCTCACAAGACCTATCTCTGTAACACTATTCCTTTCATGCTGTCATCAACTGACACAAAGCCACCTCCCTCAATACTACTGCTCCTTTCAGTCAAGGGGAGTTTTTGTGTTACAAGATACTTGGTGACCCAGCTGGTGCCAGTACCACAAAAAAGCACTTAGTACACTCGTAGTGGTTGGCATTAGGAAGGGTATCTAACTGTAAAAACCATGCCAAAGCAGACAATTAAGCTTGGCACAGTCATCCTGTTAAACTGTCCATCTTATGCCAGTATGGAAAACAAACGTTAAATGATGGTTATATATATATATATATATATATATACCGCCAAATTGGCCCGCGTGCCGGTGGCCCGTAAAAGCACCCACTACACTCTCGGAGTGGTTGGTATTAGGAGAGGCATCCAGCTGTAGAAACTCTACCAGATCAGATTGGAGCCTGGCGCAGCCATCTGGTTCGCTAGTCCTCAGTCAAATCATCCAACCCATGCTAGCATGGAAAACGGACGTTAAATGATGATGTGTGTGTGTGTTATTTATATGGATGTGTAAGTGTATGTCTTTAGGTTTTTCCATTTGTTTCTTAACATTATTTATTTGCTTAGCATAAAATAATGTCCCTGCTGGTTTTATGCTAACAAGCAAAAAACATAAATGATGATGATGATGATATTGTAATGAATAGAAGCACTCCACAACATTGGGATAAGTAGAAATTTTAGGTATATTTAGGCACCTGTGTTTTTAGTCAACACACATTGAACCTAACTGTGATAAGGTACGCAGAGAAAGCAGTGGTTTACCTTTTACATTGTTGGCTGACAGCATTGCTGAGACAGCAACTTAATAAGGTGGTGAGCTGGCAGAAGCGTTAGTGGCATTTCGTCTGTCTTTACGTTCCGAGTTCAAATTCTGCCGAGGTCCGCTTTGCCTTTCGTCCTTTCGGGGTCGATAAATTAAGTACCAGTTACGCACTGGGGTCGATGTAATTGACTTCATCCCTTTGTCTGTCCTTGTTTGTCCCCCTCTATGTTTAGCTCCTTGTGGGCAATAAAGAAATAACTAATTCTGCTGTGCCTGGGTTTCCAGAAGCAAGTGCCTAGTCCTGTGTACACTTACCACCTCTCCTCTCCTGGATCCTATATTCACAGCATCCATGAAGCTATATAGACATGAAATATTGGTTAAGTTATATACAAGGGGGTGTTGAAGTTCCTGGTTTTGGGTAAAAGAAAATACAGAATGATGAGTTAATTATGATTTTATTCAACATATTCTCCTCTCAGATTCATACACTTATTGCAGTGGTCCGTCAGTTCTAAGCCCTGTAAAAGAAGGTTGGGCCTCCAACCCGGCCTTAGAGCCAGAAACACTGTTATATATCTGCCTTACAGTCCTTCCTGGATTTTCTGTAGGGGTTTACCTTTTAATCTTCTTTAAATGCTCATGGGTTTATTATTATTATAGTGCTCATGGTTTGGGCAGAACCAATCCCACACTCTTGTCTTTTGAACTTGTAATAGTCTAGTGTCACAATCAGGATTTGTATGGAGTTACCTTCTCCTGGATGAGTGGAAGGGCTTCATCTTACCCTGGGTCCATTGAGATGTCTGTGAGTGACCTTCAGGAGGCAATTCTGTGACATGCTTATTAATCCGTAGCTGGAACTCTGACAGGTGCTACTAGTCCAGGTTAGAGTAGACCTGGGAACAACAATGGGGTAAGAAGTGGTTCCACACACCTTAAACTCTGTAACTTCTGAACAAGGGCCCCACTACTGGATGCTGTTTAAAGTTATGTCCTGGGGAATAGTAGCTAGTAGTTTATAGGTATTCTCTCTGTAATTAGGAATAAATAAAGATAAGTGTCTTTTACTTTAGCCATGGGCCAACCAAAGCCTTGTGAGTGGGTTTGATAGAAACTGAAAGAAGACCAGATATATGAATACATGTATAAATGTTTGTGCTTGCATGTGTTTATACGTTCATTTACATTTACTTTTCTCTGAAAATCACTCAGCTCTTGGCAGTGATGTTCCTGTCATTTCCCCTATCAATGGTTCATCTCTTACCCTTTCACTTCTGTGGAATAAGATGTATCGTAAATGTGAAGTAGATATGAGTTAGTGACAGGTAACACATCCAGTTATAAAAACATTACTTTGGCATGTATTTGCCTCACCCATGCTAGCATGCAAAAAATGGATGTGAAAATGAACAAATGAATTCTGATGAGGCTTTAATTTAAATCAAAACCAGTCAGATTGATTTCTTTTCCTAACCACAGAGAAAAACCTATCATTTAACCATGACATTTACCTTTTCACAATGAAGCTAAATTCATATTTACTCAAAACACATACTTGTAAGTTTACATGTGTATGTGCACAGACTTCATATTTCATAAGTTAATAAGGTTCAAGTTTATTACTGCAATCTTGCAAGCCAGCAAAGCTTTAGAATATGATTTTGAAATGAATTTTTGCAATAAGTGGGCTTCTTTTTTTTTTTTTTTTTTCTTATCTGGAGTTAGTTGTTTTAGTGAAAAATGAATTGAATTTGATATATATAAAAATAATTTTGGCAAGACAGTGTAGGCTGTATATAAATATAATCTTTTCTACTCTAGGCACAAGGCCCAAAACTTTTGGAGTGTCAATTAGATCGATCCCCAGTATGCAACTGGTACTTAATTTATCGACCCCAAAAGGGTGAAAGGCAAAGTCGACCTTGGCGGAATTTGAACTCAGAGTGTAAAGACAGACAAAATACTGCTAAGCATTTCGCCCAGTGTGCTAACATTTCTGCCAGCTCGCTACCTTAGTATATAAATATATTGCAAGATGTACCGAAACAAATAAGCTGGGCTTTTTTAAGTGACAGACAATACTTGCAGTCTTCTGTTTTGTTTCTTGCTAAATTTACAAATTTTTTGTGTTGTTGACTCTTTTAGGCATTTTTCAAAATATTGGTTCTACAGTTTTAGTGCAGCATCAATTCTTTGGTATTAATTAACTAAATTCTTTAAACAAAAATTAGTGAAAACTTAAACCTGTGTTTTAAAGTCTAATTTGAAATATTTTATATCAGTAGCAATATAAAGTTGTAGATTCAATTCATCACCCAGCTCTAGATTGTCTTTAACAGAGTCCACACTATTATAAGTAATTTAAACCAAGCTTTTGGTCTAAGGTTAGCTCAGTAGTTTAAACATGCTGCTTTCTATTGTAATAGCCCATGAGATGTGGTTTCTTCCTCTCTTACCAGTCTCAGAGACCTTGCAAAATGTCATGTCCTAAGCCATAAAAATAAAAAGAATTAAAATGAACAAACAATCACTGTTTCATTTTCACTAACCAATTAGAGAAAGGAATTGTATGTAAGTTATAAAGAAATATGTGACTGATAACAGCATAAAAGTCAAATGTTTGATGAAAAAATATCACTATGTAAGATAGCTGAGTTAGAAGTAGACCAAGGAAAAACTTAGCATGAAATAATTTTAGACCAGAGATGAGATGCTGCAGGTAAGAGGCCTTAGCAAGTTTCTATATTGTAGGTATATCCATGATGATGCAAAATAACTTCTTGACTAACTTTTGTAGTTGTTAGGACAGAGACAAGTGATTTATTTGTAATTGTAGTTTTTTTTATTAAATTATGATCATCAGTGATAAATTTTTTTCTTTTGCTTTGTATTTTTGTTTGTTATATTGATATATTTTTGTGGTGATTTTTTTTCAAATGATATTATATATATATATATATTTTTTTTTTTTTTGGAATTATGTTTTTTAGTTTATCAAAACATTTTCGTTCTGTCAGTTGCTGCAGTCTTAGTTTGCCCCCCCATGCAGTATTCTGAAAACCAAGTTATGGTATGGCTAAGTTAATGCTGTGATGTATGTTAATCCATTGACCATTTCTGTCATTTCAGATGCTGTAGATGTAACCATTATGTTTTGTTTAACCCACAAGCACATAGCTATTGCAAATGGAGGTAATTGCAAAAACCTATGTAAGAGGTTATTTGCACATATCATCTGCCAATCACTGACAAATTTATTTTATTTTTATCCCCCTCTATCTAACATATTTAGAAAACAATACTTCTATGTACAGTTTTTGCGTGGAAAAAAAGCTTGGCTTTGTCAAAATAATTTAAAGTTAAATTTTTTGCCTAGTTTATCCCCAAGTTCATTTTAGGATTTGAAGAGTAAAATTCTTAAATTTAGGTATTAGATTTTTCTGAGTTTAAGAATAAGGAATATAAATTACTCATATTATAAGGAACATAGATAATTATTTTCAAGAAGGAAGGTAGATCATTTGAAGAAGAAAAATAATCCTTGAGATAAAAAAGTTTTTTCAAAAATGGTTGATTTTTGATTTTGCTCCATACGTTTATCATTGTTTATTCCTCAGATCATCCTGCTTTTTATATTTTTTTTTTTTACACTTTCATTATTAACTTTCTATTGTCAGCTTTTTTTAGTCACTAACACATGAACTCACTTTTTATCATAAAATAACAAGATAATTAGGAATTAGCAATTATTCTAAATAGAAATAAAATGTAAGGGAAAAAAATAAACAACCATTATTGTTACATTTTGTAGCAGATTTAAATTGTAAATTAGTTTTAAAATAGTTTATACATTTTTTTATCAACCTAATTTTAAAATTCTATATAGTATGCCTGTGTAGGGTTTTACTTGATGTCCATTATTTGGCAGTCAGCTTAATTGCGAAGACAGACTACTGCACCTGGGGGCAACTAAAAATGTTCTCTTTCATCAAGTTTTTGTTGGGAGATGTGGTTATTAGTCACATTCCTGATCAGTTTCTAAATATTTCCCCCCAGTATATTACTGCTTTTCTAATAAACTCCAGAGAGATTAAACTTAACCTTAATTGAATCCATACTGTCAGCTGGATGTAAAGCATAAAATATAAGACTTAATTTTCATCGCAAACTATTATCCACCAATTCTTATTTTTCTTACACCATTGTAAGCATTTATTCTCTGTCAAAAAGAATTTTGAGAGAATTTTCTGCAGTGAAGTCTTCAAGAAGAAACTATTTTTAAACCATTGGCTTCAGTTGTTATTGCAGAACAATCCCTATGAGGAAATATTTTGCATAACACTTGTTTTGTTAAAATAGTAGAATGGAAAAATACAATATGTTAATAGCAGGCAACATTATTGAAAGGAATTTCTTTAAAAAGTTATTATTCTCTGATTGCTACATTGAACATTTGATCATGTCACAATCGCTTCATCTTGCTTGATTTTTTAAAAAAAATTGTAAGTTTGTTGCCAATTTGCAGCAACCAAAACAATGTTTGTTTGTTTGTGTTTTTTAAAGAAATACTCAGTTCATATATTGTTATGAACCTCTGCTGTTTGGGGGTAAATGTTAAGGTTAGCAACCACCGAAGTTGTTTCAATAATAGTAACTTCAATTGTTAAAGCATATTTGCATGTGACTATTTGTGAAATATGCCTAAAGAATTGTTAGGTTTACTGCTTCTAATCGTTCTTTCTTAGATCTTAGCAGCCACTGAGTTTCTATAAACATCTATTGATTGCTTGCCAGTCAGTGACTTGTGCACAGGATCCACTTTAGCAGTGTCAGAAATATCCATTTTAGTGAGAGAAAGAGAGTTTGTGTGTGTCTTTGTATTGTTGGCATTAGTATCGGTAGTAAATTCATACTCTGGCATCTGATTTTAGATATGTATGGGTTTATTAACATAAAGAAGCCACATGAAAAGCAAATGTTATTGGTAAAAATAAATATATCAAGTTGGATTATATCTCCTGGGTTAATGCAATAGATTCATGACTGTCACTCACTCTGGAACATAAAGGTTCTGAAATCAAAAGCTATGAGAACCTGCTGATCTGCAGTTATGCTAGTTGTATTTTGTAGATTCTTCTTTATATGAAGCATAGGCCATTGATGGCTTTTCTCCTGTGTTCTTAACTCTGGGCTGTATTTTATGCTTCTCTCCAAATGGATCCCTGCTTTCAGCTGTTTTTAGGGTCTCCTCTCTTCACTGAGGGAAGGCTTCCTCTCCCAGATCTTGTTAGTTATAAATTGTCAGTGATGTTTCTGTAACTTAGCCTTTTTCTAGGTAGGGGTATTGGCCCTCTGCCAACCCATTTTTATCTCTGGAAAGAGATGGTCAGTGACTCTTTGGCCTCTATCTTTTGACCCGTCTAGCATGGAATGCCCTACAAAGAGCTTCCACTCTGCTGTTCTGCTGGCATAGCACTCAGGGTCACTGAGGCACACAAGCCACCACATCATAAGGATTGGACCTTATGGTAGATCCTTGTAGGTAACCTGGATAAATATTTGAGAAAATGCCTTAATGTTTTATTTGTTCAGGTAGATGAAGCAAGTTTATGTCTATCAGAATCTTTATATCTGATCTAGTCACCTTGAAAAAACTTTACCAGAAGTGTGAAGCTCTTGCTGACATTGTTTTTGGAATTGTACAAGCCCTCAACCACAACAGTGTAGGAAGGATGGATAATCCTTAAAACATATATTAATTTCTTATATTATTTAAATGTTAAAGGAACTTCTAAATCAACCCTACATATGTGTGTTTGTAATGTATGTATGTACATGTGCACAAACAAGTATACTATTGTTATTTAGTCCCCAGTCAGACCTGACCAAACAGTTCTGTGATCAAAAATATTCCAGCTGTGACCTTCTTGTCTTTAAAAGTATTGAAGATTACATTATCTAATGTGTTCTTTCCCTTTGAAAGATTGTAGGGTATGATTTAAAGGAGCTTTAGTTGCTATTTCTAGCAGCTCATGTGACAATGTTGAAACTCCCTATTTAGCAGTTTACTTTGTAATATGTATGTGTTGAGTAAGATACTTAGATGAATCCTTTCTTTTTTTATTTTCAACTAAGAATAATTCAACTGATTGAGGTTGCCTAAATCAGAGACAACTGTTCCAATTTGAAACTAAATAATTCCACTGTTTGGTGATTTTGGTCACTCAAATCACAGTGGTATAATCTTGTCAGCATATACAGTAAATTTTTAAAAACTTATTTCCAAATTGTCTGAAATCTTCTCTCATCAAAGAATTCTTAAAATTTGTGCCTAAGTTATCTGAAATCTCTCATCGAAGAATTTTTAAAATTTGTTTCCAAGTTGTTTGAAGTCTTCTCTCCATCAAAGAGTTCTGAAAATTTGTCTCCAAATTGTTTGAAGTCTCTCATCAAGCAAAATAATTGTTCCAGGATGCAAAAGCAAAATCATTTGCATTTGTTGTTTATATCTCATTTATTGTTGATGTCCCAGTACGGCCAGTGATTAAATGCTTTCTCTAGAGAGTTTAGTTTCCATGTTTTGGGCTCTCTCTCTCTCTCTCTCTTCAGTCAAGTAATTTTATTCTACTTGATTATAAAATATTATGTGGAAATGTTTTTAGAATTTCAAAATGCATTTTGTATTGTATATATACAAAAACTCTTATTGTACGTCATTGACTGAATTTGAACTCCTACACGTCTTTCTTAAGACTGAGTGAATGTGTGTGAGTTGTTGCAGCAGCAGAACAATGTGTGAAGAAGACCAACAAAAAAAAAAAAAGAAAGAAAAAGAAAAGAAAGCTTTCAAATAACAAACAAGGATTTACTTAATCCCTAAAAAGCCATATTTAATGAAAGATATTCTTCAGAACACACATTTTTTAAGCTGGCTGCAAGAAAATATACAGTTCTTCTCATTCCTTGCGTAAACACTGCAATATTTTGGCAATGCACAAGGAATTACAGTATAATACTGAATATTTTGAATTTTTTGTTTTCCTGAACAAATTTCAGTTCATTTCTCTGTTCAATGTTGCATGGAAAGGTATGGATATTTCTTTTACTAAAAGATGTTACATGTTCACATATGACCAAACTGATTATCGTTGAAGCTATAAAACCTGTCTTATTCAAATTACTCTTGTTTTATACATTTTTCATGTTGTCTTTCTTTCATTATGTCAGCTAATTCAAGCCTTATACATGACATTGTGACACAAAAGATTGTATTTTTTTCTTACTATTTTGAATTTTATTCCAAAACTTGTTATTTTTAAACCAAAAAAAAAAAAAAAAGAAAAGTATTTATGACATATCTCAGCTTATTTGGATGTTTGCTGGGATGAAATGTAAAATCGAACACTGGAATTTTAGTTTGCAAAATAGATGAATGATAATAAATATTGCAATGATTTAGTCTGACACTCCCATCTTGGCTATCACCAAAGATCTTCAAAAAAAAGAAGCAGTTAAAAAACATGATTCAATTTGAATTGTTTAACCATTTATTTACCCTTGTCTTATATGTGTTGGATTATAACCCTTAGCTTATCAGTTGATTAGTCTTGAGAAAATAATAGTAGTGAATATTTAGTTTGCTGTGTGAAAAAAATAATTTCATTAAAAGTCTGTTGTTTAGTCCTAGTTTAATGCATTGTTTATACTTATAGCTTGTGATGCATTTTGTCCTAAATTACCATGGGATTTATAGATAATTCTTTACACCATAACCATCATTAGCAATATTTTAGTGTCTTCCATCTCATCCAGTATGTATTGCATCCAGTTAAATTTAGATCACTTAATCAAAGTCCATTGATTTCAAGACATTTTTAAAAAAAAAATCTATCTTGTTTATTTATTTGTTCTTTTTTTCACCACCAATGCGAAAAAGAAAAAAAAATTGTTTGCCCATTCACATTTTCATTCTAAATGTCTATGTTTACTAATTCTTGATATTTTTTCTTCTGAGAAGTAGGGAATTTTGTTTAATTGATCTTACATCTAGGGGTAATAATTCAAAAGATTTTACTAGGACTATAGTTTAGAATTGGGCTTTACTTAAGATATATAAGCTCTCTGAAATTTATATACATCTACCAAACAAATGTACTTGGAAATTATTTAGATTTAAATAGTAATTCCCATTATAATCTTAATTATAATTAATTTTTTTTTTAATTTGTGAGTTAAGAATAAATATTTTAGTGATCAAAGTTTGTAGAGTTTAAGTTATTTTATCTATATTTACTTTAAAAATAGAAATTACATATGACATTTTAATTTTAGTTTTAAAGTTAATGAAAAAGACAGTCTGTCTTTTTCATTAGTCTCTGCTCTTTACAAATTATTTTTACTTTTAATCATTTGATATTCATTAGAAAACTTTTAAAAACATTGTTTAGATATATATGGGAAATGTAAATCTTCCTCATATAACAGTTTATATCTCTATATTTGATAAATTATGTTACCTTTTAAATAACTTTTAATCTCTTGCAGGAGTGAATATTGTCGAATTGTGAAGCTTAAATATTGTTTGGAATCTGATGCTGACTGGGCTAAAGAATTCCGGCGTCGTTTGGGAACTGACAGTTCAAAGGGAGGTTTCCGAAGTAAGCATTGCCTTTCTTTCACTCTTCTCATTTTCTCTCTCACTCTCATTCTTTTTCTTTCCTCTTTTTACATGTTCATTTGTTTTTCTTATGTTTTGTTTCCATTGATAGAATAACACAAAATATGTTTTTGTTTCAGGTTTGGGTGAAGCTAAACTGTATGCTACTCAGTTGTGGCGTCAGTACAGTGAGCTGTATGATGTCCATCGTGCACGCATTGGCAACAGCAATTCAAGGGCTTCACTTGAAAAGCATCATTCACTTGATGGGTCTTCTCGTGACACAAAAGCTATTCATATCAGTTCAGGCTCAGCAATCAGTAGCTCAGCTGCCTCACTTCTCCCCCTTAGTGGCAGCCCAGACTCCTTGATCCCTCCATTTAGACGTGAAGATGACAAACTACTCAGCCTCCACCTTGCTTCAATGGACGAATCAAACAACCATCACTTAAACGAGTTTCCAAGTTCATCCAGTCTGAACATCAGTCCTCTTATAAAAGTAGAACGGGAAGAAAAATTTGAATCCTCCTCAACAACCATCAGCAATGAGACAAATTGGTCTGTTGACAATAACAAAGTAAGCTCTTCTCACAACACACCTGTTTTTCCATCTGTTGACCAGATGGAACTCAGCATTTTAGAAAGAGTTGATGTTTTACTGCGAAGAAGACGGAAAGATTTCTTTCTCGGTTATACTGAGGACCAGTTACGAAACTTGAGCCCTTTTGAACGTCCACTGACCACAGTTACTGAAAAAGAATACCAAGAATATCTCTTCAGCGATGAAGGACAATTAACTTCTGCTCTTGCCACAGTTTTTGATCTCACTGAACCTTGGGCATTCCGTTTTAAAAAGATGCTTCATTTAAGTCCTGAGGAAGGTGGTTTTGCAACTTGGCCTGATGTTAAACAAGAACTTTATGTGCTATTGCAAAACCATTTAAGTGGCAATAGTAATTCTCAAGAATCTGTAGTACCGTCAATGCTTGATGGTTCCCATGGTACAATGCCATCTTTATCTTTAGACAGTGACCTTCCGAGTACATCAGGTTTGGTTGAAAGGGCCAGTGAAAATATTGATTTTACCAATACAAGTTCTAGCATGCTGTTGGGTAAGGATTCATTAAAAGAATCAACAATATCACTGTTTAGTTCTGGCATTTTAAATGGAAGATTAACGAGCCAGAAGAAATCTCCCGATTCTTCCGACAGAACAGTTGTATCCCAAGCATCCCCTTCTGCCCCTGAAACCACTGAAGATGCTATTACTATAGATGATGATACTAATTCTGAAGATAATTTTGCTGCTGGTAACCAATCTCAAATGAAAAGCCCACCTGTCTCATCTAATGGCCCCAGCATTGACAATATCTGGAGCACCAACAATAGTAGTTCTAATGATCACAGAAGGGCTGCAAACCATCTTCAACAGCAGTTTTTATCTGATTCTAGCGTTAGTATTACTTCGTCCATTGAAAGAAGTGGTCACTCTGTTACTGCTGTATCATCCAGTTTATCTGCGATGGCAACACCCAATCGCTTTGGTTCACCACTTGGTAAAGTCAGCAATCGTATCTCTTTAGATTTAGCTTCATTCGGTCGTAACCAAGGAAACTCAGAACAACTGGAATGTTCTCCTATGGAGCCTAGGAATTCTCGTGTTGTACCCCGTTTTAGTTCACAGTCAGCAATGGCAATGGACACAGGTAGTGTAGAAGTTCCTACAGTGAAGACCAGTAATCGTAGTAACTCTTCTAGACTGGTTGTTGCTGGTTCTAATTCTCTTTACGCAAATAATAATTCTAGTAGTAAATCTCTGGTATCGAAACTTTGGTCTCTCAGAGATAAGTTAGCTGAACGCTGTCGTGACGATCCAGCTGTTAGCTGGCATGATAAATTGAGGCCACATTTGAAACTTATCCGATCACAATTAGGTGAGACTTACACTCTCCCGAGTTCTGTGCATGAAAGTATTGCCGATCTTTTCCTTGTTACATTGCAGCTTGAGCTGCTCGACAAACAAACATCAGGATTCAGTGACATGTCTTAATTATTAAAAGTAACTACAAACAAACAAAAACCCAATTTGACTGAATTATCCTTTTTAAACCTTCAAATATATGGAAACACTTGTTTCTTAAATATTTAAAAAAAAGACTACCACAAAATATTGATAACCGTTTACAAATACCTTAGTCTAATTTTTAACCCTTAGGCTTACAAATATTTTGAATGAATTGTTTCTTATTAAGGTGAAAAGTTTTTAAAAACCAAAACAGAAAAAAAAACACACAAAACGGAAAACTATAGTTTCCATATTTTCCTTCCGTTCCCATATACACCAATCATTTGGTACCAAAATTGACTGATCAATCATTGCTGTTAATTTCTCAGTCTGTTTCAGACAACTGAAAATAACCGGTACACTTCTAAGTGTTCTTACTGTTCCTGAATATATTTTTAATTTCACCATTTATTTTACTGACATCTTCAATATTGTGTTTTACCAAAGGAAATGTTGAGTCATTTCGCCCATCATTTACCAAAATATATTCAGTTGCTTTTTCTTTTTTTTTTTTTTCATTATTTCTTTGGTTTTGATGTTAGAAAAATGTGTGTATGATTTTTTTTTTTTTTACAAGGGTCAGAGACCCATGCATATATATATACAAAAAATGCTTATCAGTTGTAGTCATTTTTTATAATTATTCCGCTGTGCCAGTAATTTATTTATAAATGCAATTATAAAACAACATTATATTTCATTATCTGTGACCAAAGCTGTTTTGTAACCAGGCTAAAGAAAACCAAGTCTAACTTGGGAAATTTGTGTTTCAAAATCATAGAACGTCAATAATTTACTGAATATTGTAAACTATTGCAATTAAGGACAACTCACACCAAACATGCATACATATTCATCCCTCCATCAATCCATCCATCCATCCAAAGAAAATAATACATCTGTTGAAATATAAGTTGTTTCATATTTCATATGCTTTAATCTAAAATAGCAGTTTAAAAAAATGTTACAATACACCAATATTTTTAAAATATGCTTCTGTTTTGTTATCAATTTTTAGTTTAAGAATTGTCTCAACAATTTTTTTCTTCTTCTAATCCTTTCCATGCTCTTCTGTAATCATTTTAAAGTTTATGCTGTGTATTTAACAAAAACAGTAATAATAATAATAATAATAATAATAAGGTATGGCTGAATGATTAAACAGTTCACTTCTCCACAATATAGCTTTGGATTCAGTTCCACTGCATGACACCATGAGCAAGTGTCTTCTATAGTCCTGGGCCAACTATTGCCTTGTGAGGGAATTTGGTTGATGGAATCTGAAAGAGTCCATCACATGTGATTGTGTATGTGTTTGTGCGTGTATAAATGTTTATAAAACCATGCTGAGCTGATGGTACTGTTTGCGGTTTAGCTACAAAGAGCAGTCATCATTTGTGTTTGGACTGCAACTAGTGTAGGTTGTTGATGTTTCTTGTTAACAAACCATCTGCCAGCTCTGTGCTTTTGGATTCCTCTAGAATAAAAATCCCTTACTTGAAAAACAGGTGAGGTTCGGTGAGAGGAAGTACATCCAGCTATAAAAATCTTGTGTCAAATTCAGCCCTGTCTAAACCATGCTAGCATGGAGAAATAGATGTTAAATGAAACAAAATGTTGATATTAATATTTGTAATTATAACAACAAATTGGTTTTTGTTGGATGGAAGGTATAGCTATATATCCATTAAATAGTGCCTTAAGCATTTTTGGATCTTTGTAAAAAAAAAAAGCGAACTAAACAATATAATTGTATTATATTGATGATAATAACTCTACAGTTTATATGATAAATTATTTTTACACTGGGTTTACATAATGTCAGATTCCAGAGTGAACTTGAAAGAAAGAGACAAAATTATTTCTGACAATGTGTTTTTGCCTTTGTTTCAAATTTTTATTGAAATATGACTTGTTTAAATCTGTTTTTTATTATTAACAAACCAGAAATTATTTTCTAATGTTGATGTTTACAGGTTTAACTCTTTCACAATCATATTTCTAATGAAATACACTGTTTGGTGATGCATTTCACTTAATTTTGGAAATAATCAAGAATTTTGAGGGATATAAGTAAAATAATTGATTTTTTTCATTATTAAGCTGGTGTTTGGAACATAACTGAAAATATTCCTAGACGTAATTATGACAGAAGGTTTTAATTTAAATGTGAACACTTTAAACCAGGAGGTTTTTCAATCATGAAACCGGAGATGGTTTCAGGTGAGATGTCAAAAGAATTCATTAAAAATTATGCTATCTTTTGCCAACAGAAATTTTTAACATAAAAAATTCTGAAATGAGTTGGCAGCATTCTTCTTTTTACTTTTTTTTCCTTTTTTTTTTTTTTCCTAAATTTTATTTCAGCAAAAACAGAATAGTGTTTGCATTAGAAAATCCATAGAAATGAATTTAAAATGAAACCAAAAAGAGAAAGTGTTTCTTTAAAAAAAAATATTTCCATACATAAACCCCATTCCTAAATTTCTACAAACTTTTCGTTAAAGACTTTTATACTGTAATGAGTTATACTCTCTACTTTCCAACATTTTATCTCTTGTATTAATTCCCATTTTAGCAGGGATTTGATCATTCTAAAAATTGAGACATTCTGCAAGAATGTTGTAGTTTTATCCTTAGATTGGCCCTGATTGAGCAGACTTTTGATCAAAGGTGTTCCACACATGACCTTTCTGTTTATTTTTATTCTAGACATAATCAGGTCAGTGGTTTTCAAACTGACAAATGTTAGGCTTCCCTCCTTCCAAAACTATTACTGGTGTTTTTGCCCCAAACCTTATTAATGAAATTATAAAATAGCTTACCTCCATACAATTCTTCTGTCGTCATCATGGCTTTGATCAAGTTTGAAAAGTTTAAAAAGAAAAAACAGAAACCCACCCTATTTTATTAAAAGTAGCAATTTGTCTGACTCTTTTCAATCTTCACGAAACTCTCCCCATGTAGCCACCCCTGGGCTACATTATCTCATGTATCCTATATTTTTAGAACAGTAAGGTGTGATTTGAAGGATATTTAATTGCTACTTCTAGCAGGTCAGGTCACCATGCAGAGGTTCTTTTAAGAATTGTTAGTTTGTGTTTCATTCCAGATACCCATCTTAACACCTTGGCATTCAGATTATTCTATCAAATGTAATACTTATTTAGTCATTGTTTTGAATTGATCATGCATTATGTGATAGCTTCAAGATTGCAATGATGTAATTGTTTGTTTTTAAAATGACATTGGTAGGTGAGAGGCTGAATCTGATCAATTTGCACTTAAAACAGGAAACTTATTTTGGCCAGACATGGCCAATATAAATGCTAAAGTGTTAAATTCCAATTGTTTTCCATTATATTCAAGTAAAGTTGTGAGTTGTGTGTCTTGCCTATGGACACACACCCTATAAATATTTGTGCCAAGTGTTTGACTTTCAGTATATGGATCAACAGCTCTTTACTTTAAGTTATTTGAACCCCAAAACTAAGAAATATGTAAACGGTATGAATATGGGAAAGTAAAGGTGGTGTGTGATGTAAGTGATACAGGAATTTATAACACACATACACACACAAGTTCGTTTGAAGCTCAGGATTCATTTTGTTACAACCATCAATTTCTCTTTATGTGTTGATCATTCATTTGGTAAGATGAATCATTGTTTTGTTGCTTGAAGGATTGATTGCATGTAACTTTAAACTCTTGTAGGGACGCAGTATTTCATTGTGCTGCCATAATATACTGTAAAGTATATTAAACATTTTTATAAGTCAATATTTTATTCTACTGTGTTAGTGCGCTTAGGAATCTGGAGTAGAGGCAGACCCAGGAAGACATGGGATGAGGTTGGTCAGGCATAACCTTCGAATGTTGGACCTCAAAGAGGCAATGACGAAAGACTGAAACCTCTGGAGATATACTGTGACTGTGAAGACCCGGCAAATAAAGTGAGTTCACGGCTGTATCCTACACCAGTTTCGCATAACCAGCCCCAGCCCATTCAAAAGTACCTTGGATCGTAGGGTGACCTGCTGTGCTTGAGGAGACCTATTGAGCCAAGTATATCAACATCAAACTGAAAATCAAATGGAAATTGTAGTTGTGATATCTGTGCCGGTGGCACATAAAAAAGCACCATCCGAACGTGGCTGATGCCAACACCGCCTTGACTGGCTTCTGTACTGGTGACATGTAAAAAGCCCTCACTACACTCATGGAGTGGTTGGCATTAGGAAAGGCATCCAGCTGTAGAAACACTGCCAGATCAGACTGGAGCCTGGTACAGCTTCCTGACTTCCCAGACCCCAGTTGAACCATCCAACCCATGCTAGCATGGAAAACGGACGTTAAATGATGATGATGATGATTCTATAGAAATGATAGCCAGCACTGATTTTTGTTACAGCACTTCATATCTGAGATGTCAGATACAAACAATCAGTGAGACCAAAAATGGATGCTCAGATATGGAATTCTGTAGAAAATCTATAGAGGTAACCTTAACTAATGATTTAAACTCTAGATGATAACAGTGAATTAAATTAACAGCTTCAAATGAATAAATAAACTCTTAAATGTTCTGTGTACTTTTATTACCACCTGTTTACTCCCCCCCACCACCACACATACAAACAGATAGGTAGATTACACATCTAAACATGTTAAGTACTTTCTATTCACCATTCCATACACACAGAATTTCTAAGCAGAGTCAGGAAAAATAAACCTGGTCAATATCAATTCAAAACTCTTGAAAATTCCTTAATTTCAATTGCAGTGATGGAACATTCAATCTGGTTCAACTATAATTAAAATTTTGCAGATGTATTTAGATTTTGTTGGTATGTATGTATATTTTGGAATGGTATAAAGTTATAAATAATAGCTTGTAAATATTGGGTCTGAAAAAACCCTTAGACTTAAAAGACCAAAGCTTCCTTTGGGACTTGAACCCACATCATCTGTAAAGATTTTTATGCCTTTGTCAGAGAAGAAAGGGCAATGGCTATGACATTTCTTTAACTTCAATCTCTGATAGATATTAGAAAGGGACAAAAACACTATGAACCATGAATTGACCTTCAGCCCAGAGACCAGGTTCAAATGTTTGTAACAGAAGAGGTTCCATTAAAAGTACTCGAGATCAACAACGTGATGGCAATGTATACAATTGAGTCTATCAATCATTTTAGACACTAAGGGTGATAAAAATGTTATTCCCTGCTATTCTGGTTAGTTGTTATATTTAATTTGAAGAACTATAAGTTTTCACTAATTTTTCATTTTTTTAAAAATAAAGATTTGTTTCTTAGGTAATAAGAAACTTAAAGGGGAGTTGAACAGCAGAAAGTCTTCAGAGAAGAAACCCACTCCCAGCCCTTAATTTATTACACTTTAAAGGGGCTGGACTGTGTTCAGGTTATGAAGCCTGTATACCCCTCTGCTATCATATTTTGTATTACTGTCTGCATCGCAACCCTCTTGAACAGTTAAAGTGCCCTAGAGTCAAGTTCATCCAGGTTCAGTCTAGATGTCAGTTGACTGTAGGGTAAATTTTGTTTTCTGAAATTCACTTCTATTCCTCCTTTTAACAGATCCACTTGGAACACTTCTCATCCTTAAGAATTCTGGTTCTCTTCTTAAATATTTATTTATAAGAGAAATGGCAAATTGTCATGTTGATGATGCTCTTTTCTGATGGCATTATTAACTTGAAATGTGAAGTAGGTTCAACCAGAAATCAAACAAGATTTTGCATGCTAGGGGTCACCAAAGGTGCATTTTAACTGTTATATATTCATATTTATTTCAGTGTTATTTTATATTTTTTATTTCAATAAATGTATGTCAAGGAGTCAACATCATTGTGAAATGTGGAAAATGGGGAAATAATTTCATTGTTATATAAAAGAGTTACAAATTCCATGTTATATAAAATAGAGAAGAAATTTCATTGTTATATAAAAGAGTTACAAATTCCATGTTATATAAAATAGAGAAGAAATTTCATTGTTATATAAAAGAGCTGAAAAGAAAAAGGTATTGAGCTGTGAGCTTAGTGTCCATGACATTATATCCTATTATATGTACTATGACGGTTTAGTGGTGAAGAATTAAACATTTGGTCTGATAGCAGAACACGTAAGAATTGGTGGTGATGATGGTTTAGAGAGCTAAATGGAAACTGCAGGTTTACTGTGAATAGAATCATAATAATTTAGGGAGAAATCTGAGCTAAGTTAGTTGATTTATGTTATTTGGTTGAAGGTTTGCTTTCTTTTTATTTTATGGCAGATAATGTTTTTTTTTCATATTTCAGAAGGAAACAAAATTTGAAGGAATCCCTGCTTTGTAATTAATGTAATTTGATTGACAATACATTCACCTGAAGCAGCTTAATTACCTTTTCTTTCTCTGTCTAAAACCACATAAATTAAATATGTGTGTATGATTTTTACAAGGATAAAATAACACTTACTTTCAAGTTTCACCTTCTTTAGACTCTGGTAAAGGCAACAGAGCTGAAACTTGAAAGTACATGTCAGCCTTTTCCTCTACTAAAAGGGGTTGAATGAGTCTTCAATTAATGTACATCCGCTTTTTCAGGGGTTTTTTTTTTCCATATATAACTATACATAAAAAGAAACCTCAATTTTCCAATTACTTATTTTTAATTTAATTAACCCTTTCGTTACCGTATTTATTTTGAGATGCTCTGTGTTTCTTTGAATTACTTTAAATATAACAAAGAATTTAGTAAAATAACTTAATTATCATTCAGCTAGTGTTAGGAACATAAATTGTGACTAAGATGGAAGATTTTAATTCAGAACTTATGAAAACAAGACATTTGTAATCAGAGCCAGAGCCGGTTTTGGCCGGGTTGGTAACGAAAGGGAGACATGTGCTGATCATTTTATTTTTTTTTCATATTGTTTCATGTTTATATTTTTTTATTTGACCAACTAATCACATTGTAACTTTCAGTTGACAATTTATAGACCCTCAATTGAAATTGTAAAGATTGATAACATGACCAAACATTTGATCAATGCTTATAATGAAATTTAGCTTTACTGAATTTGTAAAATTTATCCAATTTTGCAATTTATATTTAATTCTTGGCTTAGATTGTTTATAGTTGAAGAAATTTATAACAATATTTATAAAATATTTATCATGTATTGGTTACATTTTACTATGTTCTGATTAGACATAGAAAGATTAATCTTGTAGGAACATAACATGGGGATCATCTTTTTGATGTACTATCTATTTGAATATCTGATGCGCCAGTTTCTCCTCATGTTTTCTTTTGCAGATTTCATTTAGTAAAGAACCTAATGGCATGTTTTTTTCTTTGTTTAAAATACAACTGTTTTTATCAATGAAATACGGAGATTAAATATGTTGATAGTGCAGACAGATGTGGTATGGTGGGATTAAAGAAATATTTAATTCAATGATTGCTGAGATCACTGGATGATTGTATTGCTATTATTACTTTTAGAATTGCATTTTTTTCACTGTAAAAGAAAAAATTACTTTAGATTTAGTGACAAACAAAATTTCCCTCTTAGTTTTATATCTTTATCATGATGCTTTATCTTAAGAAAGCAAGATGTTTGATGTACATAAATAAGACTAGCCTGTTATACAGTAATGTTCTTGTTTGTCTATTATCATTTCCTTAAAGGCAGTCACATTCTTTCATAAGATCTTTCAGCTAAATTGAACCGATTGCACAGCATTTTTGCTTTTATTTATTTTTTATTTTGCTGTGTGAACTTGAATAAAGTGCCAAAACTCTCTTGTTTTGATACCGGAGTGCTACATATTTGTTCTTCAGAGAGATCTAACATTATTATTTAATCAGTTCTTTTTCTTCATTCTCTCTCGAACCCGACTCCCATGAATGTCACAATTGTTGATGGAGCAAACTCATATGGTATGGTTGGATTAAAGATGGATTTAGAGCAATGGTTTGTTGACATTGCCGGCTGATCAAGTTGATATATTTTATTAGAAATTTTGCTGGAGGGGAAAATATTAAAATAAATAAATGGTTAGAAATGAAATGTAAATATAAGTGCTTGATTCTTTCCAAAATTCCACTGTTCAATTGTGGTAGACATCAATAAAACTTATATTGTTTTTTTTTTCCTTCCTCTTAATCGGTGATATAATATAGAGAATATTTACTTGAAACTCTGGTTTCCTGTTATTTTTATCAGAATTATATTTTCAGTGATAGTCTCAACATTTTTTTCAGCAGTAAATTCAATATATTTCATATATTTTTAGAGGAAAAAAAAATTCATATTAGTTGCAAAACAACCACAAAATGTATAAAAAGAAATTTTTAATATTTTTAGAATATTGAAACATTCCTCATTTTCTTTGTTTTTTTTTCTTCCCTAACAGACTATTTATTATTCCTATTAATAAATGCAGATTTAATTACCTTCTACTTTTCTATTTTATGTGTGTATGTGTCTCTATTTCTCTCATATTTAATAATGAACTGGATGAGTGAGCACTTGACATTGGGAGGGTAGATAATCAATTCTGTTTGGAACTCAGCTTCATGCCTAATGAAAACCAATGCCATTTGTGATTTGAATTCTTGTTGAAAAATTATTAACTTTTCATGCTGATGAAAAATCAATGATTTATGTTACGCTCCAGAAACATAACGTTAATTATATATGCACAGTTGTGGCTTCCCAACCACATGTTACCAGGTTTAGTTCCAATATGTGACACATTGACCAAATGTCTTCTACTGTAGCCTCAGGCCGGCCAAAGCCTTATAAGTGGATTTGGTAGATGGAAACTGAGAGAAACCTGTTGCATATATGCATGTGTGCATTACTGTCTCCTTGCCTTGACATTGCATGCTTGGTAAGCAAGTCAGTGGTGTTCTTCGTTTACAATTTTCCAAGACATTGGTCAGGTAGAAATACTACCTGAGGCGGTGAGCTGGCAGAAACGTTATCACACCGGGTGAAATGCTTAGCAGTATTTCATCTGCCACTACGTTCTGAGTTCAAATTCTGCTGAGGTCGACTTTGCCCTTTCACCCTTTCGGGGTCGATTAAATAAGTACCAGTTACGCACTGGGGTCAATATAATCAACTTAATCCATTTGTCTGTCCTTGTTTTTCCTCTGTGTTTAGCCCCTTGTGGGTAGTAAAGAAATAAGAAATATTACCTTTCCTGGAAACAGGTCAGAGCTGGCAACGGGAAAGACATCTAGCCATAGAAAATCCACTTCAACAGATTCCATGTAACCCATGCAAACATGGAAAAGTTGCTATTAGATGATGACATGTATTGTTATAACAGGTTTCACTTATTGCTCTGCTACCATACTGGGGTATCCCCTTTTGAGGATTCATTCAATCATATTGTCTCTGGTTCATATTTTAATTTTAGTGCCACTTTTACTAAAACTGGTAAGTTACAAAGCCTAAAGGGACACAAATTAAGATATAATGTAGTCATTTTAAGGTGTTTTCCAGGTGTTTGTGCATAGAATTAATGAGTCTAATGTTGGATGTCTTTAATTCATGTAGATGATACCTGTGTGTTTTGTTAGAGGTAAACATCAAATGTGTTCTTATTAGCCAAAAAGAGGCACAGGAGTGGCTGTGTGGTAAGTAGCTTGCTTACCAAGCACATGGTTCCAGGTTCAGTCTCACTGCGTGGAACCTTGGGCAATGTCTTCTACTAAAGCTTTGTGAGTTAAGTCAGAAACTGAAAGAAGCCTGTCATATATATGAATATATATATATGCTTGTGTGTCTGTGTTTGTCCCCCCCCCCCCATCGGTTAACAACTGATGGTGGTGTGTTTACTTCCCTGTAACTTAGCGGTTTGGCAAAAGAGACCGATAGAATAAGTCCTGGGGTCGGTTTGCTCAACTAAAGGCGGTGCTCCAGTATGGCTGCAGTCAAATGACTGAAACAAGTAAAAAAATTTTTTAAATAAGTAAATTTGGCAGAATTGTTAACACACTGAGTGAAATGTTTAGCAGCATTTCATCCGTTCATCCTTATGTTGAGTTCAAATTCCATCAAGGAACAACCTTTCATCTTTCCGGGGGTTGATAAAATAAGTACCATTTGAGTACTGGAGTCAATGTAATCGACTCACCCATCACCCAAAATTGTTGGCCTTGTGCTAAAATTTGAAATCATTATTAGAGAACAAAGAACAGTGGTGACATAACTGAACTTTGATACACAATCTTCTGCAGATTTGCCATTGTTTCTTAGCTGGAAACATTTTACATTTTCTTCAGCTAGGAATAAATAACTTTTTTCTCTTTCTCTTTTCTGTAAGATTGAATAAATGTTGATACATAATTCTGCTTTGCCTTAGGCCTCAAATTCTCAATGAAGTCTCAGTGGTACTGATATATGAAACAACCATGTTTGAGCCACTTTTACACTTGGCAGAGCCTATCTTATTTCTTTATTGCCCATAAGGGGCTAAACATAGAGGGGACAGACAAAGGGATTAAGTCGATTATATCGACCCCAGTGCGTAACTGGTACTTACTTAATCGACCCTGAAAGGATGAACGGCAAAGTCGACCCCGGCGGAATTTGAACTCAGAACGTAAAGACAGATGAAATACTGCTAAGCATTTCGCCTGGCATGCTAACAATTCTGCCAGCTCGCCGCCTATCTGTCTCCAGGTCTGACCATAGCCAATTTCTTTGCGGAAAGAAAGAGAGGAATCAACTTCAGTATTTAACTGTTTCTTTATTGACCCCACTCAAAATAGGTTAAAGGCAAAGCTGACCTTAGCAGAATTTAAACTCATAGGACAAAGAGCTGAAATGATCACTACAGTGCAGTCTATCTCTACCAATTGGTTGCCTTTTAACAGTTTTGAGTACAGTCATACAATTGACTTTCACTTCAGTTCATGAGATAAATTACTATCTTTTAGTGTGTGTGTACATGTAGAGTAACAGCTGGCCCTGAGACGATAGGTTGACTGCTGAAAGATTGATAACTTGCAGTAAGTTCATAAGCAAAATTAAGTTAGTCCACCTAGTTATAAATAGATATTATAAATTACTACTGCTCAGTGTTTAAGTTTTGCACTTAAAAGTGTCATATATAGTGAATGTAAGTGCTTGCACATTGCTTTGCATCTATTTTTCCTTGCTTGCATGAATAAGGTGGTTTCAAAGTAATTTTCTATGTACATTGAATCAAAAAATTTTGCATTAGGATATCCTTTCTACTACTTTTATTATTCCATTCATATCTAGAATGTCCTAGTATTTTATCCCAGAAAGGATAAATGACTTTGACCAGATTTGAACAAATTTCCAGTGTTAAACATTCAATTGTGAAAGCAGGGGTAGCATCACTTGTTTTCAAATTGTTTTAATCATCATTTAACATCCGCTTTTCATGCTAGCATGGGTTGGATGATTTGACTGAGGACTGGGGAACTAGATGGCTGCACCAGGCTCCAATCTGATCTAGCAGAGTTTCTACAGCTGGATGCCCTTCCTAACGCCAACCACCCTGAAAGTGTAGTGGGTGCTTTTATATGCCACTGGCACGAGGGCCAGTCAGGCGGTACTAGCAATGGCCACACCCAAGTGGTGTTTTTTATGTGGCATCTGCACAGGAGCCAGTCCAGCAGCACTGGCAATGACCTGGCACAAGCCCAGTAATTTCAGGCGAGTGGGTAGGTTGATTACATTGACCCCAGTCCTCAACTGGTACTTATCGACCCAAAGGACGAAAGGTAAAATTGACCTTGGTTGAATTTCAACTCAGAACATGAAGACAGTGAAGTACTGCTTAGCATTTTTGCTTGGCATGCTAACAGCTCTGTTGGCTTGCTGCTTTGCTACCAGTCATAATATTAATTGATAATCACATACATATGCACACTCAGAAATATTGATATTGGCCAGCATTCTGATGAATTCCATGATGTGCTTGGTGGTTATGGCTTTGGTTCAAGGAACAAGACTACTCCAGTTTTGTGATGTTAATTGACTCAATACAAAGAGTGTTCATTAAAGGTTTCCCCAGACCAACTTCCCAAGGACTGGAATAAATGAAACTTGGCATTATTATTAGTCCTCCTCTACATTGCCAACACCAATGGCGACACACTTCTCCCATTGCTTTATGCAGCTGTGAAGATCTTGTCTGTAGAAGCCGGTAGGTTGCATCTGGAGCCAAGATTTTAGCTTGAAATAAGTTCATCATCTAAAAAGTGCTTACCCTTCAAAAAGACATGTACATTGTGAACTGGGGCGTTGTCTTGGAGGAGGCGAATTTCTTAGGTCAACATGCCATGCCTCTCTGCTTTGATGGTGTTCTGCAATTTCTGCAGCAGAGAAGCATAATATGCCCCATTAATTGTGGTGCCCTTTGCCAGAAAATCCATTATCACTACTCCATGCTGGTCCCCAAAAAACTGTGACCATCACCTTGCCTGCAGAGTGTTGGACATAAGCTTTCTTTAGAGGTGATGAGTTATACTTTCATTGTTTTGATTTGACTCTAGTCTCAGGATCATAGAGATGGACCCATGTTTCATCCCCTGTGGGATAAGCCTGCCGAAAATGTCCTCATTTTCTTGGCACATTGCCAAAAGAGCCTGGGAGCAATTAACTCATTCCTACTTCTGAAAAGGTATGAGCATCCAGGGAATCTATTGTGTAGACAACTTCCACAAGTGCAAGTGTCATGAATGATTTTTTTTCCACAGACCCTACATGTATCTTCACTTCTTGGGTTAGTTGCTGAATAGTTATGTAGCAATACTCCAAATGGCAGTTTCTACTTTATGGATGGTGTCATCAATGGCAGAACGTGATTGTCCAGGAATAGGAGCAGATTCCACCAATGTCTGACCACATTTGAATTAGCGATGCCAGTGCTTGACTATGTTGTATGATGGTGCATCGTCACAATAAACTTCATTCATCTCATTGAAAGTCTCTTTTGGTGTATGACCTTTCAAGTAAAAGAACCTGATCACTGATCTGCATTCAACTACCTCCATTATAGCATCTTAGTCCACTTCAGCAGCCATAAAATACAAGCGAATGCTAGTGAAAAGCTGCAATTTACAATGTGACATGTAGAAACAAGTATGATTATACTTATACAAGATCCATTTCCTGCAATAACCAGAAGTTGATGAGAGGAAATTTTTAATGAACACACCTCATAATTTGCAACAGTATCTTCAGGAAATAGGTACCTGACGACAACCTATAAATCTGGAGGACACATGAACGAGATAGACTTTATTCTCTCCAGGAAATAAGATAGACTAATGGTTGTAAATGCTGTCTTTCCCAGTAAAGGATGTAAAATCCAACATAGCCTAGTAGTTAGTAACTTCAAATTTAGGGTTAGACAGATTGGAACAAATCAGTTTGGAAAGGAAGATATAGATATTTAAAGATCCACTATACAATCAGAAATTTAGAGAAGTTCTAGTTGAAATATTCAATGAAAAGGCAGAATTAGTAAAAACCCATAGCTTAGAGGACAACCGCAAGTTTATATAGGACAACCAGCTGAGAGCTACAGACCAAATCTATGGTTGATGCAAGGTTCCAACCAGACCAATGGAATTCAAAACCTGATGTACATGGGAACTGCTTTATGCTGATGACCTCACTATTATTGCAGATTCTGAAACAGAACTGGAGAAGTTCCAGATATGGAAGCAAAACCTGGAATGAAAGGGTCTTAAAGTTAATCTAACAAATATGAGCGATGGCTAGAAGTATATTGAGTTCTTCATAACCAGCTGATCTAGCAAGCGGGGCCTCATATCAGTGAGGGGGGCCGGTGCGTATTGATGCCGTTGAGAGGTAGGCCCCGAAATAGCGCGCATTCTCTCCTGATGACCCCATACACTTGCTAGCTTCCGATATACGGAGCTTTTAACTGGTAGCACTTGCATGTGCAAGTTGTTTGCAAGACTGAAGTTGTAAACAAGAAAGCAAATAAGACTCTTTCCATCAGGTAAATGGCCCTGCCCAATACATAGGAAAAGAGTGAGAAGTAATTCTACTTGCTATCTCCAGTGTAAGTTACAGACACTTAAGAAATGCAGTGGAATCACAGGCAGATTAACAGATAAGGTCGTTTTCATGTGTGGCAGAAACAATAAAAACACGTCGGACTTAGACTCTCTCTCTCTCTCAAATGTCCAGGAGGCTCTCTTGAGGTAATCGATAGTTTCCGCTACTTAGGTGACCAAATGATGGTGGATGCTTTGAAAGTATTGTTTCTAGAATAAGAATAGGATGGAGGCTACTACCTCTATTGGCAACAAAAGGACTCTCTCAGAGTGAAAGGTGGATTGAATGATGCTTGTGTACATATGGCTATACTCTGTGGTGGTGAGACACAGGCTCTGAATTTGGAGAACATGCATAGACCGGAGAAGATGGAGGTAGTATGCTCTGTTAGATGTGCAACATCAGTGTGCACAAATGACAAAGTGCAACTGTATTGAGAGAAAGTTGAGCATAAGAGGAGTTAAATGTGGCATGTAGAAGAGAATGCAATTTTTGGACATGTGATGTGCATGAGTAAAGACTGCTCTATACAGAGCGATTGCTATGGCATTGAGGTAGATCCAGCCACATATGTATGTATGTATATATATCACCGTGACCAACCAGGCTATCACATCGCTTTGCATTGCTTTAGCCTTCAAATGATGCCACTCTGCTGGCTAAGCGAGCAGACCAACAGAAGAAAGAGCGAGAGAAAGTTGTGGCGAAAAAGTACTGCAGGGGTTGCCACCATCCCCTGCCGGAGCCGCGTGGAGCTTTAGGTGTTTTCGCTCAATAAACACTCACGACGCCCAGTCTGGGAATCGAAACCGCGATCCTACACCGTGAGTCCACTGCCCTAACCACTGGGCCATTGCACCTCCACATGTATGTATGTATGTATATATATATTATATATATATATATATATATATATTATATATATATATATATATACATATATATATATATACATATATATATATAGATATATATATATATATATATATACATATATATATATACATATATATATATAGATTATATATATTATATATATATATATATGTATATATATATATATATATATTTATATTTAATTTATATTAAAATTTTATATTAAAATTTAATGTATTGATTAAGTCTTTCCTTGTTTGGTTTTAAAATAGTGGTTTTGTCTCGAATATATTATATAATATTTTACTATAAAATTGGATTTAACCCTAAATCTGATTTTTCCCTGTAATTTTGGATTCATTCCCTATATTTTATATTATTATAATATATATATATATATATATTAATAAATAAAATAAAACATATGCATATATATAAACATATATGTACGTACCTACCTCTACATGTACATATACACGCATATATGAGTACAGGACACCAAAAGGACGTCGAACACAATGAGAAACGAAAACATAGACACAAACCAAAGGAACTGGACATTTTTTTAAAAACACCCATATATTATTATTATATATATAAATATATTATTATTATATATAATAAAATATATATATATTATATATATATATATATATATATATATATAAATATATTTATATATATATATTATATATATAAATATATATGTATATAATAATATATATATATATTATATATGTATATATATATATATATATAAATATATATGTTATATATATATATATATAAATATATATGTATATATATATATATATATAAATATATATTATATATATATATATATATAAATATATATGTATTATATATATATATATATATATATATATATATATATATATTTCGCACTACTACGAAACTATAAAATGTTCAAATTCCCCACAATTGATTTGATTTGAAAACCCCACTAGATTGGGAGAAAGCGCTAATCCGAATGATATGATCTGAATGATATGATATATATGTAAAAAATGTAATATATAAATATCTACAAATATGAACCATCCGATCTGATTACCTCATTTTTTCTAATATATATATATATATATGTGCACACACATGTACGTACACACACACACACGTATATATGTATATTTCTGAGGTGACAGAAATTGTTTAAGTGTAAAAGTGAAAAGTTCTTTCTTATGGCTATATGTATCTTTCATGCTGCAATCATGTTTGTGTGTATATCGATTAACAGGTTCACTTAGTTCCTCATGTTACTTAGTTACTTAGGCACTGATGTCGCTAGTGGTGTATTTAATATCATGCTTTGATGACTAAGTGATATTAATATCACACTTGCTTTAACACATACAGTATGCCCACCTGTTGCCTACTGATGCTGAGTTACCATCATATCAGCATGATCAGAAATGACGAATGGGGATCAAACTCTCTCTGTGACATAGAAGAGATTTTAATTTTCCTTGACTTCATTTCTAAATGTCTGAAGAAAAGGATGTGTACACATGCCCACATAACTAAAGTCACATGAGGAACTATGTTAATCTGTTAATAGATGCAACTCAAACTATGTGTTGAGGTCCTACTTCTGTTTGTTTGTTCAGTCTTTCATATATATATATATATATATATATATATATATATATATATATATATATATATATATACATACATATATATGTATATATAATCAAAATAAGCAACAAGGATATCCAAAGGTAATGCTTACTTTGATTATAATCACCCCATTTTGAATTATATGGATAATACTATACCAAATTCTGGTACCTCCAACTTAAGTACCATATTCAACTGAATCTAAATTTTTACTGAACTTATATATATATTTATTACTCTTTTACTTGTTTCAAGCTACTTACCACACAGCCACTCCTGCGCCTACACACACACACACACACACACACATATATAGGTATATGTTAGAGGTGTTTAAAACCTCTAAGAGATGGTTAAATCCAAAGGCATTCTCAAATATCATTCCATTTCTTTGGTGCCATTCATGAATCAACAATTCACTTGCTTGCTCTTTCTTGAATTAACAACTAAGTCATTACT